>NC_142357.1:20497409-20808773 GCF_059441175.1 Urocampus carinirostris
TTTTCGCATAAGTCGTAATAACTTACGCTTTTGGGGGTGCAAAGCAGGCAGACAGAGGTCAAAGACGAGAGCATGCGTTGAGTAACAGTTGTTATTAGTTTTGCAGTCTTAAAATTACATTCCCGATAGACTGTGTGAAAATGAAAAGTTGCGGTTGCCAGCGCCTAACGACAAGCAGAAGACTTTGGAATCATGTCTGGAAATGCGAATCAATGCGCGCTCTCGTAGCAAAATCTGCCTTATTGTTTGGATCCATGCAACATCACCCCCCACCCCCTCCTCAACGCATTCTTTGGACCCTCACTAACTACTGATCTCATCATTGGGTGTATCGAGTGACCTCTTAATTGAATCTTTGGATAGAACAACGCCAGATACAGCACTAGTGGATTACATATGAAGTGTTTAGGAATGTGTGACAAATGCTTATGTTTGCATTCCCTTCATCCGAGGACTCATTTGCAAATTGCCCACCAGACATGCGATAAGGAAATCAACACAATACCTCATATGTTTTGCTCCATAAATGTAAATGTATTGCAGGGTAGGAGGGAGTTAATCTGTGAATAATCTAGGAAAACAAATCGCCATTAAATTTTATCCCATCAGACACACTAAATTTATAGACGTTTCACCATTTAATCTAAACATCCTGTAGTACCTGCAAATTTGCAGTAACTATGTTGTTCAATTGCTTTAGATGCAAACTCAAGAGACACAATTCTAAATGTAACTAAGAATACAATAAACAAAGGCAAGCGCAATGATTTGACACAATAGGCTGAAACAATGTCAGGTAACAAAACAAGTTACTGGTTCCTATATAATTTGTTATCCATATGAGTACATTCAGGTCAAAGACAAAAAACAAAAGACATAGAATAGGCTCATAGTTTTATTATATAGAGGAAGGACTCAGTTTTGACATGGCTGGAAAGGACGTGTCCCCAACAATATCGAGCAATCATTGTTTTGTCTCCATTATTATCATTTGATGAAATACAGTCCCCACCTATGTCAAGACCGAACCTTAACCCTTGATATATAGTTTTAATGTGTGATCCTCGACACATTTTGTTGTGCTTTTTTATATGAGTTGGTTTTAAAACAGTATCCTCTAAAACATGTTGACGGCAGACACAGATTAAATAAAGGCAAAACGATTATAAATTCATGATTTTTTTAAGACATTGTGAACTCCAATCCGAAAGTCTTTTTAGAGTGTGATTGTTTGGCTCAGATATGTGAAACCTGTCTTAACCAAGATAAATAAGGCCGATTGCCTTTGATTAAACTCCTTGATTGGATTACTTCAGCATAGACACGGAGTGTTCAGTAGGACAAAATCAAGTAAATGAGTACTAAACGAAAAACTGTGTAAGAATTAGTACAAGGGAATTGTCTTGTGTGTTGTAAAACATGCCCACCTTAAAGTCACAACATTTTGGGAGCTTTGTTCTTTAAGATTCAACATAGATTGTTGTAGTTCCCAAAAATGTCCCAGCAGGGAATAGTACAAGTGAATGCTAATATTTTGGAACAATGGTAAAATGTCTTCAACGACTCCTACAATAGCTTGCATTTCATTTCAACACGTTTCCAATATGTTTATAGATTTTGATCTTCTCAGACAAAGAAGTCCAATTTCCAACGTTGCATGATATTTGACAATAATCCAGAACTAATTAAGCTGTTTGTTTAACTTCTCGGGATCCGTTAATTACTGAAGCATATGAGTTCAGGCGCACATGGAGGAACACAGAGCGCCTCCAAGCACTTGGTGTCTAAAACAACAAGCTTTCTGGGCTATGGGACTAAACGAGAACATGTGACCATCTGTTGCTTCCTCTTCCACACTAAAGACCTACAGACAGTTTTTCATACTCCTCGGTAAGCCTCTCAGCTCAAAAAGCATTGTCTCGTGTAAGCATATGGCGGGGTCTTAAGCACCTTATTAGTGTACATTTCCACTGGACAAATCACATTAACCACCAACAAGGTGGCATGGCCATACTTTGTGAACTGGAGGGGGGTACAAATAACACGTGCTAATGGTGATTAAGCGATCTGTTTTTTGATGCTGCAGCTGCTATGAGAGCATGTTAGCGGGGGGCATAGATTGGGAAAAAAACAGGCTTCAAGCTCCTGGGAAAGGCTGTGAGTTGCCCCAAGTTGGCCAGCCTAAGCTGCGCTAAGACCAAAGTTTAGGTGTCTCTGCTGGCATAAGAGATAATCTGTCTCTTCAATAGGCAGACTGATGTTTAAAAAAAAAAAAAAAAAAAAAACGTTAAGCCGCGATGCACACAGAAAGGCTGAGATGTTCAAACAACCGGATTCATTAAAACAAGCACAGGCTGACGCAGGAGAGACGGATGCATGTGTAAATTTTACAAGATGGCCCATCTGCAGACGGAAGCTCGAGGCTAAACACTTAATTACGCTTTATGGACTGCGCTACGATTGTCCTCTTAAGGGCGGTGGTAAACAAAACTACTGGAGGGGAGAACATTGGCCGCGGACGAGTCAAAATGGACATTTTTCCGCCTCTTAGATCTTGTTGCCCTGCGACAAAGCTTTTTTTAATGTGAGCCTGTCCACATTAACGCCGCTAAAAGTCCGGGTTTAGCCTGAAATGTCCCGTGTGCCAAACACCACAAAGAGAGTAAACGCATGCTTTCTCACAAGTTCAGAGAAGTAAAAAAGAATATCTACAAAGATCATACAATATGTTTCCAGCTATGATTTACTCTTGAAGTCATAGTAAGCCAACAAATCCATAAGGAAATACAAATACATGAGTCGCACTGTAGTTAAGTCAAATTTTTGCGGCTCACGTTCGGATGCTGCTAAATTATTGAAAATTACTATGTTATCTTCAAGTGCGGAAGAGACAAAACAATTTTTGGGCATAGAAGAACATGGCATGGCACGCGTATACATAAACTCACAAAAATCCCAGAGAAAATCTCAAAATGATTCCTCAAAAGCAATGTAAAACCAAAAAATGAAGACCAAGAATGTAATTGATGCATGATTTTGTTTGCCTAAACTGCTCCATATGCTGCAAAAAGCAGTGTAACATATTCTAACATAGTGAGTCAGTCCCAGTTTAGCCTTTTGATGCACAGTGAGTGGCACCACAAGATCATATAGTGCACACCAGTGCTAAATTCTTAAAATATCCATTTCCATACCAACAAATGGGTTTTGTTTTCTTTGGATCGCTATCAAATGTTGTTGGTGAATGAGAGCAAGCACAAGCTGTGATAAAATTAGCATAGTAGGAACTTCTCATGCTGGCTGAGAGAGAAAATGTCGTAAAAGGTCCACATAGCCAAAATGGGTGCACTTAAACCATTTAAAATGTTTTGCCTAAAGCTATTTACATAAAAAGGCTTATATTTCAGGGCTTTGAGAGAAATTAAGAGTAATTTCATTCCTAACAAACAGTTTTGCAAGATATAATAATAATTTGTGACATAAATAAAACTACATTATGACAATGGTGGGCCATCAGGGCCTGCGAAGCCTTCTCTGATGTCCTAAAATAAATCTGTATTATGTCATGTTCATGGTGTTTTGCGTGGGAATTCTTATTGAATAATTTGAAATTGTCTATCAACAACTCTTAATTGCTGTTCCCTGATTGCACTGCTTTCAGGTGTGTGCTTTCATATTAAAGCATTTACACAAACCTATTTCAGTCATTACTGGTTGTCATGCTCAAAAATCTCTCCCCAATGTCGATTTCCCCAATGACATTTCCAAGTTAAGGCCCTCTGGAAGGCCATGGGGAACGTCAGCTATGGGGCGGTAATGCATCAAAGTCTAAGATCTATTGTTTTATAACATTATAATTAGCATATTTTGATTTCACCCATTTAAACGTATTATAATAAGGGACTTTTATGTGAAGCAACTCTGTGGAAATCCCAACGAAATGTAATTTCAAATATTGACTTTTCAGTGCAACAAAAAAACTAATAAATGAAATCATAAACTTTAAATCTCTTATGGAAAACACATTAGCCCTGTAAAACACAGGAAATATAATTTAAAACAGATGTACATAAAAATATATAATACAAATTAATTTTAACCTTTTTTATACTCAACAAACATCCAAGTCAACAACGCAGAATCCTTATAAAAATGTGCATGTTTACCAATCACAAGAGAAAAAAAAAGCATTACGAAGGGAACTGTCTCTTGATTAGTGGAGAATCGGCTCCTATCGTTCACTTCCATATTTCCATGGATCTGTTTTTTTTTTTTCGTGAACGCCACACTTGTAAAGGTCATCATTAAAGGGCTAGCTGTTAAATGCACAGACCACCACTGCATTATGATAGAGCAAAGATAACAACAACATATTGCCATGACTATGTTAATGTCCGTTCAGTTGCTGTTGAGTGGGTTTGAATGCTTTGGAAGTTGTAATTAGTGGTAGCCCATTTATTGAGTCGAATAACATAAGATGCAACTGCTATTGGGTTGCTACCGAATAAGATTGTGGTTGTGTTTTCTTATTTGTACTTAAACTTTTCCCCTTCAAAGATAATCCATAAAACAATAAAGATCAAGGAAAGCCTTCCAAATATTTTGTTTCTGCTTCTGTAGAACATCTTTTCTTCACCCCAAAAATGTAAGCCACCACTTCAAAAGCAGCAATGCACACATACCAACACCAAAAATATGAAAACACGGGCTTTTTGGGGGCAACCATATCCACCATAATGGACTCAGCTTTAAGGATTTATTATAGCTTCTCTTTAATAAATGTGCCCAGACGCAGGGCATGTCAGTATGCCTTTGGCTGTTCTCATCATCACATACAGATAAAAAATCTTATGAGGAGCTCAAAAACAAGATTTTACTCCTTGCCGTGTTTTTTACGGTCCTTGTATTTTATGTGTCCTGTTACGTTATGTTTGTAGCTATGGGGTACAGGTACATCATTAAGCTTTTGAGTTTTGCCTGCAGATAATTCCGGATCTTGGTAATAAAACAAAGTACTTCACAAGAATGTTGAAAACAGTTTTTCTCAGGTGGCTTGATTATTCACCAGTTTTCTCTTTCATGGTTTTCAAACTGATGTACAGTAATTCCCACCAGGGTGCATGTGGTCTCTGTGGGGGTCTGCTAAATAAATGGCAGTAAAGTCTCTACCAAGGCCAAGAGGGGGTTGATTTAAAAGCCAGGTTTCACATATTTAGTCACAATTAATGCACTTTATGATTACTCATTCATTTGAGTGTAATTATTTACTTCTTGATATAATTATTTTACTTCTTAATAAACCCATTCATTCAAATGATATTCAGTCTCAACATGGTTTGAAGTGGTGTGTTCAATTTGCAGACAGGAGAAGGCCTTGAGTCTTATCATTACTTGCCAGACTCTGTCAAGACCCGGCGCGGGCAAACTACGACCCGGGGGCCACATACGGCATCATGAAGCTTTAGTGTGTACTGCACTTTAAACCAACATTCAAATAGTTGGATGAAGTTTTCGGTACTTGTTATTATTTATGGATTTATTTTTAGCGATCAAAATATTTATCAAACTTCACACAAAAAAGAACAGTTCTAAGCTAACTCTATTGCATTTTTAATGCATATCATCACATGTATTGCTTAGAAAGGGAAATAATATGTTACTGTTTTGATTAAAAAAAAATTGATAAAAAATGGTCTATTTATAGAAAGATACAAGGGAAATATAACATGTACATGTCGATGCCTGCCTGTTAATTCATTAATCAAGGCATATCGTTACTGCTAATCTGAAAATAATCTACTTTTTCTGCAATAATGGAATTTTCACAATGAAAAAAAACCGAACAATAAACATTAAACAATAAAAAAATACCCAAAATGGAGATATTTTTTTTGAAATAGCAATGACCATAAGAGAATATCGAATAGGCCCCAATTATGGTTTTTCATAATGTATTGCAGAGGTATCAGACTCCAGACTAACAGCTTTTTCTGTGCCTCATTTGTGCCCAGAATATTTTCAAAGAAAACAACATCTAAACTGCTCAATTTCCGCTTTTGTTTTACTTGTCTCACTTCTAAGATGTAAACGAACAGAGAAAAATGCAAATTTTCATTTTTGGGGGGAATAATAGTGTTTTTTGCATCCTCTTGAAAATAATTTAGGTGTTAATACTATTTCACACGATTGTTACAATAACTACAACGAAGGTTTATAATATGGACTATGTATTTGTGTTGCCTATTTTTTGACCACTCCTTCTCATCATGTTTTTCTTTGAAGTAGCCTCGTGGGCCATGCCAATAGTTTTAATTTTTCATACATGCCGCAAACGTATGAAAACTGGAAAGATGGAACGCCGCTTCTCTAACGCAACTTGAACAAACGTGGACTTTTTTGTTAGTTCACGTCAAATCGTGCCTGGGAGAAGCGTCTGCCTCTGTCGTCTGGTGGCCCAGGCCTCAAAAATGTGAGAAAAACACTACTGGATAATTTCGACTGGGCTCTTGATTATGGGTTTTTTGATATTTTGATTATCCAACCCAAATCGTTTCTCTCTCTCACTTTCTCTCTCTGTACCATCGTCCTTGCTGCCGCTTACCAACACTGAAAACGTTCTTGTCAAAATATTTTGGAAGTGCCGTGGATAGCTCTAAATATGGACCGCATGTGAACAGTGCTAAATTAGTATGTTCGCTCGTCAGGCAGCTCCGTCTATGTGGCACAAACTTCTAAAGACAATTTTCAAGCCAGCAAAGCCCTTAAATATAACATTAGGAAACCGTCGGTTGTACATTTGTGCACCAAAGTCAAAGCAACATGTTGAAAAAATCATTACAAACGAAGAAACAATATCAATTATGAATGGTCAAGTATACAGATCTACCGTTGCGTTGTCAGTGGGGATGGGCGATACTGGGAATTTTGGTATTGATTAGATCCAAGTAAATACATGGTACAGTAGTATCAAACGATATTCATCCGGGACAAAAACTTTGCTTGGAAATTTAATGAAGAATAAATAATTGAACCTTTCCCAGTTTATATTTTCGATAAACATAGCGCTAAAAATATTTCTTTTTTTTAATTGAATAACTACAAATAAAATGTTAACAGTAAAAAAACATATATAAAACAATTCTATCAAAACGGTTTCAGCAAAACCAAGTCAAACCAGAGTCACATATTGTACAACAATGTCAACTACAGGGCTCAAATAGAAGAATATTTTGAAAACACAGTCTGTATTGTAAATAAATTGTTAATTGTTTCTCATTAAATGCACATATTTTTGTCCACCATGGGTGGCAGTAGCCCAGGAGGTAGAGCGCTCGTCCTGGGATCGAGGGATCCCAGTTCGAATCCCGGCTCGTCCGTGTTACATGTCGAAGTGTCCTTGGGTAAGACACTGAACCCCTAATACCCCCAATAAGCAGGTTAGCGCCTTACATGGCTGCAAGGCGGCTATTGGGAAATGTGGAGCACATTGTAAAGCGCTTTGAGAAGTCATTGACTTGAAAAGCGCTATATAAAATGCAGATCATTTCATTTCATTTCATGTTTACATTTTTCGATGCAGCTCATTTTGCTCTGCAGGGTAAGCTTTCTTCGTGTGTTTATGTACATTTGTGGTCTTTTAGTAGCAGATCACTTTAACACACAAACTACTCGTGGCATTGTCCTTTTCTGTAGTTGAAAGAAAAAGTCCACAGTTTACTTCTGTTGTTTTTAGCTTCTGGTAAGAGTGGGCTCTTAATTTGGTCCTCTCTTCTGCCTGACAGGCAGGATGCAGCAGCAGTTCAGTTAGGGGGAGTTGCTAGAAGTGTGCCTGTCAGTCACACACTTAGCATCACACTTAGAGAGTTGCAGAGGACGCTGTGTGTGAGATAGAAGGGCTGCGCTATCTTCCAAGAGAAGCAGCACTTTGAGGGAATCGGAGTAGTAGTGAAGGATGGATCACAGGACAATAGTATTGATTAGACCCAATTACTTGGCTAGTATCAATTGTATCGATATTTGCATCAATCCTCCCACCCCTACTTGTCAGGACGTAGCTTATTTCCAAAACTTATGTTCAGACTTACAGAAAAACTCTTGAAGTAAAAGAAAAAGAAAAAAGGGACCGAATACTTGTTTGTTTTCCACACTAGGTCATTCATAACTTCAAAAAATGTAAAAAAAAAGATTCAACCCTGAAACAGGTTTTTCCCATTTCCCCTCTGGACTGATATATTGCATTTATGAGCTGTCACAATTTGAAGCATCCAAAAGAGGGAACGAATGTGATAAAACCGGTTCAGCTAACAGTAAGACGTGATTAAAAACAGCCATTTCGAGGAGTCAAAAGAAGATTCCATCTTTTAGTCTTTGAAATGGATTGTGTTGCGGCGAGGTTCATTTGAATTTAAACCTCGGCAATTGTCCATCAAGCAATGTACAGAAGACTTTGATCACAGGCCAAAGACCGATGACTCCCCTTGCAATCCTACAACTCTCGGGGGATGTTTGAATGCAAATCTCTGAAATAATTCTTTCACCGACGCCTCTGCAATACAGCACATGTCCAAGAATGACAGACAACTACCCATAAGTCTAGAAAACTATGCCGGAGTGAATTCTGAAGGAGGGATGGCAGGAGGGGGCAAACATGTACTTAGTGGGGGGACACCATGTGATTTGGCTGCAACAAGGCAATGCATGTACTTGTTTAACTGCACATTAGCAGGCCGAAGAGCAATAACAAGTTAAGCTTTTATTTGACTCAAACAAGCCCTACCGCCGAATCCAAACAAACCCTAGATGCTATTCACTTAAAGCCGCCAATGTATGTTTCTCAACCGAATAGTGAAAACGTTTGCAAGCTAAAAAAGCTTTGATGTGAATCTTATCGGGCCGCGTAAAATGAGCAGTGCCCACACCACAAAATCAAAATATTTGTTGTCTGAACAAAGGTTTATGATATTCTTCCTGTCGAGGTCTGGGACAATGAGACATAATTCAAGTTTAAGGACAGTGCTAACAACTAGTGGTGGGAATCCAGGCTCTTTTTAGAGAACCGACTCTTTCGGCTCGGCTCACTAAAAAGAGCGCCTGCTTTTGTGGCTCGCAAATAGTTGTTCAGATTGTTTTTGTGTTTTAGAAAATATATTACTAATAATAATGAAACATTAATCAATTAATTTTGAAAATGTATGATAACACAGAAATGAAGCCACTCATATTGCCCGTCACGAAGCAAGAAAGGGATAGGGAGAGAGGGAGAGCAAAGGAGAGAGAAAGAGGGAGAATATGACCAGGGGCGGCAGTAGCTCAGGAGGTAGAACGCTCGTCCTGGGATCAAGGGATCCCAGTTCGAATCCCGGCTTGTCCGTGTTACATGTTGAAGTGTCCTTGGGTAAGACACTGAACCCCTAATACCCCCAATAAGCAGGTTAGCGTCTTACATGGCTGCAATACAAGGCTGCTATTGGAAAATGTGAAGCACACTGTAAAGCGCTTTGGGAAGTCATTGACTTGAAAAGCCCTAAAGAAATGCAGATCATTTCATTTCATTTTATTACATATGAGAGAAAGAAAGAGAGACAGGAAGAGAGAGAAAGAGAGTCTAATCGAGAAATAGAGAAAGAGAGAGAGAGACAGATAAAGAGAGAGGGAGAGAACAAGAAAGAAAGAGAGTCGGAGAAAGAGAGGTAATGCGGTAAACCAAAAGAGAAAGAGTAAGGGAGAAAAATAAAGAAAAGCATTGAAAGAGAAAAAAACAAGAGTGAAAGAGAGGCAGAAAACATAGAGAGAGAGAGCATTTAAAGGAAGTTGGCTCCTTATTGATGGGGGCCAGCTCTTGTCCTTCACTTTAAAAAGCGGTAGTAGAGCAGTTTTGTTCAAGAACGACCCAGTCATGCACAAAAAACCTTCAAATCCATCCTTAGAGTGAAAAAAACTAACACAAAAGCAGAACACACTCAGTCTTGACCCCAGCCTCAAAAGCAAATCATTTCATAAAAACTAAACTTTACCTGAGTCGGTGGCTGTGACCAGTAGAACATATTTTTCTCCGGCCTCGCGGTCCAGCGAGTGAGTCAGACTCAGTTGGCCGCTGGACGATAAGCTAAAGGCACCGTGCTCGTTGCCGCTACTTAGCATGTAGCTGAGCTGACCGTTTGCGCCTTGGTCGTCATCCCTGGCGACAACCTGCAACCAAAGCAAAGGGGTCGTTTCTACTGGATCTCAACAGAAAAGTTAGTGGTTAATTGGGTTCACTTTCTATTGGCTGAGGATGGGAGAAATGTACCGTCTTTTACGCACTATAAATCGCACCACCCGAAAATATTCTTTTTTCATACATTTTTCACATAAGCAAGAGCAACCATGTTTATTCATGTTGTGATTAGTCATTTACAGCATATAATAGCACAATAATTAAACAGTCAAAAGCGATCACTCATCAAATAACCAAACATGCAAAATTTTGATTGCAACGGGAAATTAAACCTGGATTGCAGAGGTGAGGGTGCCACACTCTACCACAGTCTACATTTAAACATATAGTTTATCGCATTTTCAAACTAACTTTACTCACGGTGCCAGAAATACTGATTTTCCAAGCGCATTCTGGTGGCTTAAACTGTCTTCTGGTAGTTAAAATGATGTATTCACATGTGCTTCACAAACTTCTTGGTTTGATTTGTATACATATGCAACCGAGATTATAAAGTATATCGTAATGTTATTGACACACAGGTGAAAAAGTGGAGTCACTGTTAATCAGATAGCAGTGTTTGAAATAATATGTACCCGGACGCCCGGGGCGTGCATCTTTTACATTGGCCGTACAACTCACACAATGTCTCTACCCAGGGGGCCGACAACTTTTTCAAGAAAGAAAAAAAAAATGTTTCGTTTTTATTTACTTATTTATTTTTCCAAATCAAACCTTTGCTTTATTCCAATTACAAAATATTCGTTCGGTTTGGAAATTTCGGAATTTCGGTTAGTTCGTCAATTTTTCATACTCGGCAGCCAATCAGAAGCCTGCATTGAATAACTTCGTTCTTCCGGACTTTCCGAAGCGTTATAAGGTTGTGCATTTGCATATCATTTTCCAAAGTAGACCGACAGAATACACAAGAAAAATGGAGAAGTGGTTAGGAATCAAGCCAAAACCTCAGCCCCAGACGAAATATTCGAAAGAAGCTAACAAAATGTATGACGCTACAAAACGTAAACCTACACTAAAAGCTTTGTGGAAAGAGGAGTTCACGTGGCTTGTAGCAGACGACGCAACGCAAACATTGGATGAGTGAAAATGAGTTAATAAAGGTAAATGCTGATGGCAGATGGAAAACAGCAATGTCATATCCATGCAATGAATGTTACAAGTAGATTTATATTAAACCTAATTTTAAAGTGTTGTTCTATTATATATTCTGATTATCAGTCCTTAATACTTTGCTACAATGTTTTTTTTTTTGCGATTAGTCGTCTTATTGAGTTTCAAGTTGTGAAAAATGGGGCAACTTTATGGCTGGGCAGGCAACTTTTCAGAGTTGTCTGCCTTGGTGTCCGGTAACTCTTTGTCATGAGTTTCAGACACTGCAGATAGCACTATGTAAAAATCAGTGTTTCTAGCACTGTGTGTAAAAAAGGGTGGTAATGAAATAAGCACTAATGCCTTTTCTTATGTCATCTCTACCATTGGTTGTCTATGGTTAAGTGTTGGTGCCCTACCCACTATGACCTGGGTTTGAAACCCATTGCATATAATTTATTGTTTCAGGTCAGCTATATTTATTGATTGATCAATCATTGCTCTTTTACAAAAGTACACTATTGCTATGCCTCTTGTCCACTGTATTCTGTGGTATATACCTGTAATGCACCCCAGGTTATATGGCGCACTTTCAATTTCTGTACAGTTTGGCGTTTTAAGGTGTGGCTTATAGTCTGAAAAATGCGGTAGGTTTTGGGGTAAAGAAGATAGCATGTATAAAATGACAGTAAACAGAAACATTACAAAATAGTACACAACTGTCCTTAAATACATCTCTTTGGACCTGTCTTGCCAAGAGGTGCAACAACTATCAACAAATCATTAATTATCAAATTCATTGTCAAATGTGTTTATGCTTGTTATCTTCACATGCCTTTGGGATTACAAATTCTCTATGCCCTCAGAAATTAATCTTCTCAACAGTCAATAGCAGGTTGTTTTTTTCCCGTCTGACTCATGACAGCTGTAAACGTAAAATGTTTTTACCAGGCAGGATGTTTTATTTTTTTAATTGATGATTAATATCGTCCATAGACTGACACAGTATGAGGGAAACTAAACTTTAAAACATGTAACCGCATTGTCAGTAAATGTATCTTGTTTTAAGATATTTTCTCTTGTTTCTCAAAAAGAATAGTAGTAGGATAACATATTTAAGATAAGGTAATTGAGAAAAAATATCTTACAGATGTTAGATGAATTGGATGATTTTAAGATATATTCTATGCCTGGATTAAAAAAAATATACTTAAAATGAGTAAAAAGACTACAATCTTATTTTAAGCATACATTTTCTCAATTTACAAGAAAAACATTATAACGTATTTTAAAGTAAGTACAATTATGATTAAAATGAGCCACATTTTCTGCCAATGGGTTAAAAAATATATATATTTTTGTTGCGTAGTAGCTAAATTATCAATTCATTTTGGATGTTGGAAGTAATTTGTGTTTGAGAACACAGGAATTGAAATGAAAATAAATAGATAAATAGCAGATTACTCAATTAAAAACATATTTTTTGTTTCCGGCACTCTTTGGCTTAAAATTGTCTTTTTGCTCTTACAGTTATTTTGATGTTGCTGCTGTTAACAACTTTATTTGTTCTTGATAAAATATCTTGACTGTAAGAAAATAAAATTATAACTAAGATCTGTTTTGTTCCATTGACAAAAACAAGGTTGTGAAAGCAACTTTCCAACAAACACTTAAAGTCTTCACTGAAGGAGCATGAAGTTACTGTAATTGTTGAAGGTAAGGAGTTTGTTACTTATTGAATTTCCTCAATCCGATTTCCTCATAAGAATCAGCGAAAAACGAGGAGAAAAAAACATTCCTGGGTAGGCGAAACTAGTTCTTTATTTTTATACCGGCTCATTTAAATCACCACAGTGGTCACGAGCGCAATGACTTTTGCTCTGCTTTTGAGCCAAGCCGCACATTTTGGCAAAATCCGTCGAACCAAAAATGCGTAGGACAAATTGTAGTCTTCCATCATTAAATCATCGGTTCGCTCGTGTTTTTCTCATGACATGCTGTCAGAAGAAACAACGCTATACTAGTGGTAGCTGTTTGACCCTGGTACCTGCCCTTATTAAGTTAGTGACAAGAAATTACTTTACAGTGTTATCTCCTCTGAGTTCTCAGGGATGCCATTCAAAACAAATCTGCTTTTTTAGACAATCTGTCTGTGAATGTCTTTGATGTTTAAACTGTTGACCATAGAGCATCTACTCACCTGCAGGATGTTTTTCGGCAGCTCCTCCATGTTTTCCCGAACGACAACATTGTACGGAGAGAGCTCGAATACCGGTCGGCAGTCGTTGACGTCCAGCAGCACAATGTTGACAGTGGTGCGGTCCACCCGAGGACTGCTCCCGCGGTCAGACGCCTGCACCACTAGCGAATAAGACGACTGGACTTCACGGTCCAGCTGCCTGGCCACTGACACCATCCCTGTCACTGAATCCATCCGGAAGTCTCCATTGGCGTTTCCTTCCGAGATAGAGAAACGGATTTGACCATTTGTGCCTTCGTCAGCATCCGTGGCAAACACTTGGATGATGTCCGTCCCAGTCAGGGTGTCCTCCTCGATTTCGACGTCGTAGATGTTTTGAGAGAAGCTTGGCGTGTTGTCATTGACGTCCAGAACCAACATGGTGACGTCCATGGTGGATGAAAGTGGCGGCTTGCCCTTATCTGTGGCAACCACTGTCAGAGTGTAGTTGGCCAGCTCCTCCCGGTCCAGTTCTCCAATCAACCGGACGTCACCATCTATGGTTCCAATGCTGAACTTGTTACCGAAAGGCCCCCTGAGAGAATACTCGACATAACTGTTTGGTCCACTGTCGGCATCCGTTGCTCGGGCTGTGAACACAGATGTGTCTACCGGTGTGTTCTCCTGCAAGTATGTTGTCTTCTGGGAGACAAATGTCGGCGGGCAGTCATTGACATCCAGGAGGATGACAGACACCTGGGCAGTGCTGGTGAATCGGGCCGCCGGTGGTGGAGCCAAGTCGTTGACAGTGATCACCAGGTTGTAGAAGGACTGTGTCTCCCTGTCTAAGGCCTTTTCGGTCTGAAGGATCCCATTGTTGGTGATAACAAAGTGTCCCTGTGGATCGCCTGATGCAATTTTGTAGACAAGTTGTGCATTGGGACCTGCAAGACACATCAAAGGTACAACAATTAGAAGATTCAATGTGATAAAACATTAATTTATTTGTATTATAAAATTAGGTATGCACTCTCCCCATCTTGATGGGGTTGCAATGAAGATATATTACTGATAGTTTACTTCGAAGTGCCGGCCCACCTACAAGGTGGGAAATAAGACGAGCAAATAATTTGTTGTAAGATATACTCACTGTCACTCTGATTTATTTGTTTACATAAAACTGCCGTCATACCAGCAGTCATGACCTAGCATCAGGACTGAGCCGACATATACCACTTTCAAATGGTGGCCAACATGTCTGAATGTCTTAAATTTTGGTGAGGTGGACCAGGTCCCACAAGCAAAAATTAAAATTAATTATTATAGTCTTCACTTTGAAGAGTTTTTTAGTAAGCATAGAGATTAGTTGAAGCAGTTTATTTACTGCCCCCAGTTGTCACAATAATGAAAGACATACAGAGTGTTGGCCCTGTAGGGGAGGAAAAAAGGCAGAACTCGAACTGAAATGAATACTATGATATGTGGGAACTCTTTAAAATCATGCAAATTTTAAAGACAATATTTGACGTCTTACGTCGTGAACGAGAGTGGATGACTTTTAAAAAACAAAAAAAAAATTGGGGGAAGTTGTGTTGATTCTGCAAATTCCATCTCTGACACAAGGAGCGTACATGAAAAAAAAAATGAACAGGAAGTTAAAGTCTGCTGAAAAAAAGAAAATGAGCAGGGACCAGGAAACCACCGATTGTTTTCAATGTCCAAACGGGAGGCAAAGTTGTTTTTGACTTGCTGTTTTTTCCGGTCTGTCAAACAAAACAATTTCTCTTTTTTAACCGCGAGAGCAAATACACTAGAGTCGACCTTTGTCATTCAGCTGCCTTCTAACAACCTCAGCTAGGTCATACGACACTGCGGGAAAACCCAAGTTGTGACTGTAAATGCACCTGTTGGCTGGAACCACACACGACTTACAGTCTGGTTCTTCGAAGTCCCATGTAAAAGATACACGACCTAAGAACAGCAAACGTCACAGACACGTAACATCTGGTCAGAGATGCTTACAGGCCGATATGTTAAACGAGTACTTCTCAAATAGTAGGGCTCTGGCTTGCAGCACAAGAGGTTTTCTTCTTCTTAGGAGGCAGGGCAGAAATAATTGAGTAGCACTGTGTTACATCAAGTTTACTCTTAGCTTCCAAGCCTACATTTAGACAATCAACTCAATTTGATCCCTAGATTTTATTTGGAGGAAGAAAATTGGATTGGTTGTACCTATTGTTTTCTCATTATACGCAGTTGTTACACCAACTGTTTGAGTAGATAGAAAGCTTTTTAAAAAAAAAAACATACCATTTATAGTTGTCCAATGAGACATTGGATGATAAACTAGCTCGATAATAAAGATTGTTGAGTATTGTGCAAGGTCGAACATATTTCCCTGACGCGCATTGTCCCAGATGACATTATTCGATAAGTTAAATGTTCTGAGACGCATTATCTGGCATCCTTTTCCACAAATTGTTAGCACTGAACGTCTGTAACTCCCCAATACTTGTTTTGGCCAAGTAGAAGCCAGAATTTCGGTTTTGCGGCGAGTGTACGGCAATTGCGTCAAAGCACATTTTACAATACGCATTAGTTAAAGCATGACAGATTTACTACTAAATGTGAAATAATTGTAATTTCTGTGTAAGGACTTCACTGCGGATGAAGTCAGGCATGCGAATGAAATTATATCAACTCGGTACTCCTCCCTACTGCATTTGTGAGCCAATTGTGTTATTATCTGATAAGTCGGTGATGTATCGTCGCATAAATCTGACATACTGTACTATATCAATAAATAGTCCTGTTTTACAAACTGCAACATTTCTGCAATTAAGAGCTCCTTTCTGAGAAGAAATGATGTCATGTCTGGAAATAAAGCATATTATAATTTCACTTTTAACAGGACATTGTGTATTATTTAGCGCCTCATATTGGTAAAAAAAAAACATTCACTTAATAAAAAGAATATTGATTTGAATAAAAAAACAACATGCACAAACTGTGATATGAAGGTGCTTTTAAAAAATATAATATAATATAAATACTTTTAATTTTTACATTTTATTTTACATATCATGAGGCCCGCCTCAAAGGAGCTGACATTATTGACCGCCATCTTGCTGCAAAGTTTACCCACCAAAACCGAAAACATTTTGAAAGGTTGGGCCAAAAAATGAAACGAAAATGGTGCAATTTGGTCTCAATGAGACGCAGTAGTTCGTATTTCTGCGTGTACTTTGTAGTACTTGTTTTCATTTGCACTATACTATGCTGAGATTTTTATTGGTCAAAAAATAAAAATAGGACTTTATTTCCTGTAAAAATGTAATTCCCTAATTTAGGTTTTTATTTTGTAAAAGTAAGTTTTGAAAATAGTATTTATTACTTTAAAAAATCTGAAAAAACAAGCGAAACATCTATTTATTTAGATATTTAAATTTTTTACCTTGTCATTAATTATTTCAACCAATGTTTTTTTATCAAAAATTATTACAATTGTGATTCTGATTCTGATTCCGATTCTGATTATGATTAAGATTAAGATTATGATGACTTAACCTAAGATGCATGTTTTTGCAATGTGGGAGTAAACCGAAGTGCCTGGAGCAAACCAACGCAAGCACGGGGACTCATGCAAACTCCGCACAGGAGGGATGCGCTTAATAATTTGGTGCACCTTGTAGTGCAGAAAATACGGTGTTTTTCTTATTCCACAAAAAATACGACGAGATGGAAATCTAAAAATATAATAAATGACCCTGCCACCCTAGTGAGGAAAATCAGTTTAAATAAACAATCAAAAGAGCAGTGAGGTAATTGATTTCATCTACTTCAGTATTTTTCAGAGACCATGAATTCCTTAAAAAAATATATGACCATTTCCTTATAGAATTTAAAATCTGTTTATTGAAAATAGGTCTTTTGTCTGATAAAATTTATTAGACATATTTGGCGCAACTTAAGGGACTCGTGTCCAACTGCACATTGTCTTTTTGACGGCCGAAAATCCAAACAGAACTTCAATTCTCATCTTGAAGTCTGACGCCGTCCGAAAGCTTCAACGGAACCCGGTGGTAAATCGAGTATCGTAATGCGAGCAAGCGGTGCAGTCATGTGGAACACATCCAAATCTTCCCACAGCGGAGGAGAGCGCCTATTTACAGTACATAAGTAATCCCTTATCAAAGGCAACTAGTGCCACTTCCATCCCAGTCCGGGTCGCACCGTCGGCAGACAAAAGGGGGGGCAGGTCAAAGGCCAGGCCTTAGGAAGTGCTAACAATGGCCGTGTTTTATTTGGACAGTGGGAACGGGCAGCGATACATAGGCTTAGGAGATAGCGCAAGGAGGCCGGACGACTGGGGGGAGATCGGGACGCCACACTCTCCTGGGAATGTGGGTCACAACCAGCGCATTAAAGCCCGCATGTAGCGCTAATTACGACAGACTTGGCAAGCGCTACCAACTAATCTCACTATTAATAACATACTGTAGTGAGCGTGTTGTATTCTCAGAGTGAGTTCATGCGTGAAGTGACTTAATGATATGTGACGCATGCACTGGATAAAATACGAGCTCGCGTACGGCCCAAAGGATGACGACAGCAAGACTTTTAACTAGGACAAGAAACTTTGATCAATCAAATAATGGGTACGGTTGAACATACATCTTTGTTTGAATGTATAATGAATTGGGGGGGGTGTATACAGGAACCACAAACCAACTCAATTCATGGGGCAAACGTAAGCACGTAATTTACAGTTACAGTGTGCTGAACTTTGGTCTTTTTAATTTTGCAATAAATAATGCCTGATAAAAAAAGGAAAACCTAAAAAGTACCTAGAAAGGGAAAAGCATATCTTCAAGTGGTTTGGAGCCCGCAGACAAAATAAATATGGAGTGTCTCAGTTAAGTGTTTATTTGCAAACTTAAGATTGCACAACCCAAAAAAATTTGGGTTCACTGTTTCAACAAGTTGGTGTACACAATTTATTCTATTTGTTCCTATTTTAAAGCATAGGAGGTTGGCTTCTGTGTAATTTGTGACTAGATACTACAGTATAGTTACTTCTTACGTAAGAAGTAACTATACAGGGAGTGCAGAATTATTAGGCAAGTTTGAGTAATTTGAGTGGTAACTGAGTTACAGTTTAGATAAAGTAACTATTAACTACTACTGCTTCCCTCGTTCATATTTGTCATTTTTGTCATAATTGAAACTTATTAGTCATGACTAGAACATCTGCCAGTCGCAAAAAGCTGCTGGATGCGTCACAATGCTAGTTTGGCAATCGATCCACATTTTTGGGGAAACGTACCGCAAAAATCAAAATTCCTGGAAGTCATCGTACCTCCATTTGACAAATGGTCCAAACCGCGGGTCAACATCCAAAAGGCGGGATCAAGAAATTAGGCAAAGCATAGGAAAGACATTTAGCCCATCGTAAAATTTGAACCAGACGTTCCCAATGGTAGCCGGATGACAAACCTTGAAATCCAAGAGCAAATATGTTGCTTTTGATATTAACAAGGCCAGTGAATATACCATACACTATCAGTGCCTTTTTTAAAGGTTTAGGGGAAGGTTAATATCTTATAATGACAATACGGAGCATTACTTATAAATTTGAATACTTGCAGTGATACCAGATACAACTTAAAAAAGTATAAATTACATTTTCGTAAGTCCTACTCGCCAGTTGTGCTACTATTCTCCTTAATAGATAGGCTATTTTTTAATAATTTGATAGTTCTTGATTATCCAATCTTTTATAGAATCAAGGGTATTAGTGACTAAACAAAATGCAAATAATTATGTAAATATTATGTGTTGGGAATAATCGTAATATGATTGCAAGTTTGTGGTAAATACTACCGTTTGTATTGATATAACAAAAAGCACATAAAGTGGAAGCAATTTAAAAAAATCGTATTAAAGATGAGAAAATAGAATAGATTTGAAACCTATACTGTCACTTTTAAAATAAAAATCAATGATAAATATAAAGGGTAAAAAGCATTTTAAGAAAATGTCAATATTTAATTATGCAACAGAAAAAAATATATAAGTGATATTTAACCCAGCTTTGACCAATGGCTAGTTTCGCAATTCAGGATCAGCTGATACCATGTTGTTACTAAAATTGGTAATGCTTTAGGATTTTGATATCAGACAACAATTTTCAAAGATATTTAATAATAATTATTAACAATTATAATTATAATTACAATAATTATAATAATTATAATTATAATACATGTGTACATTTTAGTTTAGTGGTCGGAACCTTTTTTCTGTACCAGTTCACAGATCATTATTGAACACCAAGTTATATACACTCTTATTATTTAAAGTGTATACAACAATTTGATCAACACCGGACATCTGAACCAAAAGCTTTGGTTAAGACTGATTATTCCAACTGTAGTCATATAGAATATTTATTGTAAATGTCCTCGTAACATCACAACAAAATCCCATTTAATTTTCAAAACCGCTTATGCAAAGAAGGGTTTTCAGGGTGCTGGGCCCATTGTAGCCAATTTTTTGGCACAATGAGAATATGCAAACTCCACACAAGGAGGTTGTTAGATGAGATTGAACCCAGGACCTCCCAACTCTGAGACTTGTGTGCAACACACTCTGGTCGCAATTGTAACATTTAACACAAACTGTCACGTGATTCTGAGTGCCAAGTAGCTATAAAAGCAAACACATCTAATGAACAATGTTCCCTCTAATTTTCCACGGGTCTGAGCGTTCACACAAAGTCGGTGAGCAACGCTTGAAAAAACAGTGAGCCACCATAATCCCAAGTGTGGCAAGATAATTAATTATCAAACATGTCCAAAACTTGACATCAAGTTATATTTTGCTGAGTTTACAGCAGCAAAATTATTTTTCTCTTTTGAATGAATTGACTCATGTACTATTGCAAAGGATGTACGGCCTACAAACGTCGTTTGTTCTTACAATTCTTTCACAAGATATCCATTTCTTTTTATTTCCTGATATATTTTGTCTCATAATATTAACATTTTTGGGGGCTTATTTAGTCTGTTGTAAGATACAGAACTGTACTAAATCACATTTTTTTTTTTGTGGAAATACAATGTTGTCAACAAGATTCACTTAATATGCAGTAATTGGAAATTATTTGAATGCAACACAAACTTTTTATTCTTTTTTCGGTGTTTTTTTTCTACTTTTTTTTTTTAAATTCCATTAAAAAAAATCTCATTGTGTTTATTTTTTCTGAGCTGTTACTTTTTTCTTTTTGTTCTCTATTTACTTTTTTCTTACATTTCTTTCTTGTCTTTTTTTCTGGCTTTTTTCTAAATGTTTCCTTCTTTTTTTTCTCTTCTGTTTGTTTTTTTTTTTCTCAGCTTTTCACTACTTTTTCATTTTGGTATTTTTCTCTTTTTTGTTCCATTCCCCCCTTCATTTAAGTCATTTTGTGCATAATTTTACATAATATTTGGCCATGTTGGGATTAAAGAAGCAAAAACAACCTAAAGAGCCGTTTAGGACCCGATAGAGCCGGTTCCTTTTTAGTGAGCCGAGCCGAAGAACCCGGTTCTCGACATACTCTACTAACTTTACTCAACTTCGTTCGACTTCAAAATACCGCATTTAGGACACAACGTCAGGGGAACCCGTGTATTTTTACCGTCATGCACTGTAACTTTGACTTAAGTTGCTTCTTAATGAGTAATTTTGAGCCCTCATTTCTGTGCGCTGGCTAGATTTTCTTGTGCGCTGAGAATGTGCGAGCAGTGCGCAATTGTGCACGCGTGCAGCTTAGAGGGAACACTGCTAATGAACCAATCTTGCAACAAGCTTGTTGGTCTTAAGTGGTTTCTGGGTCATGTTCTTGTCCTAAAGATCCTTGCATCCTCTAACTACATTGCCAAAAGTTTTTCCATAGCTGCAAATTATTTTACATTCGTTTTAACATGGCGCAGACTATTCTATACACTGATTGGCTATCAACAAAAGAGTGTGGTTTGATTCATCCTTTACTGTGTCTTCGGCGAGTGGGAATCCTTGTTTCCAATGTGACAGCCCTTGCGAACCACACTGATTTTAATTCAAACTAACCACCTCAAAGCCTCGGTTCAAGTAGTGTCTGAAATGTAGTAGTGTCAGTAAAAAATTAACAATAAAATAATGGAACATATTTTTCTTTCTGTGCGCCCCGGTACCAAACTACCTGGGTTGACCACTGTTTTAGGTTACTAAATAATTAGTGTAAAAACACATGTAACTAGTGTCTCTTGTGTAACTTGTGTGTGTCTGTTGAGTGTCTTGGTGTACATACCATCATCTGCATCGCTGGCACCAATGGCCACAATGCTGGATCCAGCCGGCAAGCTCTCCAAAACCGAAGCACTGTATACGCTAGCGTTAAAGGTGGGCGCATTGTCGTTGATGTCCATAATGTTAAAGTAGACTCTAACGGTACTAGCTTGTCCGCCGCCGTCTCTGGCCCTCGCCGTCAGGATGTAGTAACGCTGGGTCTCGTAGTCCAGTGGCATTGTCACGTTGAAAACACCCGTGACTGGATTCAGACGGAAGGTCTCGTCCCCTTCCTCGTCCTCCAGCGAGTACGTGACCTCGCCATTCACCCCTGAGTCAGAGTCGCTGGCGAGGATCGCCGCCACAATGGAGCCTGCGACACAAGAAAAACCCTTTAAAATTTTGCAATTCACTGCCAACACGTTCAAATGAAAACTCCGAGGGGGCTTATCACTGCAAGGTTTTTTTTATGAATTCTGATGACGCACTCGCTCCATTTACAAATATAAAACCCTGAAGGACTGACAATTGTTCATGGACACATTACAAAAAACACCCTTTGTGATACTACACTACTGTTGAGTACTTTAATTAAAACTTTCACTTACTGAACATGATTCGTTTTCTGCAGGGCTTTTCAATGATGTAGTTTGACAAGTCTCTCATGGCTACTACTGTATTTGAGGTGATGGCATGCATAGTCACAATTCAATAGCGATGGTGATGTATGGAATAAAACACAATGTTCTGCACAACTCACATAACGCAACGACTCCTTCTATCGTACAAATAACCCCCAAAATTCCCCTTTGATATTCAATTTCTCATGGTGTACTTTACTACATCCTTAAAACACCACACACATATACACACGAACAGGGCGCACCAGAGAATTTAAAGAAAATCAAAGACTTTTATATGTGCCTTACAGTCATAAAAATATGGTAGGTAAAAAGCTCATAGCTAAACGCCTAACATGCAAAAGGGCCTCGGTTTGAGACCGGATAGTTAATATTTGTTGGCCTGGAGAAAGATGGGCGCCACCAGGGAAGTACTTGCCCAAGACAGACCAAAGGAAATGGTGCCCCTACGATCCTACTGGTTAAGGGATACACTCAACCACCCAACAGAATATGAAGTTCTCAGAAAAACCCTAAGCAAGGATAAAAAGATCACACAAACTTTTGGGTTGACTAATTCACTACTGATTTAGTATAATTTAGCACTGTGGTTTATAGGTCACACTTTATACTTTTGGCGGTTTTTGCTACATAAACTATGGAGCCATTTAAAAATGAAACAAATAAATAAAGGACTGCAGAGATATTTGTGTTATTGTGAAACATGATAACTACACAAACATATTTTGAACGGCTAATAGGGTGGTCCTTAATGGGGGTGTTTTTTTTTTTTTTTGAAATATTGGGCTCTGACCCCCCGCATATGTTCTTATATCGATAAAAACACACTGTGTGCAATTTTGAACAATTTGGATAATATTTAGAGGTAGCTCAACGACTTTGAAATTTCCCAGAATGGTAAAATTTTGGCAATTTTCGAGAAAAAACGGAAATCTTAACCCTATGTGTACGGCGTTTTAGAACATCCAATTTCAGTCCATTGCTTATAATTGTAACACAAGAAAAGTTACAAGTAACTTTGTACACTAGGTCTGATATAATGTGCGAAAAATCCTTATTTTTCATACCAAAATTTCAGAGGCCTTGAGCGACCTCTAAATATCCTTTGATTTTGATGAAACTTTGCCTAATTACGTTTTGTATATATTGGAACATATTCAAGGGGTCAGAGCATGAAATTTTAAAAGTCGAAAAATAAGGACCACCCTAACGGCTAAACGTTTCTTTGACGTCTTGCACTACAAGCCATCTGTATAGGTAAAATTAGCTCCTTCTACGCCTGATAGTAGCAGTGTCTTCTTTATTGTAAACTAGCATTGTTATCTTCACTAGCCAAAGTTTTTGTTCTAAATTTCTTTTTCATCTTTTCGAATAAAAACAATTACGACTTATGTTCTAGCGCGATTTTTGCATGCATTTTTTGTTCCCGAAATGTATTTCATTATTTTCATCAATGCGGCTTATATGCACACAAGAGCGGCGTAGAACCCGAAATCTTGGCCATGGAGGAACCAAACCAGAAACTTCAGTGCACCCCTAGTCCATAAAAAAACCCTACCTGAAGCCATATCTTCTGGAATGTCAAAAGAGTAGGTTGGTCTTGAGAACTTGGGCGTGTGATCATTGACGTCTTCCACGGTGATGTTGAGCCTCATATCAGACGACTGCTGGCCGTCGTCGGCGCGCACCAGCAGCGAGTAACTGGACCGCCGCTCCCGGTCCAGCTTTTTGGTGGCCATTAAGTCTCCCGACTCGGGGTCGATCCTAAAACTGTCGTCTGCGCCACTGATGATGGTGTATGTCACCAGAGCGTTTGGGCCCTTGAGGAGGAGAGACCAACAACAGAGGTAAATATACTGTGTGGTTTTTCAATTGATTACCTTTTGCAAATCTGAAGGAAAAAAAAATATTTCAGATTGCACATTGAAATGATTGAAGTTTAAAAACATACAGTACAAATGCTAGACTCCAGTGTCAAAAGTACAAGGGTCAATGATGTGAGTTGACTTGAAAGTGTGAAAAAATAACCACTGTAGTAAATGAACTGTAATTTAGTGCATCTCATCAATAAGATTGTGATTCGAAAATGTGAATTTTTCTTTCAGAGTGTTCACCTTTGTTGAACTCATTCAACATTTTTGATTTCAAAGGCCACACGGAGGCTAAATATTCCCAGCAAATGAGTGATTGATTAGTGATGAACAGGAACAGGAAATCTAATTTGTTTACTCGTAATCAAAAGATCAAATTGTGACCACAGATTGACTTGGTGTCCTTTTCGTAATAGAGAAAACGTCATGTTGCTGACTTAAAAAGGAGCTTTCCTTGTTGGAAGGGTCACCAAGTTCCTCTCTTAAGCGTCTTTGGAACGGGAGAAGTAGTCCCCGAATGCAATATGACGCCTGAAAGGGCCTGATGACAGACGCCCGAGGTTTAGTTTTGCACTCCGACAATAGGAGATCAGACGACGGTCTCGCTTTGTGTTTCTGTTTTTTCTTTATGGGTTGAATTAAAAAAGCGACATCAAAAAGCGTCTGCTACTCGTTGGGATGAGACGGGGGTCAGGTTACAGCTGCTTGAACGTCAACAGTTCCTTTCAGTTCCGACTGGGGAGCTTTTTGATCCTGTCGGGACAATGAAAAGGCTTACGTGGAGATAAGAGTATTAGCGTGTTTACTAGCTTTTGCCTCACGGCAATTGTTGTACTTGACATGGTAAGCAGGACTCCAATATATTGCTGCCACTTCCATTTCTTGGTTGTACAAGCAGTGTTGGGCACGTTACTTTATTAAAGTAATTTGTTAAAATTACTCACTACTTGTTCCTTAAAAATAACTGAGTTAGTAACTGAGTTACCCAATTGTAAAAGTAACTAGTTACCAGAGAAAGTAACTATTTTTGTTACTTTGAAAATTAAGTTGTAGGTCAAACAATTTGACATTTCCGAGTCAGTTGAATAGAGAAAAAAAAACAAACAGGTAGCTGTGTTATCCAGACGCTCCCCTACTTGAGACAATTCGACTTACGAAAAACGGTAAATCTGAAAAAAATCTTCGGGATGGCGAAAAATATACGGACATTGCTGTAAGAATTTGTATTGTGCACCTTTTTTTGAGTAGAGGACAGTACTGTAGCGCTTCTTTCCGCCCCGAGGCACTGTGATAGGTCACCCAGCATCCACCCCGAAAAAAAAATCTGGCTTCTGCTTCCTAGTTTGTGTGAAAACAGACCACGTGCACTGTAGCTCTAGCGCACTAAGAACTTTTTATTGTTTAATATCTCGTGCATCCATTCGATATGGTTGGTGTAAAGAAAAGGTGAGCATTAAACATACTTATATAAACCTTAAACATACAAAATATAGCACTGAAGCAAGTTACAAACAAATTCAACAAACAAACGATCATCCGGAACCTCGTTAGTAAGTAGGGCAGCGTCTGTAGAACCTTTTAATATGGTAACATATTATTCCTACACTTGAAGTGCAACAAAAAGAAACATTTAACAAAATACATTTTTTTTAAACAGCTTTTTCAGCTTAGCTCACTAAAAAGAGCCTTGCCCTTTCGACTCCCAAATGTCTTTTCAGGTGTTTTTTGTGTTTTAATCCATGTATTACCATGTATTATTTATTAGTGTGAATGCCTTAAAAAGACGGGGTGTTAAAGTAAAAGTAACACTTAATCGTTAACACGGAGAAACATAGAAAACATGAATTTTTATAAATAAGAAAACAATAATATACAAAACAATTTCAACCTTTTTTTAAGTCAACAGCACAAAATCCCTGAAAAAAAGCATTTTTTCCAATCACAAGAGAAAAATCGCATTTCGAAGGGAACCGGCTCTCCATTGGTAGGTGGCCGACTCCCACTTCCAAGATGCGGCGCACAAAGCCGTTTCATTCGCAAACGACATGAGTCAGCGAATTAGTAAATACTATAGTCGTAATCGCTATCCTACTATATGGTAGAGGCTATTTTAAATGGTGACTTGATCCCCAAAAAAATCCCAAAGTAACCAAGTTGTTTTCTTTTCTCGCTTCTTTTTCTTCCTCTCTTCTTTTGCTCCATGTTTCCCTCTATTCTGCTCTCTCTTTTCTCTTCGTCTCTATCTCTTTCCTTTTCTCTCTCTTGCTCTGTCTCGTTCTCTCTCATTTTCTCTCTCTCTCTCTCTCTCTCTCTCTATTTTTATCTCTCTATTTTTCCCCTCTCTTTCTTTCTTTCTCTCTTTTTCTTAATCCTACGAATCTGGCCCCAGTGCGATTTTTTTTCAAGCCTGTGGGCCCCTTCTAAAATCAGTTTGGCTTTAAAAGTCCTTAGCTCCTAGAGGTACCTGACATGATTGTAAGCCACTTTGATGCTACCGGTACCCTAAAAACTAGAGACGTTGTTAAAGGCAGGGGAAAAAAAACTGAAGAAAATTATGAGTTTGGGTTACTTGGAGTCTCGGTAAGTTGTTTTCTTTCTTGTGCTCTGTAATAATTGTTGCACTTCAAAAAACAGCGACATTGACTGGTCAATTATCACAGTGTCCCTTTAAATAGGAAATACTCTATTAGTGTATAACGTGCACTTCTTTTTACCCCCCAAAAACCTACTGTGTCGAGTGTTGTACACTAGGTTTTACGGTAGCACTTTACGTATTTGAGCAATGATTGATCAGTAAATAGATATCGCTGACCACATTTTCACATTTGATGCAATGGAATTAGAATCCTGATAGCAGTTTTTAGCCATTAGAACACTAATGTCTCTGGTTAAGAGGTGGCGCTCTCCCCGCCACAAGCCAGGTTCGAATCTCATTGTGATAGTTCTTGACACAACGTTTGTGACCTGCAATTCTTACGATAACCTGCGAAAAACTGAAACAAAATTCTATACCATTTTTTTTTTTAAACAAGTAGGGGTCCGCGTAATACATGAGTGTGCGTTATACCCGAATAAAAACAGGAGTGTCTTGAACTTAAGGGAATGCTGTCTTGTTTCCTCCAATACCTCAAATGAATAAAAATAAATCACATTCGAGGCAGTACTTTGCATGTCAATTCGTCTTCCAGTTGCAATTCCCACTCTTATCTTGAGGTTTTGACCTCATCTCATTGCATTACCAGAGACCCCTTTCTGCAGTCCAGGTGCAATAAAAGTGAAAAAGTAAGAAGTTTTCTAAAAAGCCCGCTGTGATCAATCAGAATCTTATACTCTGGCAATCCCATCAGCCACCTGGGCCGCAGGACGGAAATTAACGCTATGTGGGTTTGCCAATTAATATTCATGGCAGGCGGTCCTTAACCTTTACTAAAACAAAAATATCACCTCAATTTTTTTGAAGTAATCTTTTTAGCAAAGTATGTGATTGAGGTCTTGCACACTAACAGCATTTTTTTTCTTGACCTTGACTCAAGTTCATTTTATAGCCCTCGATAGACACATTATAGGGAAAAGGAGGCGAGCGATGGCGGGGGATGCATGGCTTAACCAATTAAACAGGAGCCTTCCAGTAGGAACAGAAGGAAACTCATTTAGCAGAGCAAAAGCTTCTGGACCAAGCGGGTGCCGCAGACGTTTGAAAAACTACGTGCTGACATCAGTCACCTGTTTCTGTTTCACGCGGTGGCCGTCCAGGAAAAAAAATAATTGGCAGCAGACTCTACGTCGATTGTTTTTGGGACTTTCGTAAACCCGCTAGGATGGTGGCCATGTTTTTGTGTCGGATGGGCCAAATACTGTATACGGGGTTTGTACACCATTTCACAGCCGCATTCAAGCACATCCAAAGGACTTTAAAAGCCAGATTTCAATTTCTCCAATGCCATTAAATGAAAAAATATGGTGTTGGTTATGTATTTTGCGGAGCCACAAATGTATCTGCAATTTACCTATCTTAATCTTGAAATTATGTGTGCATTTATAAAGACATGTGATTGTTAAATTTTGAGCAAATTACAAATATTTTGGTTTTTGAGCCAAAACTCTCTCCCTCTATAGGTGTTGGGCAAAAATGACAGTAATATGCAGCCTATATTTTCAGTTGCAAAAAGTTATTCCCATTATAATATACCACCGGGAAACACTAAGCTAATTTTTTGCATGGCCCATATTAAATATTCACAATTGATACGTAATCCTTGCACTAATCCAAATTCCATAGTGCCCTGTCCAGGTTTAGCATTCATCTGTCCTCTGTTCCTTTGGTAGCTCAGGAGGTAAGGCGCTCGTCCTGGGATCAAGAGGTCGCAGATTCGATTCCCGGCTCCTCCGTGTTATATGTCGAACTGTCCTTGGGCAAGACACTGAATCCCTAATGCCCTGATAAACAGGCAGTTGCCTTGCATGGCTGACGGTGCTATCGGTATGTGAGTGTGTGTAGGACATTGTGAAGCACTTTGAAAGCTCTTCAATACTTTAAAAGCGCTATATAAAAGTAGACCATTTACATTTACTTAAGGGGCAATGACGCTTTATCCAACAATGTCATACAAACTAATGCCAGCAGCAGTTAATCATAAAGTAAGAAGAAATGCAATGACAAGGCCAAACCACTTGAGAGCAGTTTCTGCTTCATTTTCAAAAAGGCTCGTTGAGAAACGGTGCAACGATTTCAAGTGGTTACGGGCACCTGACCTCAAGTTCAAGTATTCATTCCTTGAAAACACATTAAAATACAAGCATTTTGAAGGATTTCAAGCACCCCTACAAACCCTGTTTATTTTAATTTGTAGGAAAACAGCACTCATGGATGAGCTTAGCGCTAGTTAGCAAGCTACCGCCATTGAACATGTTCAATGGATTTGAAATGTCAAGTTGATATTAATTTCTGACACAGCAGTCACTGATGCTGGAAATGACTGTGCCAAAAGATGAATTCTGACCGGGTAGAAGACACTCATTTCTCCTTCATTTCAGAAATGGGTGGCTGACATGCTGTCGGTCATTCAGATGGAAAGATTGTGTCAGCCAGGAAATTTCAGACAACCTGGGAGCCATTTCTCACATATCTGGTCAAAGGTAAGGTGGACTGAACAAATGAATGTACAACCATTTTCCGCTCATAGAGCATCTATTGTAGCCTATATGTGAGCACTGTAGAATGGAGCAGGTTTTTTCGGTTTTTTTTTTCATTACATGTCTGAGCCTGTCTATTTGTTCTAGAATACAAAATACAAATAAAATATTAGTGAAATATTTACATTTTAATGATGAAATAAATACATTTTCGCTGCAAAGGTGTGCACTGTGACCATATTCCTCAGAGTTTACGGTCAAAAGGTTTCTGAGACTCTTCGCATGAATGAATAGCTTTTGATTTTTGTTTCCAGTTTTAGCAGAAGGGAATTCCTCCCAACTCAATATTCAATTTGAAATCATTGATTTCAGATGACATAGTAGATTATTGAACGTCAGGTATCCTGTTGTTCGCGGCTTAGTCACAATATGAACATTAAATCAGAGGGCAAATCTCCAATCCAGATCATAAAGACCTTAATTAACACGGCATGGCAACTTAAATCATGCAGCTGTAGGCATCAGAAAGTCTTAAAGTCGCACTTTAAGGGTTTCCGATTTTTTTAAGGGAGATGGGGCGGTGGGGTATATTTTGATTGTAAAACTCAGTTCTGAGAGTTGTGTTGTAATGCTGCATGTTAGGAACAGGATTTGGCCTTTCATCTAAAAAGGCACATGGAATTGAAATTATGCTCACTTTTTCCTTTCCTGGATTTAAACGGATGGCACGGTCTGAGCTGTAGCCTATAGACTATTTTCAGCGTTTAGCATGGAAGACAATCGCATTTACTAAGAGGCATATCGAGGAAAAATGTCAAAGTGTATATTTATGAAACAAATAAAAAAAGCCAAATTGCTTGCCCACATCCTTGCACAGGAAACCAAAAGTTGCGTCGACACAGGTCGGAAGAATCCCCTTTTGAAGGCCAAGCTTTTGACCAGCTGACAGGCTGAATGCAGTCATCATATCCTGGACCCAAAAGCCTCGTAAAATTCTGTCCTGACGACCCGTTTGCGTTTCAACCAGTGCTGGAGCGAGGGGTTCAAGCCTCTTCCAAAAAACCTGCGTCACCTCGCCCGACCGAGGATTTTGATTTGATTGCTTAAGTCGCATTAAGTGCATTTTTAATGAGGACAAATTGCAAGAGCGGCTGCAGCAGGAGGCCTTTCTGCAACGGAGCGTTGAAAAGGAACGGCACCGATGGGGAGCTCATGAAGCTAACGCGACCCGCAGCTGTTTTTTGCATCCAGACTTTCCGAGATTTTCCTTAACTCGCTGGCCAAGGGAGTGTGCCATGACTATTATGCAAATGCCAGGTTGCTGCAGATGTGCGCCAATGGGGCTTTGCTCTCATGCAGACCAAGAATCGGAAATTTTTGATTTCCGACTACGAGTCCTCAAAGGGGTCGTGTGTATAATTTGGTATGTCCTAGTGTTCAGAAAACCTTTCTTAAAAATACATATTGATACAAATAATACGCACAAATAAATAAACTGTCGTATGAATATCCATCCATTATCTGCACCGCTTATCCTCAGGAGGGTCACGGGGGTGCCGGAGCTCATCCCAGCAATCTTCAGGCAGTGGGCAGGGGACCTCCTTAATTGGTTGCCAGCCAGTTGCAGGACTCACTCGCTCATTCACACTTTGACAATCAACCTGACATGTGGGAGGAAACCGAAATGGAAATCCACGCAGGCACGGGGAGAACATGCAAACCCAGCACAGGAAGATTCAATCCCATGACCTCAAAACTGTGCTGAGGACATGCTAACCACTCAACCGCTGTGCCGCCCTATCATATAAACATGCAATACAGTGTCTATTTTTTGGAACATTATTTAAATGCTCTTTATACTGCATGTTATATGGAGTATTTTTGTATTTTATATGTCTTATTTCAGTTTATTTTTTAGCATGAGGATACTGATGGAAACTGAATTTCCCTACGGTGATGAATAAAGTATCTATCTATCTATCTATCTATCTATCTATCTATCTATCTATCTATCTATCTATCTATCTATCTATCTATCTATCTATCTATCTATCTATCTATCTATCTATCTATCTATCTATCTATCTATCTATCTATCTATCTATCTATCTATCTATCTATCTATCTATCTATCTATCTATCTATCTATCTATCTCCCCTTGTTCGATTCCAGCTACCGCAGCCTTCCTCTGTGGAGTTTGCATGTTCTCCCCCCTGCCCTCATGGATGGATACGTCTCTCCTAGAGGGAGCTAACCTAATTGTCTACCATCTTGTTGCTTCAGGTGCCCAACGAAAAGGCCGGGCAAAATATATGAGAAGAAAAATGCTGTGGTGTGGTAGCTTTGCATCTCCGTAGTGTGTATTCTGCCTTGTGCTTTTAGCACTCGTTTTCGGTTGCACGACGTAATTACTACAACATCTAATGGTCAAATCATACACAAAGGGACACCTTTAGAGAAAAAATGTGCAGTCACTTCAAGATTTTATTTTTGTTGTACTATACAATAAAGCCACTTCTGGTAGTCAAATAATGCACATTGTCCCTTTCATTCAAACCGCTTCACTGAAGGTACTGACATTTAAGGACAATAAAGAATGGTTTGTCTTAATTTGTAATGATCCTAAGCTAACTTTGCTATCAATGACAAAGATTGAAATACAATTTTGGGTTTCTGAAATCACATTTTTCAAGTTTGTTCATTTTTTTTATATCTAGAAAGTTTTCTTGGGTGAGTTTGGAAGTTATAAAATGGTTTTAATGAAAACTTGCCAGATGAATTTCAAGAAAATCACATTTAATTCCAATTGAGATGAGTACAACATATTTCTGAGCACGTGCAAAACTTAAAAAACGGTTTAGATTACTGTTGCTTACAATACTTATTTACTGTTAGAACACGATTTAACGAACACATTTTTTTAAAATTCAGACTCAAGTAACCTAAAGGTTTACCTTTAAAAGACCACAATGTACAGACGGTTGTTCGTAAGTTGAATTTGTTCGTAAGTTGCTTCGGTGCTATATTTTGGATGTTTCGGCTTACGTATACACGTATGTTTAAGTATGTTTGAGGTTTGTATCAGTAACCTGTATTGTTTTCTCCTAAAAAAAAACAACATTTCATAAAATAATAAGATAAATAAAGTGACGTTTAACTTACTTTTGGAAGATGGGTCTCAAGAGGTCCTCCTCCGTGGTAGAGAGTAGATGAAAAAAGGCGATCCACTCAATTTTCAACCGCATCAAGCTTTCTTATTCCACTTTCATTTCAAAATAAATGCCTTGCCTCTTCTTTACAGTTTACACCAACAATATTGAATAGATGTGCAAGATATTAAACAACTAGACAATTCCCACGGCAATTGTAAGAGTTGTGATTGATCTGGAAGATGATCCCGGTATGTATATATAACCCCAGTTGTTAGCATTATGAGTTAGCATAAAGTTTTTAATTCAGAGAGATGTTTCTGTCATTTTTTACTTGGTTTTGTGGGGGGACTCCGCCCCCCCCACACCCTCCCGGTACTGGCAAGTTCATTTCGGATGGGCCCATAATCAAGGATATGCCTTGTGGAGGTCCAAAATTCACATTCATGGTAAAAACACAGTAATAACACTGTTATTACACTTTAAAAACTTTTAAAATATACATGTTCAAATAGAATGGGCCCTTCCGGAATCCATTGAGCCCATTCATTTTGCTAATTCATTAGCATGTGGCCACTAGCATAATTTTTTAGCATGAAGCAGTTAGCATTTAGCCATTAGCATCACTTTTTAGCATGTAACCATTAGCATAACTCATCAACATGAGGCCATTAGCATAAATTGTAAATATGAATTTGTCAAAATATAGCCATTACCAAAATTTTTTTGCATGAAAACGTTAGCAATTAGCCCTTAGCATCACTTTTTCGCATGCAACTGTTAGCATAACCCATTAACATGAATCCATTAGTATACTATGTAAATATGAAGTCGTTAAAATATAGCCATTACCAAAATTTTTTACTATGAAGAAGTTAGCATTGCCGACAGTGTTTACAGCTAGCTTGCGCTAATACTTGGGCTGGCTATGCCAGCCCAACACTTTGATATTGGCGCACATAGCTGTTAGCATCCTATCGCTAGCATCCACTCTTTGGAATTCACCATTTACCCATGTTAAAAGTAATGTGGGGTTGGGCCCCCTCAAGCCACCCTGGACAGTCCCTGGTTCCTATGACTACCCTTGGGAAAAGCCTTGTTTACCATGGCTCCCCATTATATTGAATGGGCCCATGTATTCCGGATGGGACACTCTCAAAATACATTAGAGTGGATGGGGACTTTTTTTCGTCGTATCGCTGTCAAAAGACAACCCACAAGAATCCCGGTTGGGCCGGAATTTTTGGTACATGAATCGTTGGGTTACTCCAAAAGCTCTGGGAGGAAATACCCGTTAAACTTCGGCGGAAGAAGATAGATATAATAATAATAAAAAAATCTTCGCAGGCACAACTACATTGCCCTGTGCTTACAGCACTTGGCAATGTAGTTGTGCCTTGCTGAAGCAATCACAACTAATAATAATAATAATATCTCGGGGGATTGTATTAGTTGTGCCTGCTTCGCCAGCGAACTGGAGATACAGTATAGAATGTTTACACACGAACTAGCAAGAGGAAGCAGATTTTTTTTCTTCCGGGTGAATGCTTGGTGACTTCTCACAGCGCCACACGCCGGTAGCAGCGGAAAGAAGCACTACAGTACTGTTCTGTACTTTGCAAAAGGTGCACACAATACAAAATCTAACTTACAGCAATGTCAAAGTACTTTTCCATATGCCGAAAAAAATGTTCATATCTACTGTTTTTCGTAACTCGAATTGTCGTAAGTGGGGGTGCGTCTGTATTAATATTGTGTTTTAATGACATTATTTTCATGCTATATTTTTTTTTTTACCTTGTAATGTTTCATAATAATGAGATGGTTACGGAAAATAAGCGACACTATTATTTGTGTTTTTTCAATCGGGATGCCAATGACATAATACAGGTAGGGATTAGCAGCAAAGCTGGACGTTCCTGCGGGACTTCTCATATAACGTTAAAAAAAAAAACGTGCTAGATATCGGAAGAATTTTCCAGTGCACATGTCGGCGCCGTGTCACAGGGGATTAAGCGCGAGTGGGTCAACGTGTCGGTATGCTTGAGCAAACGAGAGTTGGTAATCTAGCTCAGTTAGGTGCAACAAAGGTCAAAGGGGCTAATTTTGGCCGCGACAAGGCAGCGTCTGTCACAACGCTAATCCCGCTTTGTTGCTCGAGTGGCACAAGAGGGCGTGAAGAAGCCACTCATGTCGATATGCTAAAAATATTTTTTTTTGCGCCGCCTGGTTCAAGTGAAAAAAATGAGAGCCTTTGTGTCAATCGTTCAGTAAACGAACATGCGGGAAGTACGGAGATATATCACAGATACAACACCAGAAAAGTTTGGCTTCAAGATAATAGAAATCAAGCAGATTTTACAATCACAACCCAGCAATGTTTTTTTTTCAGGAATGGGCAGTGACTTGGTCACACGTGACAAGCAAAAGTTCTGAATCCTAGTACAGACCTTCCCTAATTACGAACATTCCAGTAACAAATAACAGTACGTCCGAAGATTTTTTTCTGGACTTGGAAAAATATCTGTACATTGCTGTAAGTTAGATTGTGTATTGTGCAACTTTTTCCTAGTACAGGACATAACTGTAGTGCTTCTTTTCGCGGCTACCGGTGTGCGGTGCTGTGAGAGCTCACCCAGCTTCCAATCCAAAGAAGAAATCCGGCTCCCTCTTCCTGTCACTGTCACAGTTCCAGTTTGTGTTTAAACATATTGTACTGTTTTTCCAAAACATTTTTATTGTTTAATATCTCAAGCATCCATTCGATATCGTTGGTGTAAAGTGTAAAGAAAAGGCAAGCCGTAACATTTGAAATGAAAGTGGAATAAGAATGCTTGATGCGGTTGAGGAAATGGTTGGAACGCTTATTTCGGCCACTTTCTACTCTGAAGGAGGAAGTAGTCTAACTCTTGAAGCCCATCTTCCAAAAGTAAGTTAAACTTCACTTTATTCATCTTTATAGAGCATATGTATTTATTAATTGTTTATTAATAAAAAAACTAATTTTCTTCTGCAAAATAATCTCTTATCTTCTGCGTTGAACATTTACTTCGTCCTCTGCCTTTGAAAAAAGTATAATTTACATTATCTGCAGTGCCTGGAAAATAGCTTCCAAACTCGCGAGCATCAAGTGTGTTCTTTTATTGTGTGAAACAATAATTCAGAGTCTATTCCAAATGCGAATGACTCCCGCAGTCGCCCGTCCAGAATAAAATCAGTGAGAGGTTTACCTTGTCTGCATCCGTGGCTGTTAGCTGCATTATCCTGAAGCCGTCCCCCACGTTCTCCTCAATGCTGACGTCCAGGATGTCGTTGGCGAAAACAGGCGGGTTGTCGTTGACGTCCTGCAGCGTGATCTCCACCTGCGGGTGGGAAAAAAGACCACCAAGGTTTCAGTTGGAGCCTGGCCAAAACGGATCTGGATGAGATGTGCAAAAACACGTAGCATGCGGTTTCATGTTTTTGTGGTTACAGAAAATAGTCGTAGTTTTAGTCTGTTTGCTAAGTTTGCAATATTTCCCCAAGTCACAGAATATCGACCGCCGATACCACATGAATGGCTTCACCTTCTATACCCCCTAAGTGATATTAAAGCAAGAATTATTCCTGAGACTATAACCCAGCCGACTTGTCTCAAAGTGGTGCTTAGGGAACCACAACGCGGGTTCCAGCTGGACCTCACGCACCCCGCAGGGCTGCATTGAAAACATGTATTACACAATTACCTAAGTAAAGAACTGCTTGACTTGAGTGTCCAAAAAAGGAAAATAAACACATTACGGGCAACCACAGGCCAGAGTAACCCTAGGCCATGTTCGAAGACTCGTCACGCTTATTGTCATTTAATGCACTTTGTGCTCATTGTTTAAAGAAATGATGCAATTTCTTGTAACGTACACCTCATTTCACGCGACGACACGCAAAGTACACCATCAATGCATTCAAGACTGAAAATAATGCGATGCCCCTTACGCACTTTTCATACCTACAATCAATTCTAGCGCTGGTTATAGCATTCACTAAATCAGGGGTCTTTCTGTTATCAAGCTAGATTTGTTGGTAATCTAGCTTGGTTAGGTGCAAGAAAGCTCAAAAAAAATTATTATTTTCTTGAGAGCCTATTTTTGCTACCAATGAGCACAAAGGGATACCCGTTTGATGCTAATTTGTAAATTCACAACTTATCCTATAATTACTATGTTATTACTATGTTATTACTCCTTGTTATTGGAAGTAGGGTTGATAGGACTCAGTCAACCCCAACACTGGTGAACTATTATTAAAACTGGTCCACAGGCAACATAGCAGTGCTTAAAAGGAGATACCTTTTGCTGCAGGCACAACGTTGACAACCCAAGCTCTACATTATTTATGGTTAAGTATCAACCTACTGTTGATAGCACCATATCATACAAGCAACTGAAATTGTAAGTTATTTACATACATGTTTTTGTCTTTTGGAAATGATAGTTTTGTTTTTGCTACAACATTGCTGTTTCTTTACACCTGCCTATACAAAACTTTTTATAGAAAGTAGATTTAGTCACACACTACTGATGGGATACTTTCGATGATAATTTGCTGTACACAACCAAGCATAGCTTTCACATTTCTTGCCATTTCAAATCATTGATCCATGTCCTATGACAGTAGATTGCTAACTAGCGCTAAGTTCACCTGTGAGTGCTGTTTCCATACACATTCATCATATTGAATGATGAATACCACAATGATAAATATAAACTTGACTAAATTCACTGTCACTCAATGTCATTGCCTGAATGTTGACTTAATACAAAAGGTAAATAGAATTTCCTTCGTCTATAATGAAACCATTTTCTTGTGTGCTTCGACTACTCACTGTGCTGCTTTAACACTGCCTAATTCGAGACAAAAAACGGCTTATTGTATTGTGCAATTTCTTAATTCGAAAAGTATTTCATCCTAAGGACAGCATAATGTTCTGCAAGGATGAGTTTGGAAGGACAAATTGTTACTCGAGCTGAGCAAACGCCTTCTAACCCTGAGAGAAAACACGAGTGAAAGGATTTGCGGTTTCAGATGTTCCTTGTCTACGGACGTTTTACATTTCCACAACTCCAACTACGATTCCCGCCGCGTCCACCAACCCTGATACAGATTTCAAAGTCCTTAAACAGTCTTTTGAAACGTAACTGACAGTTTAATTGCCTCGAAGAATATGAGGGATAATGATAATTGCGGCGGGGGGGTTCTTTCATTACGCATCCCGAAAAACATGTACATGTGCGAGCGAGAATACGAATGGGAAAAGGTTGGAATAAAGAGGTTGTCAAATGTCAACAATGAATATTGTTTTTTCTGCACTGTTTCCTGCTGCATGCCCCGAACACACAATGAGTCTCAAGGACGTGCTGCCAGGAATTATTCCATGTCCAAAGGCACACAGACACCATAACAATAGAAGAACCTGTTGTGCAGGGTTTTCCCAACAAGCATTTAGGGAATGAGAGTGAAGATTATACTGAAGTATAAACTCTATTGGACCAGCAAATTCACTTTGAAGTTTTGGATTTTCTGTCCCACTTTTCGCTAAACTTGAGAATCGAACTGTTCTGTTAGAGTCATTGGCATGCAGTGAATTTTACACTGTAGTCTGAATTAGTGATGTGTGGTTCACGAGCGCACCAACTCTATGACGCCAAATCCAAATATGAGTGGCTGAACCCACAGCTTTCTTGAGGACTGATGGCACAGAGGGCTTTCAGGATTGTTTGTGTTGACCTCCTGGTAGCAACAAATAATGGCTTAAATGTGTTCAGGGAGAAACAATGAAAGAAGGCAGTCAAACAGTTTGAAATTATTTAATAAGTATCAATGATTCTGTTATTTTTTAAGGCAGCAGAGAAGGGCTTGCAGTCTCTTACGGCCCACCGCTGGTTAGAGTGCGTTTTCAAATACACTACAATTTAGTAGTGGCCAGTCTACCATATACCCTGCCCACATACGGCTAAAGCTATAGTCCAAGTATTAGCATCCTGATAATTTCAGAGGACTGAGAGGCTTCTTGGCTCTCAAGTCGGCCGCAATGACGGCAACTCAAGACTTGACATGAGCCCAGAGAACGGAGTTAAGTCAACAAAGAATGAATATTTATTAAACACCCCGTGTGTGTGCCCCCTTGATGTGTAAATAATGCATGGCCCACTTGTGAGGACTAACCTAATTAAGTTAGAAGCGCGCTTTAGGGAAATAATTACGCCTTAATATTTTTTTTCTGCGGTTTGCGTTGCCCATGCGGTGGCCCGTAGGGAAGTAAAGAATATTTCAAAGTGCTTCACGGGGAGCATTTGTTGATTCTGAGGGAAAAGAAGGTCAAGAGGTAAAAATGATATTGTGGCATGTGGTGCGATATAGCGCTTGACAGGTAAAAGCCATTCGTTTACACGCTAAATGATTATGTTTCACGCAAGCCCTGTTTCAAATTGCATGGCGCCTCAACACTTGTATTATTGATAAGTTAGTATGAATGATTCACGGGAGAAGTAGACTCCACACATTCTTCACTATGTGTTATTATGCATTTCCATAATGTAGTGTAGGCATTTGGCATGTGTAACAATAATGATTTGAATATTGTTATAAGGAGTTTTTTTTTTACATTTAGATGTATTTCTTCCTGTAGTAATAATAGTAATAGAATTTCAGTCAGTAAAAATAACTTTACCTTGTGGACAGGCAACTCATAAGCAGTGCCGGGGCTACCGCGTTACAAAAGAAAGTGTTAATGGAACGCAATTACTTTGCTCGGTAACGAGTACTGTAATCAATACTGTAAATCAATAAAATTTTATAATTCTACTGCCGTTATTAGTTGGTGTGTTAGTGCATTACTGCGCTTCTTATAAATTCAAATAAGTGAGAACAGTGCGTTCTTATTGTTGAGTAGTATTACTTTACTTACGTTGTTAAATATATCCATCAATCCAGTCAGAGCAATTTGAACCAGGGTGTTAATATTTTTCTACAAACTACAACTGAATACAGTTATGGTGGCGCTGTCTCAAGCACAGAGTAGGCTACATTTCAACTTGTGTAGATAATGTATGAACTTGTGTCCAAAAAGATTTGACAACTATACAATTTAAAAAAACGGAGTCAACTTATATACCACCTACATGAAAAAGGTCATGGACAGTACCTTAAAGTGGGGGAGATTTTCGAGTAATTTGAAGCCCAGAAACAAAGTGGATATGGAGTGTCTCGGCTAAGGGTTTATTTGAAAGCTTTCAAGATTGAAAAAGCCAATTAATATGAAAGCTACACTGCTTCCAAAGGTAGGTGTACATCATTTCTTATATTTTTTATTATTATTGATTTTTTTTGTGACTATTTGAACGCGGTTTAAGGGCGTTGGCTTCTATGCGAGTATATACGGTACTTTGTATCTAGATAGTTACTTGGAGAATAATGCGCTACTTTTTTGTGTTAGTAATCCGGGGGGTAACTGAAGTACTTTTCCAATGAAGTAAGTAGTAACTTTAACAAATAACTTATTTTTCCAGTAGCATGTCTAACACTGCTCATAAGTGATATTTCTAGTATTAATAGTTTTCAAATTTGGGCCGATACAAATATTCACAATTTAATAAATTACCTTTGCTGTCTATTTAAAAGCGTTTTTAAAAATTAAAAGTACTTCCAAGACTGTAATGTTTCTTTCTTTAACAAAAAAAGTATCCTTGAAAGACTGAAGGTCAAAAAAAATATTATCATATCAAGAATATTGACCTCGTCTCCCTCAATAAATGAAAGTGTTGGTTGCAGTCGTGCACTGACTCACCAACGCTGACATTCGACATTCCGCCAAGCTTAAAACGACAGAACACAAAATCAACCGAAGTGAATGTTCCATCTTGCCACTGCCACGCAAGAGGAACATTTTGAGAAACTTGGCTTCAGCTAGAGACAAAAGAAAAAAAAACACAGTCACTGAGTAATTTTCCGACTGAAAGCTGCAAAACGGTAAAGTCTTCAATGTGATTTTAGTTTTGAATGCGGCTTGTGAATGACAATCCAATCTGTGATATGTATTTTTTTAGAAATATCCACCTGCTAAATGCTGCAGCTTTTTGATAACTCCAGCTTATGATTCCAGTGCAGCTTTTCTCTTACGACGCTGTGGCCATTCGCTAAAAGGAAACCTTACTGATATTTGCAAAGATGATTTGGCAATGGGGCAGCACAGCGGCGCAGTGGTTAGCGCGGCACAGTTCTGAGGTCATGGGTTCAAATCCAGCTACTCCTGTGCGAAGTTTGCATGTTCTCCCCGTGCTTGCGTGAGTTTCCTAAGGGCACTCTGGTTTCCTCCCACATTCCAAAAACATGCATGTCAGGTTAATTGGACAATCAAAATTGTCCCTAGGTGTGAATGAGCGAGTGAATTGTCTGTCCCTGTGTGCCCTGCGACTGGCTGGCAACCAGTTCAGGGTGTCCCCTGACCACTGCCCGAAGATGGCTGGGATGGGCTCCAGCACCCCCGCGACCATACTGAGGATAAGCGGTGCAGATAATGGATGGATTTGGCAATGATTCAAAGTCTTGTAAGAACATGTTGACAAAGTCAAGCTCAAGAGATTTGCTGGCAGTTACCATTCCACTTAGCCTTTCAATGTTGAAGGGCGAACTTAGTAAATATTTATTTGAATCAGAGGACTTCATTCTTCAAAACACAGATTGAACTCCGAACATCACACTTCATCATCAAGCAGGAAGTGTCGATTGTACACCTCTAAATCGTCTTGCCTCTTGAAATCCTACACATCCTGCTCTCGTATTTCTTCACCCCCAGCTTCCGACTGTGAAAGACTCCCAATACATCAAAATGTTGACGTCATGTCCCTAAATGCATTGCTTTCGTTATCTTGGAACGGCACAGAACTTGGACGTCTTGGACTTTGACAAGATTAGCCCTTCAAACGATGAGAACAAATTATACCAATAATTCAGGATATCAGTGTTTGCCATGATCATTCGTCATATTTTCATGCTTTCACACAGCACTTCTTTAGACCTAACGCAGATGTGCGTCAGTTGACAGAGACATTTGTTGTGCAGCAGGCAACCCAAAAGGAAATTCCTAACGAAAAAGTATTGGCATTAATATTTTCTTAAATTACGCAAACCAATGGTATAGGCGGCACACAAAACTTAACTTGGTTGTCACGGTTGCCATGGCGCCCAATTGGCAACGTCCGTGTGGCGCCAGCTGTGGCTTGTTAACAGATTGGCCTCCCTTCTACTTAAGCTCAGTGCTCTCACTCAACCTTTGTCAGTCAGTCAGCGAACCTCTGCACCCGCAAGACGTGCGTTTTGACTCTGTGCTTGTGTTTCCTGTCTGGTATTGTTCCCGTCTATTTTGTCCAGTTTAATATTGATCTCCAGTTTCGTTCCCGTGTAGTTTGTCCTGTTTAATTTCGATCTTGAGTGTGTGGTATGGTGTCCGTCTATCTCGTCCTACTTGTTATCGGACTCCAGTCTCCAGTGCCTAATATCAATCCTGTCTGTTCCGTACTGTCCGGTATTGACCCCATCTGTCCGATATCTGCACGTGCAATTGGTATCGATCTCGTCGGCCCCTGGCTTCCTGTTATTCCACGCCAGACTGCTGCCTTACGTCTTCCGCCCAACAATCCCCGAATCACTGGCGTTTGGGTAACGTACATGACTGCCCCATTTCCATGAAAATAAAGCTTTTGTGAGAAACATCACGCATCTGGGTCATCCTTCTGTTCCAGTTCATGACATTGGTTGCATAATTTTACGCATTTATGCATGAATAAAATGTTTGCATAGAAGCTATTAAAAAGTCAGTTTTATTTTCCCTTTAAATAAACAAACAAAAATAAACCGCCACAACCAAGGCTTGTAATCAAACTGCAAATTCCTTGGAAGCAGTACCAAGTTATTTTTCTGCTCCAACACAGATTAAAACAAGTCAATGCGTTCATCTATATAAAGGATCCAAGAGGACATATCAAAAAGGCTTCTCATATTCCTGTTACGTCTCGTCCTCACCACTGACTGCATACCATCAACCGTTTAAGAACCGCACCCAGACATCATCAATAGAGACTCTTATAATTGATTCCCACAACTTCTCTACCAATATATCAAACCCACCAAGAATTAACGAAAGAATCTAAGTTGGAACTGATCCTTCCTAAAAAGTCCCTACTGTCTCATACAATATGTCACACACTTTACTTTGAAAATAAACGACCGTCTGTCTCTAAAAAAATCCAGTCTGTCTATGTTCTTAAATCTAAATGCCGTATGGCAAACAGGCGGCACAGTGCCCTGCTGTATTATAGGAATTCATGTGGCAGAAGCCTGCTTTTAATATATTTGATATTATTCATTTGGGTTTGTCATTGGAACAAAAAAGGGCAAATACTCTGGTAAAAATGCCTGCTTGATGAATCGTCCAAAACAGGTCTAAGGGATCTCTTTTGGGGGCGGCAGTAGCTCAGGAGGTAGAGCGCTCGTCTTGGGATCAAGGGATCCCAGTTCGAATCCCGGCTTGTCCGTGTTACATGTTGAAGTGTCCTTGGGTAAAACACTGAACCCCTAATACCCCCACTAAGCAGGTTAGCGTCTTACATGGCTGCAATACAAGGCCGCTATTAGGATATGTGAAGCACACTGTAAAGCGCTTTGGGAAGTCATTGACTTGAAAAGCGCTATATAAATGCAGATCATTTCATCATTTCTTTTGTAAAAGGTCTGCGGTTGTGTCTAACAAAACCTGGCAGTGTCATTCATCTTCTGACCGCAGTCATCAGGGTCTAGAGCTTAAGTGCGCAAGCTCCGCCGAGAGGGCTGCAATTTGAGTATGCCGGAGATGGGAGTGCGCACGTCACCAGAAGCTGGACATGGGCCAAACCTCAACTCTTGAAAAGTCAGGATAAGCAATCACGTTCGGCCCCTAAATCCCCCCTAACTTCCTTGGCAGAAAAAAAAAAAAATAACAGCACAGTGACAAACAAAATCTGAGAGTCTGCACTGTATCACAAAGCACCTTGGCTTTATGTAACCAACGCAAAAGGAGGAAGCGGGCCGGGGTTGTCTGAGAGAGTTCAGACAATGGCAAGCAAATGGTTCTTGTAAAGGGGATCATGGTACTCTCTGTGGGCCGATTCTCCATTTGTTGAAAGTATTGTTTAGCTGCGTCCGGACCCCTCCCAGGCCTTCTGAAAAGCGGTACCAAGTAAAGCCCTTTCAGACAATCCATTTTATAACAAATCACACACTAGATTAGGGAGGCCACTACGGTGATTTAGCATGATTGTGCATTAAATGACAAACAATCATTTAAAATGAACAGTTCTAATGATCCAATAATCATGTTGATACATTTTTCTATGACAAAGCCTCAGAATTTCATCTTCTCAAACACCACTCTTCATCAAAATAAACCTATTGTCCTCCATAGTAGATCATCCTGTAAAAAAAAGCTGTTTTGGAGGTTTTATTTTAAGTGATTAAAAATAGCAGCAAAATAACAATACTTTTTTTCTTGGTTTTCAAACCTCATATCCACCAAATCTGTACATTAATTGTATTTGTATTTGTTCAAACTCCACACAGGAAGGTTGGTAGCTGAATTTGAACCCATGACCTCGGAACTGTGCTAACCACTGTCCCGCCGTGCGGCCCATTTTCATTATCCATGAATTCAAAAATCTCAAAATAATATGAGGGGTAATCATAAAAATAAACTAAAATAATGTTTGTTGAAGCCCTTGGTGGATTACATGCAGAAAGAAACTTGACTATCATTGATCCTTAACATGTGAGTTGTGGTCTTGATCTTGATCCCAAACCTTATTTTGTGAATCCATTTGTAAATTACAACAGTTAAGGTGCAAAGGTGCTTAGCTATTTTCCCTAAGTGCAACATTATGGTGAAACATTTTAATAAAGGGTATAGTGCAAATTCAGGCCATGGAGATGTGATGCTACAGGAAACCTCTTGGCATCAGTTATATATATTATGTGACAAATGAAACACACCAGCGAGAGGGCACATTGGACCCTACAAAGAACTGTGGTCAACTGTGCGTAGACGAAAATCTACAGTGGTATGGTAACGTCCCATAATCATCAGGACTGGCCTAGATCATTCTACAGGGCACAGTCCCAGCGGGGAGAATGAGAGGAAGACAGAATAAGAACTGGGCCAACACAATCAAGGAATGGACAGGTGCCAACTTTGCCACAAACGAAACTCGGGCCAGGGACCACGAGCAGTGGTGAGAGCTGTCCAGAGTTGTGTCTTCTCTGTTGCCTCGGCTACCCAGTCGGTAAAGGGAACAGTGAACCATAAATTAAGTACAAATAGGCAAAACTGAACAGAAAATTGGTCATTATGAGTTAAAATTACAAACATTTTTACTACTTGAAGCTGACATAACTATTGGAACTCTAAAACTGTACCTGAAGAAGTCTCCTGATATTTTTCAATTGATATCCTTGCAATGAATAGTCAAATTAATCTACAGAACAACATGTCCCCCTTTGCTTCTAAATTTTAGCTTCCTTTGTAGGTGAGGTGCAATGTGTTATTAACCTAAAGTCGAAGTAATGTTAATGGAAGCAGAAGACTCTTTTCAACATTTGAAACTCGAGCACCTTTCAAGAAAAGATCTGAAATCATCAAACTATTTCGCATTCCGTGACAATGCACAGCTAGGGCAGAGATATTTTTTTCTTCTTTCTATGAGATGAAAGGCAAAAACAACAATACATAATTTTCCAATTTGCTTTTGAACATGCCTTATAGATGTGAAGGCCACACTTTCTTCTTTGTTGAGTGAAATGAGCCATCTTTTCGGGGCATGATGGCTGCTTCTTTTAAGAAATTATTTAGAGTTATAGCCCGCAAAACAAGGACCAAATTAAACAAAAATATTGTGGAACCCTTTACAATCCCATAAGAATATGCTTACAGACTTGTAAACAATATGTTTATTTTCTCCTTTGGGACTGAATGGGTTATACTAATAAACTGAATTATTAATTGTGTCACGGCAAAAACTGACATGAAGGTTTTCTAGATGAATAGAGTTAGAAAAACATAATGATTGCTCCCAAAAAGTTTACTCAACTAAGCTAAGGGCAATAAAAAAGTCAGGATTAGGGCTTAGTCTGACGGAAGAGACAGTTTGCAATGCAATGATGTGTTCTTTCTGAAAAATTAAAATGGTATGTATATTCCAGAATTGTTACAAGCACGCAATGGGAAAAGGAAAAGCTACCGTATTTTCTGCACTATGTAACTGCACATAGCCATAATTGTGGGAGTACTCCAGTTATATCCTATTCAGTCTTTTAGATTTACATATGCATACTTTAATCAGGGTAAGCATTAAGTGGTAATTAATGCACCTTATAATTACCCACATTTCCGAATATGCTTATTTACATATTAACTCCTTTATTTTCTCACTTGTCGCCACCATATATCCATTTATCCAGTAGTTATACAGTATTTACATTGTTCTAAATGGTGTTTTGGTTAATGTTGGAAGGGGAATATTGAGTCATACTAAACCAACTGCAGGGGGCCGGCTAGACAAAGAAAGTCCAAAATAATTCAAAAGAAAAGACAAGGAAATGTTGAATTTAAAGAAATGAATGATGCAAAACCCTGTCAAATGTGAGCTTTTGCCCGTCTTTGTTATCAAATCAATGAAAAGCGGTGAACCAATCATTCATTGCTCATTCATACGTGTGCAACAAATAAGCCAAACGTCAACCCCTCCTACTTTAACTTCACGCATCCTTTTGTACGCACTTCCTTCAGTGCTACAAGGACGCCTTAAAGGCTTTGCATTTTCAGAGGTGGCTATTATCATGAAGATGGTCCTATTTGGAAGGACCATCCATCTTAATTAACAGCCCATTTGTATGGCCTTCAAGGCCGCATGGGAAGAAGCATCGTGTCTAAAGACACAATTTCGTACCTCTGGGACTTCATTAGCGGATTAAAAAAAAAAAAAAATGGGCTCCCCATGTTGCCTACACATTTCATTATCTTACACTGTTTTTTCTTAGTTTGCAGTTTAAGGCTGTAAAACTGGGTGAGGTCTTACTTGCTCAACATTCTTTTGAGGTTCCACATAATTCGGGGCAGATTCTTGGAGATTTACAACTTGGCCATGGCAGCGGCAACCGAAATGAGTCGATTACGATTCCTGACGGAGACGTCGACTGTAAGGCTCATGATCATCTCTTCAGAATTAAACGGGAAAGGTTAAGTCATTGTCCACTAAACTGGAAAATGTTTTATTCATAGTTACACTTGGATACCCCAACACCTTGAGATAGAAGATAAAACCTAAAAGTAGAAATAGATGTATTATTTAACTTTTTTTTTGTTGTTTTTAAGGCTGAAAAATTAAAATTAAACATCACTTTAAGTTGTATGTATAAAACAATTTGCAAAATGGGTATATACCTTATCTTCCACACTATAAGCTGGGAAATATATCCACTACATTTTTAACATATAAGGAGCATGGTATTAAAACTGCAGTAAGATCTACCATGTGCGACATTGCGCATGTTATACACTTTGAGTATATATTCGTGCAATGATTGATGAGTTGAAAAATGTTGCTGACCAAAATCACAAAATATTCTATGCAACAGGAACCAAGCATACGTCATGGCAGTGAGAGCGCCGACACCTAACCACTAGATCACTAGTGATGCAGAAAAGAACGAAAAGGCATTAGATTCTATCTCATTACACTATTTTACTCATGATACCATGGGCAAATGATAGCAAATAAAGAAAATAGAAAGTTGTCCTGAAAGATATCAATAAAGGCAAGAAACAACTCGTTGGTGTATCTGATGGTGAATCGGACATCAAATGAATACATTGTAAATGTTATGTTTATATTGTGGTCACTGTTTAAGTTGTTAATAAACTAGTTTAATAATGGCCGCAGGTATTCCACAATAATTGTAAATTACAATGCTTGGTTTGAGCTGTGAAAAAGTAAAACTAAATTTCACACTGATTTTTAATCAAAAATTGGGGCTGTATGTTATACAAGAGTGTACTTTATATACAAATAACTACGGTAATTGCACCTCAACTCATTATGGATTGGTGATTTATGAACCATCAGGCTCTGCCTAGAATTCATACACAGTTTATAGCAATGCTAATAATGACTTGTTGCTGTTTATCAAGTCCTTAAACAAAGTTCGATTCATTTTTAACCCATGTATATACAACTCATTAAAGCTAGAAACAAGTGGCGTCTAGATACCATCGGTTCTATAAGTGTATAAAATAAAGCTCCGTTTGGTGAGGGGGAAAAAAAAATAAAACTAGGCAGCATTGCTTTTGCACAGTGAAATCCGCTGTTTGAGCTTCAATCTGGCTGGGAAAACACCAGTCCGACACCTCCTCCTCAATAAATAACACTGAGGCACCCCAGTGAAAAGCACTTAAGCTCCCAGTCCAAGCGCATACGGCTGAAATAAAGCACCTGTGGACGGCCCTGGTCTGCTTGCGGTGGTACAACGCGAAAGAAAATCAAAACACGTACACAGTAAAATCAACAAGTTCATAAAAGTTTGTATTTTATCCCCGCGCCTTGCAGAGTTCGTGATAAAAGACAGTTGAGAAGAATAATTGCCAGTGGTCCTCGGAAGGTCACAGCAGGAATGATTACTTCCTCAATGCGATGAATTTCCTGTTCAAACAGGAAGTGGGAGCAGGAACGAGACACAATGAGACTTCGCTCGGACGCGCAAGATGACAGCCATGTCATATGAGTGCTTACAGCAAAAGTCTTTTAAATTTTGCAAAAACAGTATTGTTGCTGATACTATACGTCTTTACCTAAAACATTTATACCAGTCTAATAGTACCTCGGTGTTTATTAACTAGAGGTTGGCGGATTGTTCCAAATATGAATATTATTTACACAGAGATATTACTTGGATCGGATTGATACCATACCATGGAATAGGTATCAATACTTTGCTAATCCACTTCTTTCTTGGACCAGACAGCCAAAGGTTAGAAATAAGAAACAATTGAAACTTTAGTAGCACTACTGACTTTATTTTCCAATTGTCTTTTTGATATTGATGTTTAGTATATATATATGTATATATATATATATATATATATATATATATATATATATATATATATATATATATATATATATATATATAATATATATATCCATTACATTGCTGTTTTTTCTTTAGTTTTTTTATGGGGCGGCGTTAATACACGAGTGCATTATTGTGCTGTGTTCTTAGAAATCATAAACAAATGCATACATATCAAACTGATACTTACTGTCACTACTCTGGTTAGTTCCCCGTAGAATACTATTTCCCGTTGCATACAATGTTTAGTAAATTAGGTCAGCGATGGTTAAAGGTTTGCATACCAATATTTACTTTATGCATTTCCAATTTTATCCGCCGTAATCTGTAGTATATAAATGGCATCGGGTTGTAAGGCGCACTTTTAAATAGCTGGCCAGGTTTTTAGAGGTGCCTTATAGTCCGTAAAATACAGTAAATCTTAAAATAATGATAATGATAATAATCTGAGTGTGCTATATTGCAAAATATTGTCCAGAAATATTTCTTAAGTGTTTAATTTGTTCTCAGGCATGAGTAAAGATAAGAAATCAGCAAGCCTTCCATTCAGCAACCCCCTACGATTTATTTTGTCCTTAATTTCCCTCTCCTGATCCATAACAAATATGGAGCAGGAGGTAAACACGTGCAGGTGTGTTAGATGGATATTCTGCCTTCGGATGTCCCACAATAGAGACCTTTTGACCCCCCTGAACACCTGAAGGGAGTGAAGCTTCAGTTGAAGTCAGTATAGATGAGCGCAGAGGTAGACGTAAAGACGGAAGGGGGGGATAATGTAAAACCGAGGGCTGCTACCTCTCTTTGACAGTAGTCTCTGTGGCGCCTTCAAGGGTTTACAATGAATATTCTTTGAACCGACTTACTGGTGTTGGACTGTGTAGGAGCATGAGTTTTTGTTTTCATAAACACACTGCTTGTTTGGAAAAATAATAATTCACAATTATTTTGACCTATACATATAAAATTCATCTGAGTATAACACACCTCAATCTTTTTAGTAAAAATCTCGCTTCACTTTTTTCTCAGATGAAACTAATCAATTAAGTAATTAACATCATTTATTGACAATGTAAACTATGAACACAATACCAACATAAAATATGATGATGTATTTATTCAATGTTCTTCAAAGTCAGATTCATCATTAAAAACACCAAAGAGTGGTTTCTTTCGTCATGCTTTTTTGCATTTATTTATATCTTTAAGGAGACTTTCCCATTTTCTAACATTTGTCGTTTATAACGCAAATGAAGATAGTGTGATAATGTGCTGTCATTGATTGCCTTTCCATATGTAATCCATTCCACTGGTGGTCTAGTTGTTTGGATTTGGTGCGCTCACTCTTGTAACATGCGTTTGATCCGTTGCATCCATTCTTTTTGCGATTGTGTGTTTCAGATGATCAAAAATGGCAAAAGAGAGTAATATAGGCCTACTACAGTGAAAACCCATGCATTTTTTAATTTTTTTTTTAAGGCCGTATACGCAAATAAAAACAGTCATCAAATCGTTTTGTATAGAAGCTTTTTCACGTAAAAAACCTGAGAACTGTTAAGATAAAAACAATGTTGTATGTGCATGCTTAAATGGTCACTTTTAAGCATATTCAAAAACATGTGTCTCGAGAAGAGTCTTGAAATGTATCCTGTTCCCTCATTCTACAGGAGCTCAGTGATATTGTGTCCCTTCAAGATTGAAATTCAAGATATTTTTTGTTTTTTTATACATGATTGGAAGCGTTTAAATGCAAATTCAGTTGTGATTTGCGTATTTCTATCCCAAATAGAAAACCTAAATATCATTTATAAGAATGGCAACCCATGTGTATTTTTAATAACATTTTAATCGTTGCTTCATGTTATTATATCTATGGTCCCTCACCATAACGCGTAATACTTTTTACCGTTTCGCTACTTCACGGATTTACACCGTTCATTGTGATCTGCATGATCAGTCCCCAAGACATTTGTTATTGGTCATAAATAAATAAATGTTTATTTGTTAAATAAATGCTTGGGCCTGTGAAAATGGGGTTTGCACTTTTATATCAATGCATTGTTGAGTATTTAATTGTATAATAATTGTAAAAAATAAAGGCTTCTTCTGTATCTGAAGTTCCCACAAGAAAAACAGGTTTTTTTTTTCCGACTTTGGTAACACTAGCACAATTGAAACTTGGTGCTCTGCGTGATGTTTAATTGAAACGCGAGCAGCTAATCCAGGGCAGAAAAAAATAATCAACTAATCCAGATTAAGATCAGACAGACGTAGAATGGGCAGATAATTCTAACACCCGACCCCCTTTCCTCCGCCCCGCCAACCTCTCATTTTTGCCATCATCACTTGCCTGCTTCAAGCGTTTGTTTGTGTGGGAAACGGCGGGTCTGATCCACAGGGGGAATTTTAACAAGTAAGGTAATGATTAGGAAGTTGCCAAAAACGGCATCCCTTTCACAATCTGTACATAGGTTGCCGTGGTGAAAATCCTACCCAGGGGAAAATGTTGTCATTTACGTTTCAGTGCATCAATGCAACAGCGGGATATTCTTGGGTGCGCCTCATGCCACCTGAAGGTGGAAGAAGTTCCAAAAAGAATGAATACGCTCTTAAACCTTTCCAAAATAGGTCCAAAATAAGGAATACCAGCTATTTTACACTTTAACATAAAATAAAATGGGATTTTTTTCTACAACCGTGTTTTACGAGACTAAGAAAATCCCTAATTAAATTTGTATTTGAGTACACGCCTTTTAATCCAGTGCGCCTTACACACGGACAAAATTGGAAATGTGTTACCATTTCAGTCGATAAATTTGATCATTCACCAGAATTGTATAAAGCTGGTTGCAATGGGGATCTAACCGGACAGTAATGCGTGGAGCACAGAATCCAAACCACCAGGCTGCTGAGGACATGGGTGGTGGGTCACAATTGCATAAAATTGAATGAAACCGGAATCAAACCTGTATTACAGCAGAATGAGTGCCTATTCACTTGACCTCTAGGAATACAGACGACAACACATGAACAGGCATTATGCGTTATCTCATTATCAAATTATTTTAATCACAGTACTAAATATATTAGAATAGAGAGAATATTGTTTCACTTTTTCTCAGCTCAAACTGAGCATCGTAAGTGAGAAACTGTTCAAATATGTGTGGCCACGCATTTACAAAAATGTTTTAGGACAACCAAATAATTTCCCACAATGTCGTTCTCTTTATTCGGGTCAAAATAACCAAATTACTTCCCACAATGCCTTTCTCGTCATTCAGTTGAGAATCTTGTGCGCCTCATGAAGACTGTGAATCGGCTGTACCACAAAAACGGTTTAATGCCTGTCAAAACTCTCACAGCCAGGCCCAATAATAACATCAAATATTTGGTACTGTCACCAAACCTAGGCTAATGATAAGAACTAATGCCTTTTCATGTGTCACTTGTACGGATTCAGGCAAACTCTACTTCGCCATCAGGGTTCAATTACCGTCACACCCAATGCTATGAAATTGTATGCAATTGTTATCAGTGATATATTCTTAAACCTTATAACCTTTTTGTGCAACCCTAGCCCTAACAGTAGTTTTCATTCCATGCGCCTTATAGTCCAGTGTGCTTTAAATCTGAAAAAAATATCACAAAACACTATTTTGGGGATATGTGCCTATAATGCAGTGTACCTAAAAGTGAAGAAAATACAGTATTCTTTATATTTTGAGCTAAATGATTGCATCCCCTTTGCTTTCATCATTTACACATGAATAAGTTGGGGTTTATTGTAGTTCAGCTCATTAATCACACACTAGTTTGCGAATGCTCCGGCGCTTTTTTTGGGGATTAGCCTCGCAAACAAACGGCATCAAAAGCCGTGGCGAATTCCTATCGCTATTAGCGCATACCGCCGAGGGCTGATGAGTGCTAAGCTTGACGATACGAATAGTATTTTGACCTAAGTAGATACAGTGCTTAACCAAAGTTCTCTTTTCTCACACTCAATTCACTTCGTCATACTGATAACGTAAAAATGGGTCGCATTCCACATTGCCCAAGGAGGATAAACGATACCCTTTTCAAGAAAGCAACCTGGAAGACTCTTACAACACATGGTTATGTTCGTGCAATTCTTATGTTTGGTGATTCAAATCCTTCTCTTCAAAAAGTAAAATGTACAAAAGGAAGAGAAAATATCTTATTAAGCAAAGTGAGCAATAAAACCCTGCAGAGTAATAGCATTGAGTAATCCCTTGGCAGATATAAGTTTGAAAATGCTTTCTTTTTAAAGAGACACTGTGTAATATGTGACAACAAGATTTTTCTGTTTTTTGTAGTGCAACAAAAAACAAGTGCTACAAAGCACAAGGAAGAATACAATTAACGGAGACTGAAAGTGACCAAAGCCTACCATTTTCTCCTCATTTTTTTGCCCGGCCTTTCACAAGGTATTTGGTTTTTAGAGGTACAGTGGAACCTCGGTTTTCGAACGCCTCTCAGTTCGAACAAATCGGTTCTCGACCAAAAATTTCGAGAAATTCTTGCTTCGCTTTCGTTCAAAAAATCGGAGTTCGAACGCCGGTACGCTAGGGTGCGATGCTGAGCGGCGTACGGGTGTAGATCGTGTAGATTGCCCCCACCCCTCGTGAAGAACCGTTATGACGTGCGAGCGCACTTCTTTTCGCTTTCGCTTTTAATATCGGTGAACGGAGTGTTTTAGCCCCTAATTATGGCTCCGAAGAAGGTCGGTGCAAGCAGCAAAGTTGCTACAGTTGAAAAAAAAAGAGTAGTGTGTACAACTATTGCATTTAAGAAAGAAATAATAGCAAAATATGAAGAAGGTGTGCGAGTTTCCGATCTTGCTATACATACAGCATGGCTTCTGCTGAGCACCACAAAGGTAAGAAATCCTATTCATAATTATTTTCTTTATCCTTTAACCACTCACCACTTTTTGTGGAGACCCGGGCGCTAAATGACGTGTAAACGACCTGATTTTTTTATTTTTACACGTTCATGTTACGATTAGCCTGGGTTAGCTTCATGTTTACGTTCATGGTAAACATTCAGGGGTTGGAACGGAATTAAAACGATTTTACATTACTTTTAATGGGAAAACGATTTTCGGTGATCGAACAAATCGGTTTTTGAACCGGGTTCTGGAACGGATTATGGTCGAGAACCGAGGTTCCACTGTACCTGTAGTAGCAAGATGTCGAACAATCATCTCAGATCCCTCTAGGCGACCATCATGTTATGTAAAATACTGTAAACCAATACCAATAAAATTACAAATAACATGCAATTTCTCAACCAGCGATTGATATATATATATATATATATATATATATATATATAAATATATATATATATATATATATATGTATGTGTATACATATGGCTGGCAACAAGTTCAGGGTGTCCCCTGCCCACTGCCCGGAGATGGCTGGGATGGGCTCCTTTTTGGTCAGATCACTTTTTTGTCCCATTTATTTTAGTGCCAAACACATTTTATGCTCTCACAGGCTATGAGTTTAACACATGTGCCCTAATTAATAAATAATTTGCCAATAAAATTGTTGAATGTGATTAAAAAAAAGTAAAACCGAATGAATCTCCATAAGAGCCATTCATAATACAGGATTTTTTGTATATTATATACGACAGCTTTTTAATTTTTATTTTCTTCATAGACGATCGCTAATAGAAAACGAGTGTTTAAAAAAAAAGCGATCCCGCTTTTAGCCGTACAGCTGTGTTTAGAAAAACAACTCATTCATCACAAAATAAGCTGATAAATGTTTCTTCCTAAGCATAATCTATGAGCATCCAATGCCCCAAAGTGAGCTCCATCGTGGCCTTAAGGGCCTCCCGCAATTAATGCATCAACAGCTGGAGAAACCATCGGGACGCTCCTGAGTATAACAAATATTGGAAGTTAATGAAGGGAAGCTGTCAGCTAGAAAGGCAACATGTGGAGGGCTAAATGTGGATTCCGGGACAGGAAAAATAGCAAAGAAGAGTTGATGTGATGAGAACTCTCAAGTGGAAATTGGCTGAACGATTCATTGGAAGCTTTGTTGCTGAAAACAACATTTAGAATTTATGGGCTGAGACTCACCTCACGAGCACACAGTTACGGTCACAGTTTCTTCATCTTGAACCAGAAGTTTTTCTGTTCACATACAGGGATTCGATTTCTACCACATATGCTGAATGCAGTGTTGTGAAACGAGCGACTGACACAAATAAAGCGCCGCTAAGCGAGTGCTGCCATTAGTTTTTAAGATAAGATAAGATAATCCTTTACATTTCTTTCGTGACATTAGTAAGACAATGAGTCATGAATAACAGCTAAAAATATCAAAAGAATAAACAAGTATTTAAAAATATAAAAATTAAAAACCAGAATATTTCCAATGGTAGATGTGCAAAATAGTTAAAGTAACCAGGTGTTTATGGGTTTCACAGTCTAGTCAATATTTCACAGTACTGGGACCTAAACAGTGTTGTCTTATACAGATTTTAAATCAAATGTATCAATGTTTCACGGAGAAGATTGTGATTAGCTATTGTTGTGATATTGAACAGTGTCACTGCATATTAAGACATGATTGTATGATTTCCGTATTTCATAAACTATCATTTCAGTCATTTATAACTTCTTCATTTATAACTTCATTTATTTAGTTGTAAATAATTAACTTCATGATGTATTCAATAATGTGGTTGAAATAACTCAACTACTTTATATTTTTCATTCATTCTGTTGTTATTATGCAACCTCTTAGTTATTTCAGTTTTGTTGTACTGTGTAACCTGAAACAACCTCGATATATCGGCACGGGTGGAAATGTCCACTACCACTCTAATTTAGGTTTTGTTTTCCAAAAATATATAGCCTAGGTTTTCCGAGTACTCAATATCTTAGTGCTTATCAACAAGACCCTGTTTCCTTAGGCTTTGTATACTGGACTGTCTCAGAAAATTAGAATATTGTGATAAAGTTCTTTATTTTCTGTAATGCAATTAAAAAAACAAAAATGTCATACATTCTGGATTCATTACACATCAACTGATTTTGGCTTACAGCTGAAAAAAACTCAAAAATCCTATCTCAAAATGTTAGAATACTTCCTCAGACCAAGTAAAAAAATAATTTTATAACAGCAAAACTAAATCAAACATTTGAAAATGTCCATTGATGCACTCAGTACTTGGTTGGGAATCCTTCTGCACGGATTACTGCATCAATCCGGCGTGGCATGGAGGCAATCAGCCTGTGGCATTGCTGAGGTGTTATTGATGCCCAGGATGCTTCGATAGCGGCCTTCAGCTCATTTGCATTTGTAGGTCTGGTGTCTTTCATCTTCTTCTTAACTATACCCCACAAATTCTCGATGGGGTTCAGGTCAGGGGAATTAGCAGGCCAATCAAGGACAGTGATGCCATGGTCAGTGCACCAGTTACTGGTGGTTTTGGCACTGTGGGCAGGTGCCAGATCATGCTGGAAAATTAAATCCTCATCTCCATAGAGCTTTTCAGCAGATGGAAGCATGTAGTGCTCTAAAATCTCTTGGTACAGTTGCATTTACTCTGGACTTGATGAAACACAGTGGACCAACACCAGCAGCTGACATGGCTCCCCAAACCATTGCTGACTGTGGGAACTTCACACTGGATTTCAAGCAACTTGGATTTTGCTCCTCTCCAGCCTTTCTCCAGACTCTGGCGCCTTGACTTCCAAATGAAATGCAAAACTTGCTTTCGTCTGAAAAGAGGACTTTGGACCACTCTGCAACTGTCCAGTGCTTCTTCTCCATAGCCCAAGTCAGACGCTTCTTCCGTTGTCTTGAGTTCAGAAGTGGCTTGACCATGGGAATACGGCTATTGTAGCCCATTTCCCGGACACGTCTGTGAACTGTGGCTTTTGATACCTGGACTCCAGCTTCAGCCCACTGTCTTTGAAGTTCCCCCAAATTCTGGAAGCGGCTCTTCTTCACAATTGTGTTAAGGCTGCGGTCATCTCTCTTGGTTGTGCAGCGTTTCCGGCCACATTTTTCCCTTCCAACAGACTTTTTGTGGATATGCTTTGAAACTGCACTCTGTGAACAGCCTGCTCTTTGAGAAATTTCTTTTTGTGTCTTACCCTCCTGATGGAGGGTATCAATGATGGTCTTCTGGACAGCAGACAGATCAGCAGTATTCCCCATACTTGTGATTTAGTTTACTGAACCAAGCTGAGTGTTTTTAAGGCTCAGGAAACCCTCGGAAGGTGTTTCGAGTTAATTAGATGTTTCAGGTGATTAGTTGAATAGCCTACTTGTATACTTTTTCATGATATTCTAATATTTTGAGATAGGATTTTTGAGTTTTCTTAAGCTGTAAGCCAAATTCAGCAATATTAAAATAATAAAAGGCTTGAAATAGTTCAGTTGATGTGTAATGAATCCAGAATGTATGACATTTTTGTTTTTTTAATTGCATTACAGAAAATAAAGAACTTTATCACAATATTCTAATTTTCTGAGACAGTCCAGTATATTAATGGACAGCCCTCCCAGTATTAATGCTATGGATAGCCATTTTGACTTAGCATTAGTAATTCTGCAGCCATTGTTTAATTGCTCATTTGTGCGAGGAATATTTTGTAACAAAAACTTCAAAGGAACTTCTCATCTTTAGCCCTTATTTTGAACACACTTTCATGTCGCAAACAAGATATAAAAATCAACATGCAGTTGAAGAAAATCATTTATAATTAGCCATTTATGCTAACGTTGAAGCTAATACATAATGATTTGGGGGGGAAGGCCGAAAATTGTGTTGAGAAGTAACAGTGTTACTGTGAAGATGTAGACTTGTATGTTATTTACTTAAAAAAGAAAAAAATGTTCTAAAAGGAAATTGGCTCAATAGCTTATCTAGCTACTCTTAAACATTATAAATGTTTTCAAAAGCAATGGAAATATTTTTTTTCAAATATAGTTTTCATATAGCAATAGTTTTTAAATATATATTTTTTAAATGTAATCATAAGCTAACTTTGCTATCCAAACTTGCTAAATACATTTTGAAAAGTAAAAAATGTTAAGGTTTTGTGGAATAAACAATGATAGATATGTACTAGAATCTCGTGGAAAAGGCATGTGTGATGAACTCAAGAGTTGGTTAGTCTTTTTTTTTTTTTCTTTGGACTGTTTTTGCCTGAAAGTTTAAGCCGCTAGGTCATCAGTGTAACATGATGTCAAGAGCCAGTGGGGGACAACAAAGATTTTACATTTCTTCATTTCAAAACAAGATTCGCTCAGAGGACGTGGAACAGCTTTTAGCGGAAAGAACTTGGAGGATAAAGCACAAACACATGACGTATGTCAGCGAGGAGTCTTTGAGATGGCAGCATATGAAAGCGCTTTGCAGCAAGAATAAACAATGTGATAAGCCAAAGACAAAGCCTGGGTTAGGCTGAAACTGAGTAGGGATTCATTTAAGGAGGAATAGTTAAGTCCGTCCAATGCTTCGGAGTTTTGACAATTAAAACCTTCAGGCAATACCTTCCTTTGAATGTTCAGGGTCAGAATATGCAGTTAAGTATCATAGGACCGGACATTAGCAGACCAACATTTTCAGTTTCCAAGCACTCGCCAGACTACCTTAAATACCTGCCAATAAGGTCAAGCCACTGATTATATGACTCTACATTTTTATTAAAGGCTACAATTTCAAAACTGAAAGGTAGGCAGGACTCCATTTTACTTCTCTGGAGACACGCGATCATAAATAGTAAACAGCACTATTCTGATAAATGAACAAACAAATAGCATGAAAAAGATGCATCCTTGAGTGAAAAGCGTTCAGTAATTTAGATTACGAAATTTAGTTAAGGATGTTCACAAGATAGATCTGATTATATGAAATTAGGAAAAATTATTATTTAGCTTTCTTTTTAAAATACCAAATTGTTATAAACACTCTTAGTCCTTGGTCCAGTATCTGGCAAATTACATGTTTTGCTTCATTTGGACCTTGATTATTGATACAATGAGGCAGCGATGAGTTCAGTAAGGTTCTGAATTAACTGTTATAATGGAAATATACATTTAAAAATATATAAAAGGGTTATATTTATTCAGTGTTAAAGTTTGTTCCCACTTAACTTGCTGATTTTTTGCATTTTAATATGAATACTAATAATATAATTAGGATGTAATGTATTACTGTGCTTGGTCTCTGCAGAGGAGGAGCGAGGCATGCAATTATATTGCCTAATGACAGAAGGCGATAGTGAGACCAAAGGTTCTGATTTGCTGCACACCTTGGGCCCAAACAATAAAATTTGTGATGGATTTACCTGGATGTCAGTAAGTCAAGCCATCAAGTAATATTTATTTTCTCGTTGCATGGACTTCAAAATAGAGGATTACTTTTGTACAGTTACTTTTATTCAAAAAAAGCAGTGCATAGACTTAATTTCTAAGTTGAGGTAAGGCAATAAAAATTTGGGGTTTTTTCAAGCTACAGTTTACACATTGCTTTCTTGCTTGGTCAGTTAAATGATGAATGAGATGTAGAATTATTTGTTTGTAAATCTGAGATTAAATGAGGTAAAATGTAGTTTTTTATTGTGGTGTTAAAAGCAACATAATGTCTGATGCTTCTCAAAGTAGTTCAGTTCTAAAGGCAGACTTGGCCTACGTTTTCTGATGAAACGTTTTTTATCAAAGACATGTGGGAAATTGTTGCACCCAAGATTAAAATAAAATATGATCTATTTAATCATTTTTATGTGTTCATGCCACAGAGACAAATGTTCTTTCCCAGGGCAAGGAGAATCGATTGGCCGGATGTCAAACTCAACCTGGAACCCAAACGTCCGGGGAGCGAACGATATCAAAAGTTCTCAAACACCAGCCTTGCATCGAAACGTATTGTATTTTGTTTTCCTTCTCGTGCCTCCAACAGATTGAGTTTACTGGCAAAACTTTTCGACTCAAGCCACTCCAAAAACAACAAGTGCACAATCGGTCTCTAATGGCCCTCAAAACTTTCTTCTCCTTATGCTCATTATCTGCTTCTGTGACTCAAGCGAACGAAACAAACAAGCAATCAAAAGTTGAAAGGGAAAAGACACATTGCCTTTGGCAGGAGCAGACATTTTTTGGACGACATCTATTTTGTTATTTATATTGCGGTATTTCCACACTTTAAGGCTCACCGAATTATAAGGTTCACGCCCAAAAAACTGTATTTTGTCCTATAAGGTGCACCGGATAGTAAGGCGCATGAAATTGAGACTACAGTAAGAGCTTCCCTGTTTATGAGTACATATTATTCCTACGCAGTAATGGGTGCCGCTGACCCAGATCGCAAAGATCAAATGCAGAGGGAATCGAACCTGAGTAGTGGTGGAAAATGTCCCAACACTTTACCACTAGACCACAGGTGGTACAGATGACATAGAAAATAGCATGAGACCTTTATCCAATTATAAAACTATTTTTTACCGTGCTACAAAAGTTAAACAGTCACTTCTTGGACCTGTGCGCCAATAACTTCTCGGTTTTAAACGTTGCGTACGTAAAACAGCCTGTATAGTATTTTGTGGAAAGACTTACTGTTTTCTCCATTGACTATCATTTGTTTGTGAAGAAGTGGAGTCTATTGAACTTTTCAGAATGCACTATTTTTCTTGACTAGTTGGATTAAAATATAAGGCCTCATCATCCATCATTTGAAACACTTGTAGTCTTATGGTAAAGGGCGACCTTAAAGTTTCTGGCAAAATTGGGGTTCATAGGTGCGCCTTATAATACGGAAAATACTGTGCATAGATATTGTTTGAAAGAACATATTCATCATATCCCAAATAAGGCCTTTCTAAAATGTTAAAAAAATGAACAAGAATAGCCCGAGGACAATGCAGCAAAGCCAGCCCAGGGGCAGCGGGCAGACTGTGCGGCGTGAGTTTTATTGTCTAACTATTTAATAGTGACTAACAGGCCTGGGACATGTGAGGCAGCCATTCATAGGGCCAGACGCCGTGATTAATCCATGCTGGGCTTCTGCTTATATGCGCCTGTGTGGAAAGCAGCAGTAAAAAACAGAAAAGACAAGGCTTTTTCTTGTCTATCTCACTAGCACAGCGGTCCTAATTGCTTAATTTCATAAAGGAGGGGGCCTCAACCTCCCACATCTCCAGTGAATGGCTTTAATGGCTTTACTACCTGAAGATTCCCACGTCTTTGTTAAAGACTGAAGCTGAGTTTTTGGAGTTGGCTGTTGTCTGGCCAGTATACTTCATGGAGGTTGAGGCCGAAATAACGGTTCAATTAATGATTTAATAGTTGATTTTAAAATAGGAACCAAAAAATATGTTGTTTTTTTTTTTTTTACTCAAAGTTCAGGTGCACATCATCCACAAGGTTTAACGGTATTTATTGAAGTATTTGTGCAACAATTAAACATTCAAAACATTGGATGCACCTGGAATCAAGCCTAGGCCACGGCGGTGAGAGCGCCGAAACTAACCACTACACCACAAGTGATATAGATACATAAGAAAAGGCATTAGATTGTATCTCATTATTACACTATTTTTTTTATGGAACCAGAGTCGAATGTTAGAGAATGAAGAAGACAAAAAGTCATCCTGAAAGATATAATTAATCGCAAAAAAGCACAAGGGAAACAACTCTGCTGATGAATCAAACTTTGCACAATGAATATTTTTTTTTTAAATTTCAGTTGCTATTGTGTTCATAGTTTACGTTGTAATAAATAATTAGAGTCATGGCCACACGTATTCAACATTGCTTGTAACTTGCAATGGTTAGTTTGAGATGAGAAAAAGTCCAACAAAATTGTATACCAATTTTTAATAAATATTAAGGGCTGCGTGTTATACACAAGTGCACATTAAACCCAAATAAATACCGTGGTTTGTCCAATGTGTCAACATTGTACCGATTTTAATTATTTCACGTGTTCACAGTGAAGACGGGGACGTTAACTTTTTGACGAATGGTATTAATTCATATCTGCTGCCTGTTAACAAACCATAAAAATTCAGGCAATCTTTTGTAGATTTCAAATTTAGCAAAAGTGTTATAGATTCTGCTTATCCTATGAATGTCATCCACTCTTTTTTTTTAGAACAAAGTAAATTATTTTGTCTTTTTTGAATATTTTATTTTTTATTTTTATTTGTGTGAAATAAAAGTTCTAATACATTCTGGTGTGCCTGACTATATTGGGAATTTGAATAAAAATCAAAAATGTTTATAACATAATACAAAATATGAGAGGCTGTTAAAAAACTGGTAAAGAGTTTATTATTTGTCCATTAGAAAAAATACTGCAATCTTCCATATCAGAATTGTTTTCTCATTTTTAGGAACACGTTGAATATTTTGACCACTAGCTCTGGCTGTATTGTGTTGTGCATCCTAAACGCACCAGGAAGAATACAAGCTACGGATACTCAAGGTGAGCAACTGCACCATTCTTCTAAATAATTTCCTCAGGCATTCGCATATTTTTAACTTTTTTGGGGGGGTACCTGTAGCAGCAAGATGCCGGACAATGACGCGAGGTTCCTCTATGTAAGACTCATGTTCTGTCATATCAGATAAAACAACTCTTGACTTAGGAGTATTTTTTTAAATGCATGTTTATATAAAAGTTAATGTGTGTCTGCTTAATCTTTTTTTTCAAATGAATGCCATTTTGTTGCCATTGGTAAGCTCTCAATACACATTGTCCTTTTAAAGTCATATCAAAATTTCTATAGGAATATGTTTTCTTACTACAGACGCTACACTACTTTCGAACGACGATTGTTCATAAGTTGCTTCAGTGCTATGTTTTGTATGTTTAAGGTTTATATACGTATGTATAAGGCTTGTATAAGTAACCTGTATTATTTTGTTCTAAAAAATAAACATTTCGTGAAATCATATATACGCTGTATAGAAAATAAAGTTAAGTTTAACTTACTTTTGGAAGATGAGCTTCAACAGTTAGGCGATTTGCCCCTCCGTGGTAAAAAGTGGTCGGAAAAAAGCGATCCACCCATTGTCTCAACCACATCAAGCTTTCTCATTCCACTTTTGTTTCAAAAGAAATGGCTCGCCTCTTCCTTACATTTTACGCCAACAGTATTAAATGCATGTATGCGATATTTAACAATAAAAATGTCAAAGTTCTTAGCGCACTGGGGATATAGTATACAAGTAGATTGTTTACACACGAACTAGGAAGAGGAAGTGGATTTCTTCTTCGGGGTGGATGCAGGGTGATCTCTCACAGTGCCACTAGACACCTGTAGCGGTGGAAAGAACCACTACAGTAATGTACTGTACTCGGAAAAAGATGCACACAATAAAAAAAAATTTTTTACAGCAATGTCCGGATATTTTTCGACATCCCGAAAAAAATGTTCATAAGTACCGTTTTTCGTAAGTCAAATGGTCAAAAGTAAGGGAGCGTCTGTACTTCCGATGAATACCTGCCACAAACATCGTTTAGCTGTCTTAGTTAGTTAGAATTAGTTTTGAATACGCTCTGGAAACAAACATGAGTCTCTGTAATGATCACCAATGCAACATCCAATTTCTCAGTTGAAGTTTGTCCGAAGACCTGTGTTTCAGTTGCAAACGAGTTGACAGGCATTGGTCTTCAAGAAACAACCAATGCTTTAAAAAATGCCTAAGCACTGTATTTTTGGCAACGGTTTGGCAAAAAGCAGCCGACACTATCGCACAAATTTGATACGATCGTCCCAGGTCTATTTTTCCGCGTGTAGAGGTACAAATGACCCCGGTTTTGAGCAGGAAACGCAAGGAAAACTCTGATCTTGAGCCGATAGAGAAGTTTCCATGTTGCTGTGGAAAATGTTGTGGGTGGCATCTCCCTTGGTCTTTACTAACTGATGGAGACATTTTTTTTGCATCTGGCAGCACCAATTTAAAAGCAGTCATGTAATGCAAATGGTGATGGAGCAATTGCATTTGATTTTGGGGTCACGTGGTGCCACCTCCAAAGTAGAACATAATCCGTTCTCTAGGCTTGTTGACTTATTTCTCAGCATGTCAGGGCCAGTGTTTGTAACACCTAATTACATTTCTCCGTAACTGGTATTGTTACAATAAAACTAATTCTACTGTTGTTACAACTTAGTGCATTACCACGTTACTCTGCTACTTTATAAATGTAGAACGTTACCTACGGTGTCCTCCGAATGTTGAACACTCTTGTTTGACTATCGTTGTCACATACATCCCTCGATCTCGGTAGAGGCAATTCCTGAAGGGTGTTTATATTTACCTACACAACTGAATAAAGACAAGCGCAGAGTACGAGAGAGCTGAATTTATGCTCATGTAGATATTTTCCCTACTGGATATACTTACATCCAAGCAGAATTTACAGCTATAAGTAGATTAAAGTACTGAAATCAGGAAGTCATCTTATATCCTTGTTTTTTTTTATCACCACTAGCAAATGGTAGGCAGTGCATGGGGAGGGGTGATAGCTTGAGCAGAAAAAAAAAAAACTAACGGGAAATCAATGATAAAAACTTTAGTGCAGGATAAATGGTAATATGAATGATATTTTTGGAATACACTATGGCTGGAGAAAAAAGGACAGTACCAAGATATTGGAAAAGGGAATCTTTGAGTTTGAAGCCCAGGGACAAAATATGTATATTAGATTGCACAAGCCAAGAAATATGAAGGGATCACTGCTTTGAAGAATGTCACACTCGTTTTGTTCTATCTTGTAGCTATGTTAACCCTCATGTTGTGTTAGGAATTAGCACCACTAACCGTTTTTAATGGGTTAATTTTGACCAGAGGTCTGAATTGGCACCGCTAACCATTTCAGCTGGGTCAATCTTGACCCAGGGTCTAACTCAGTCCTGACCACCAAAGATAAATGAGTATCAATCAATATAGTAATATATTAGTAATGCACCCGTAACCATCTATTCTCATTGTAATTTGATTTTGTGGCCGCTGAGACACTCTACCCAGAAACGGGTCACTGGAGTCCCTAACGCAACATAAGGTATAATTCAAGCAGTTTAAGGGTGTCTATGCGAGCACATACAGTAATATGATTACTCTCAGAGTAACACGCTAATTTTCGTAGTCATTAATCTGGAGAGTTACTGTATTATTTTCGAAATGAAGTAAGTAGTTACGGTAACTATTTAACTATATTCTATTCTATTCTATTCTATTTCCAGTAACGCATCCAACACTGGTCAGGGCTGCTATTGTAATGTTAAATTAACATAAAGCAGTGTCTATTATCCATCCATCCATTTTCTGAACCGCTTATCCTCAGTAGGGTTGCAGGGGTGCTGGAGCCCATCCAAGCTGTCCTCGGGCAGTGGGCAGGGGACACCCTGAACTGGTTGCCAGCCAGTCGCAGGGTACATGGGGACCGACAACACACTCGCTCATTCACAGCTAGGGACAATTTGGACCGGCCAATTAACCTGAAATGCATTTTTTTTTGGCATGTGGGAGGAAACCGGAGTGCCCAGAGTGAACCCACGCAAGCACAGGGAAACATGCAAACTCCACACAGGAAGGTTTGATCCCATAACCTTCGAACTGTGACGTGGACGCGCAAACCACTCAGCAGCCGTGCCAACCTGTGTCTATTATACGTAGCAATATCCCCCAGTTTAGCTGCCACCTTAATAAGGATAGGAAAAATAGTAACTGTAAAACGTATGTGCCAATTTCTTATGAAATGTAGTCTTTATTTTGGGGGTTCCGTACGAGCAAAGCGAGCCAGGAAAGGTGTAGTTCAAAGCAACTTGATTTCATCCGACTGTAAGAAAACTGCCACAATTGGTAAGGGGATGTTAATGGGCCATGGAGGACAACATACTGTGGATAGACTTTCCACTTCACAAAACAGTTTGTTGGAGATCTCCCTGCGCCCTCTGTAGAAGACAGAAGAAGCAGATGGAAAAAACGCTCGCGGAAACTATTGAAGGACACACGCTGGATAGAGCATTTTATTGCAAATGTTATTCCAAGAGAGCTTCCATTTCTTATTGAAGAAATATGAAAAATGGTCCATTGGCAGAAACACCACAAAGCTGAATAAAGATTTGCTGGAGCAGGCTCTCTATCTGTACCGGGAGGGGGACTTCATTTTCAAATATAATTTCAAGGACTTAGATGCATGAAAGATTATGAAACTAAACAGAAACAGGGCGCACAGACTATCACATTGTATGATATGATATATGGCAGTTCTTCAAAGTCAAAAACTGTTTGACTGTCGTCCAGGCAGAAGAACTATGGATAATACATCAGGATCCTTTCAGGAGTATCAAAAAATAGACCTCTGCTGACTAAAATCTTAAGGGAAAACTTGGCTCATTTTAAAATTGGGATAAAAAATAAAGTTTGTTAAGAATAGACACAGGGGTAAAAAAGTAGAATATGTGTTAAGCTTGTGATAAACAAGCAATGATCAATGGTCTTCATTGCCACTATTAATTTGTGTATTTGATTTACATTGCTCAGTTTGAGTCATTTTTTATTAACATACCAGTGTTATGACTAACACGTTCCTTTGTAATGCGGTAATGAGTACTGTAACAAGTTATTGATGAAACTTTGTAACGCTATTGTTGTTACTACTTAGTTTATTACTACGTTAATCTGCTATTTTATTAATACAGTTCATTAATAATAGTGTCCTCTTACACATTTATTTTTTGATTCTGGTATAAGGCAATTTTCTGAATGGTGTTTATATTTCACAAAGAACTACAACTGAATTGTTACAGTGTACAGAGCCAGAGTACGAGGAAGCTGAATTTCTCCTTATGTAGATATTGTCCCTACCGTATATGCTTAAATGCAAGCCGAATTTACAACTATAAAACAAAATGCTCAAAATCAGGGAGTAGTCTTTGAAGGGCATAAGTGGTAGGCTGCAATTTAAGTTATGGTTTGGACTCATCATATTGGATTTAACTTTTTGGGTTATTTCAGGTTACGGTTTGAGAGAGGGTTCCTAATCAAATCAGGACTGCTATTTACCAAAATATTTTAAATTGCTCATTTTATCGAAACTATGAGATAATGCTCATTGCAGACATGATAATTTGTCGACTTTAGCTCCATCAGAGTTCAGGCTACGATTTATTAGAAGTCGAAGTTGATTAAACTTTGGAATAAGAGTTTATCTTGCAATAAAAATAAGATTTAGTCCGTACAATCTAATTTCTTCTAAAAACTGATCAAAAACCAAGCATAAACAGATCCATTTGGAACTTTCACCTCCAAACGCCGAGTTGACGTTATCTGTGAAGCGGCTGGGACTGAGTGATTGAAGGCGAAGGAGCTAGAGAGGCAGCGCGAGACTTTGAGGAAAACCAGGTTTAGGTGAGCCCCCCTTCTTGGCCTAAAGGCCGATCCGTCTCCATAAAAATGACGTACTTGCCCCGAAATGAAAGCTACAGTGTCAGCATGGATCCGATGAGAATCTTCTCACACGGCAGGAGGGCGGGGGCGGAATCGACACATACGAGCATTAAATCAACAAGTATGGGTCCAAAGAGGCCTTTAAGGCTTCTCAAACTGAGGTCCCTGGCCAGTCGGTTGGAAAACGTGCACTAAATGACATCGCCGTTTTTTAAATGATATGCCCATTAATAACTGCTCTTGACCCAATCCAGATTTTGAAAAAGTCTTCTTGTTTTTGAGTCTAAAAAAGCAACATAGCTACCAACAAATATCAGTGAGTGGCAGTGGAAGTAATTGTTTGCCGGACAAAAAGCGACCTTTTAATTCCAAGGGCGTTTCCAGGTCGAGTTGTTTTGATGAGGCGAAAATCCTTTGCAAAAGGGGTCTCAAACCCACAGCCCGGGGCCAATTGCTTCAGGATGATAGTTTGAGGCCCCCACCTTAATATAAGAGTTAAAGGGCCAGTGTGTATTATTTGGCCACGAGACGTCTCTGTATTCTGTCGTAAAACCGAAAACAAGTGCTAAAAAAATCACAAGGAAGAATACAAATTACAAAGACTAGAAGAGACTGCAAAGCAACATTTTTCTACTCATTTTTTTTCGGCCAACCTCTCTCAAAGAAAAAGGGTAAAGGAATATAAAGATAGAAAAAAACAAAAATGCAAGAAAAAGAAACAAAGAAAGAAAGAAGAAAATAAATAGAGAAGAAAATAAATTAAAAAAATCAAAATAGATGGAAAAAAAGAGAAGGAAAATATGAAGGTATAAGGGAAAGAATGAATAAAATTACAATGACTAAATGTTGGAATAAAACGGGAAATGAACGAAAAAAGAAACAGAAAAAAAAGATCAAATATGACATAAGGAAAAGGAAAAATAAGAGAGGAAAGAAAATGCCAAAAGGAAAGAAAATAAAAAATGATGTTTGCCTCTTTTTGGTAGCCGTAGCAGCAAGATTGTGGACAATTATGACATTTCCCTCTAGGTGAGCCTCATGTAATATCAAATAGACATTTCTCGACCAAGTAGTATAAACACATGTATATGAGTTTATGTATTTTTGCTCATTATTTCAATATTTTTTAATTAATGGCATTGTTTGGCACTAGGAGGGACTGGATAATATACACTGTCCCTTTAAGTCCAGCCTTAGTGGATTATGGATCAATTTATTACTAACTGATTTATTTTCATGTTTGTTTTTAATTATTTGAATCTTATTCAGGGTGGGGAGCGATTTTTGACCAGAGTGAAATGTTTTTATACAAACTTTTTTTCGGAAGACCCGATCCGAACCAACCTCACCCAGACCCTAGCTTCAGCGGGCCCCCAAATCAATTGTGTTTGAGACCCCTGCTTTATATGATGTCTCCCTGTAAGGGGTCTCAAAACCTGTTTTAAGAGACCGACACTTGTAAAGCATACCAAAAAAAGAAAGCAAGCAAGAGCACATTTTTTAAAGTTCACCCGAGGGAGGATAAACTCTCCTGCTGATGGAGGGTCCGGGTTTGACCCCCAGCGTGCAAGGCCAGACGTAAGGCGCTCCCATCGCCATCCATCAGCGCTAACCGCGCCGCTTTGCGCTTCTATAAAAGTGTTAGCGCGTCTTCCAGCCGCGTCTCTAAATCAGCAGTGTGCCGAGAGACAAGACGTCGTAAGTAACGTAAAACTAATAAGCCGGACGCTAAATCTGAGAGCTTTCATAAATACGGGGAGGCTGTAAAACTGGAGCCTGGCGCGCCGTGGGGGTACGCCGTCCCGCTGCTCCGGTAAGTTTGCCGACTCAAACAAAACGTAAAAAGATATTTAAAGAAAGCTACTGAGTGAAAAATAGATGCATATTTGCCACCTTTTTCTTTTATAAATCAACTTATACCGCAAAAACATGGAAAACATGCTAACCTTGGAGATTTCATACTATATATTCGATTGCAAGTTGTATGAAGCCACTAGGTGGCAGGACAATAGAGACCCGGAAACACACAAAGACAAAGTAAAAAGACTCAGTAAGCTGCAATAATACCGTATTTTTCGGACTATAAGGCGCACCTTAAAATCTAAAATTGGCTTCTCTTCCTTACTGAAATGTATAGATCCCTAGTGGCCAAGTAGTGCACGCTAGAAGGAGTCACACTGAATAAACTCTTGCACAAACTGTTTTAATCATAAGCATGTATTTAATTACATGTAGTCCTTATTTCTATGGACTATAATCGGTATCTGAAACTCATGACAAAATGTTACCGGACATCAGGGCAGACAACTCTGAAAAGTTGCCTGCCCAGCCATAGAGTTACCTGCCCCATTTTTCACAACATGAAACACAATAAGACGACTAATCGCAAAAAAAAAAAAACACAGTTGTTGTAAAGTATTAAGGAGTGACAATCAGAATATATAACAGAACAACACTTTAAAATTAAGTTTATTATAAATCTACTTATAACATTCATTGCATGTATATGACTGTTTTCCGCCTGCCATCAGCATGTACCTGTATTTACTCATCTTCATTCATGCAATGTTTGCATTGCGTCGTCTGGGACAAGCCACGTGAACTCCTCTTTCCACGATCCTCTTAATGTACGTTTACGTTTAAATCTTTTTAGCTTCTTGCGAATCTTTCTTCTGGGGCTGAGGTTGTGGCTTGATTCCTAACCACTTATCGATTTTTCTTGTGTTTTCTGTGCGTCTACTTTGGAAAATGATATGCAAATGCACGACCTTATCACGCTCTGAAAGTTTTCAAACCGAACGAAGATCTCGAAATCGGAATAAAGCAAATGTTTGATTTAAAAATATATATATATAATAATAAAAAAATAAATAAATAAAAACAAAACTTTTTTTTTCTTTCTGTCTTGAAAAAGTTGTCGGCCACCTGGGCAGAGACGTTGTGTAAGTTGCTACGCCCGTCGTAAAAGATGCACGCCCCGGGTGTCTGGGCAGACGTTATTTCAGACACTGCTATAATGCGCATTTTAAAAATTTGACAGTGCGCCTTATGTAGCGAAAAATATGGTGAATATAATTGCAAATGAATAGTTTCAATTAAATGACACTGCTTACAGTAACTGTTCTACCTTTGAGAAACATATGGAGTGGTCCTTGAGTGTCTCCTTGTAGTTAACTGTTAATTGTTTCTTGCTGATAGGAAAGAAAAAAGGAAGCCCAGAACAGGGATTGCAGTTCAAACGCACACTTTTGAACGCTCATTGCAAATCCTCTTTTGTATAAAAATAAAAGGTTTTGTCATTACTTGAATGAAGATATTTGTTTATGGTAATATAATGTACAAAATTACGTACAACTGTCAATTCTGGTGGTCTTAGAAGACTACTTGGTGCCCACCAGCACCATATTGGACACCCCTTGGGCCCTGCACTTGTCATGATTTGCCCATTGCTCTCACCTGCGCTCACTCGTTTAGCCCCAGCTGCTGCTCTTTTCCTGATTGGTTCCCCTTCTATTTAAACACGTTGTTCTCATTCACTCCGTCAGTCCGTCAGCAAACCTCCACACATGCAAGGAAAGCATTTTTTGACTCTGACTCCCATCCGTCCCATCCCATCCTGTCCTGCATCCTGCTCGTCTCCGACTACCTGACTGGATTCCGTCCTGCAACCACCCTCCGATCTGCCGTGCCGGCTGCTCGACTTGTTTCCGTCCTCCGACCACGCTCCGATCTCGAGGGCTTCCTGGTTTTCCTCCCCAGCGAGCACCGGATCGCTGGTATTTGTTTCCCTGCACTTGACTTCCCCGCTTCCTCAATAAAGCTTAGTGTGAAACGTTGCGCGTTTGGGTCTACCGTCTGTTCTGGTTCTGACAGTACTATACAATACAGGGAAATCTGGTGATTAAATATTCTATAGTGTCTTTCTTAAGCGGGGGTCTCCAGCAGGGTGGCTTTCCAAATCTACCAATGGTAATATTGAAATGTCAAATTTAACATAGACTTGTCATATTTCATTATTTTAATTTTGCCTGGGACCATTTTCAAAAAGTCCCAATACCCCCAATAGGAAGGTGCACATTCCAACATGCATTCATCTCTATTTTGCGTGATTGCTGCTCCCATTTACATTTCAAACTATCATTCAATCCCTTTTCAGGCCATTTATCAGCCGCTGTTCCCTACTCGGCACAAATCCCGAGGATTAAAGGACTTTATTGGGGGCCTGGCCGACTGGCGGTATTGAAGCAAGGAAAACGGGGGTGAGGTTGGGGGGACTGAATATAAAGAGGTTGGGGGGGTATGGGGGGGCTGTCGAGGAGGCCGCCTCTTTTTCCCCTTTTTTTTTGGAAGTTCCCAGCTCGGCCACTTCATTAATTCACGCCTTTTAACCAGTCGTCGTGATGGGTTGTTTGTGAATGAAACGGCTTGATGAGCCAGCTCTTTATATATATATATATATATATATATATATATATATATATATATATATATATATATATATATATATATATACATATATAATCTTTCTCTATATATATATAATTTATATATATAATTTTTCTCTCGAACCCTGTTCCTCTTTTTCTTTCTCCTTCTTTTCCTCCTTCGTTTTCAATATTTTCCTCTTTCTCTCTTGCTCTGTTTATATCTTTATCCCTCTATAAATTCTTCTTTCTGTATTTTCCTTTTTCCTTCTATCTTTTTTTCTATTCTCTCTTTCCCTCCTCCTCTCTCTATTTTTCTCTCTCCTTCCCCTATATCTTGTTCTATCTACCTTTCTCTCCCTGTGTCTTTCTCTCAGTATTTCTCTCTTCCTCTAGATTTTGTTTTTCTATATCTTTATACATCTCTTTCTTTCTTTGTTTCTTTCTTTCTTTCTTTGTCTTATTATCTTTCTCTCTATCTCCCTATAGTTATCTCTGTTGTTCTAGCTTTCAATCTTTTTCTTTTTTTCTCTCTCAATTTATTTATCTGTCTCTCTGACTATTTCTCTTTCTCCTTTATTCTCTGTCTTGCTTTTTCTTTCTCTCTCTTTTTCTATTTAATCTTTATCTCTCTATTTCTACATTTTATGTGATATTTTTCCATTTTGTCGCTTGTTTTCTCTTTCTATGTTTTTCTTTCTTTTTGGGTCTCCCTTTTTTCTTAACCCCCCCTCACATTTTTTTCTCTATTTCTTTCTCTTCAAGGCGCTCTTGTCTGATGTGAAGCATCATCTCATCGTGTTGTTTGCTTAGTAGAACAATGTGAAAATTTAAATGAGGAAGAAGTTCAATGTAGATTGAAACAATAAAGGCTATTGCAATATATTACAATATTAAATTTCTAAAGTTAATTATTCATTAATTTGGTGCCTAACGTTTCATTATTAATGGCAATGTGGCAGCCGAAAGAGGTTCTTTTTAGTGAGCTAAGCCGAAAGAGCCGGTTCTCAAAAAATGAGCCTGGATTCCCATCACCAGCCATGGAACTTATTGGGTTCAGTCCTTTCGGGCCAACTCCCCTTTCGCACTGCAAACAACAACAGCGCCATCAGTAACTGACAACCCCCTGGGTGGAGGGGCCTTGGCCCCTAGGGTTGTGGCTGCAAACAGAGCCACGGGAAGCAGTACCTCGCCATTCATGGCTTCGGCCTTTATTTGTCATCCCTGGTTCCTGCCCTACACGTTCCTTATCACGGCCGCCCTTTTCCTATTGGGGGCCAACGAAGTATAAAAGGAAGGATAGGGTGGGACCCTCATCACATGCATCAGTATGCACATTCTAAAGTTTTTTTGCATGTTGGCCCTGAAGGAGGCGACAAGCTAGGAACATCATTTTCCAACCAAATATCTGAATAGGCTTCAAAAGTAAGGAAGAAGGATACTAAAGGTTTTTTAGTGAAATGGATCTGAAAATAATTAGATGGCCTTTATCAAATAAGTAAAAATGTAATACATAATTCAAAGCTGGTAGCCTGAGAAGCAAGATGTCAGACAATCATTTCAGGTTTCCCTAGGTAACTATTTCCCAACCTATAATTTTTATTAAAAAATGCACGTTTCTATGATAGTACATGTATTTTTGTTTATTATTCAAATCAATATTGTTTTTTTCAATGAATAATAGGTTGGGTTATTTTACCACTAGGGAGCGCTCAATAATAGATAATGTCCCTTATAAAATATCAAATATATAATTTTCTCATAATTTTTGACTAAACTTTAGAACATAATTTTGGAATATAGTTGTTGTTTGTTTTTTTCAAATCAATACTGTTTATTTTTAAAATGAAGGAAGTTGTTTTTTACCACAAGGAGGCGCTGAATTACGTATATATTTAAAGGTAACTCCTGCTGGTAACATATTCTATAAACATGTCAAATGGACCAGGAACATTAATGAACATTATTTTATCATCCTCATTTATTTTTCATATATTTACAATTAAGAATACTTTTTAAAAAGAAAATTATGAAAAATAGGTTAACTTAATTAATTTTGTAAAATATGCGACATGTTTTGCTAGTCTTTTGGTTTTAAATTTAAGATGGAGTGCGTCGTTTGTGGTGTCCTTAAAAAGTTGAAAGTGTAATATTTTCTCTATTAAGGACGAGTTAACGATGAAAAACTGAGTTCAAAGAGCTTTGATATTTTGTTTCCACTGCAGCTAGCTCCTTTTATATTACTTTTAGCAACACTGTTCGGGACGCGCAAAACATTAGGAAAAGGAATTGGGGAAAGGGGGCATAGGTTGGAGAGTGACTTTATACTAGCAATTAGTTTGTTTGTAAAGGTAATAAAAAGTCTATTTACTCTTTTGTTTATATCATGATTTGCCAATTGCCCTTACCTGTGCTCACTCGTTCAGCCCCAGTTGCCACTCATTCCCTAATTAGTCCTCCTCCAATTTAAACACGTCATTCTCGTTCACTCCTTGTCAGTCCATCAGCAAACCTCCGCACATGCAAAGCAAGCATTTTTGAGTCTGGCTCCCGTTCTGTTCCCGACCAGTTCCTGTTTCCTGCTTGTCTGTCCCTGGTTTCCCGATCGTCTTCCAGTTACTTGACTTGTGCCAAACTCCGACCACGCTCTGTCTCCTGTCCTGGCTGCTCGACTTGCTACCGATCTCCAACCGCGCCACGTCTCCCGTCCCGGCTGCCCGGCTGGCTTCCGATCTCCTACCACGCTTCGTTCACAAGGGCTTTCTGCCCCTCCTCCCCAGCGAGAACCGTATCACTGTTGTTTTTTTCACTCGTCTGACTTCCTCAATTCCTTAATAAAACATTGTGTGAAACGTTACGCATGTGGGTCCACTGCCTGTTCCGGTCGTGAGTTTATTGTTGTGTCCAACTCATATGTACAGCGAAACTGGGTGTCCTGAATGGCGCTTTGAAATACAATGTATTATTATCGTTATTATTTCAAATCCAGTCCAAATGTCTACCCAACCCCCCCTTTAAGAAATGCACGTACTTGATCAATGAGCTGACTGAGGCTGTGATCATGACTTTGAGCCAGGAGAGAAACAACATTTCAAATTCCGTACAGCACCTTTATGTATGTGAATGATTACAATGATTAACTTGTATTCAATGAATTGTATTACTATTATTATGGAATGTATTAGATTTCTGAACGAAGTTTATGTATGACATATGAAATAGTTTCTTGCAAAATATACTAAATAGTATTTTTATAATCGTAAATGGTAATATTTTTTCAGATAGTAGAACAAAGGGTAGGTCAAAGGTATTTTTTGTTTTTATACAAATATTTTATTTGATGTTGTTTGATGCTTAAGTGAGCAGATATGCAAAAACAAACTGATTTTGGTCTTTGGTCTTGTTCCAAAGACAGATTCAACACACATATACAACCGAAGAATGCAACCTCCAACTATGGTCATGCAGATAATTTTGTACAAACATGTATCTTATTCAATAAGGGCTATAAGCCAGACATGCAAAGGAACCTGGCGGGGGAGCCTAATAAGGACGTAATCTGCGAGATCAGCGAGTCCTGAGAGAGGCGCGCACGTGCGATTCTTTGCTATGATTGCGGAAGCAAAGCCGTGTTAACCTCTCCGCGAATTAGCCCAAATTAAAATGGCATTAATGCCCCGTCTGAGCAGAGGCTACGCCAAATCCCGGCAAGGGTTCCGGGGGCCTCACGCATCACTCAGCGTGTCCGGAGGTGTTGAAATGTAAATTGCCCTATCGGAAAACTTTAACCTCCAGCTGCAAGTTTATTATCTCGCACGAAAGGAAAATAAATAGGCACTGTTACATTGTAAACTGACATTATCTCTATGCAGAGATCTGCTACAGTGTTGGGGTGCTACAACGTTTTCAGCTAAGCGCCCCCAAGTAACTCCACACAAGTAGCGGGTGGCCGGATCGATCCAAATGTTGATATAATCGATATTGAGCAAGTACTTGGATTGGATTGACACAATTGTCCTGGATCGATACTTCACCCCATCCACCAAGTTCCTCAAAGTGCTTCTTCTATATGTTGATAGCAGTTTATTTCTCATCCAGTGCCCTTCGGTCTAAGTTTATACCTGTTTTTGTGCCTTTTTTTCCAAGATTCAAATAATTTACATTAATTTCAACCAAACATACAGTCAACAATAGGCAAAAACTGAAAAACTTAGACATTAACCTATTGAAAATGACTTAAAATGAATGAATATATTTCTCATTTGTGCAAAATACAAAGATCCCCAAGACTAAAAGTCCCCAACTACACACACTACTAATACTGGAGTCAAATTTAACACAGATTTAAAGGGCATTGCGTATTATTTAGCAACTCCTACTGTTTAAAAACATGATTTAATTCAACAAAAACAACATTACTTAAAAAAAAGAAGCAAAATGGACTATCAAATTTCATATCATGTTTTAAGTATATACAGGTCACCTAATTTGTATTTATTTTCCACGAGTCTCACCTAAGAGGAGCTGAGATAATTGTCTGTCATCTTGCTGTTATTACCCTCAAACTCCAATATCCTTGTGAAAAATTAGAAAAATTGTGCAGTTTGGTCACTTTGACTCTCTGTAGTTTGTGTTGTTACCTTGTAGCACTGGTTGTCAGTTGCACAACTAAATACAGCGACATCCATCAGTTAAATACTACAAAGTGTCCCTTTAAAGTGAATAAAAAAAACTCAATTGTGTAATATCTCATTGTCATAGTTGGGAGGACAAACAAGGCTAGTTTAAATATATATATATATATATATATATATATATATATATATATATATATTGTTTGAAAGATAGAGGATTTAGTTTATGTAACTAAGATTTGATTTAATTTGATTTCATTGAGTTGTAGGCCAGTTATTTAATATTGCATCAAGCTCTCTTACAATACAGTCTGTTTTTTGTGTGTCTGGCTTTAAATAATAGACTGACCTGATGAGTAGTGGGGATGTTAACAAATGAGATTCTTTATTTTAGATGCTAGACTTTAGCTAGTTAGCCATTACTGCGTTAAGGGACAGAAATTGCCCAATGGGAATAAGTACTATTGGTCGTAAAACCAATGGAGTTTATTAAAGTCGCTAATTGCAAGTATCCTTGACAAAGGTTTGGGGACCCCAGCATGAGAAGCTCCCTTCGGTGCATTCTTTAGAAACTTCTTGCAGTCGATTAGTAGCGACATCGTCTTGGTGATTGAAGAAAGGACAATTTGTGTTCTAATTGCCAACACTGAATTTATTTAGCGACACTGTTCGGACAGACCACCGGGGTAGCCTCATCCCCCCAGAATTATCACCGTAGCTTTTCAGGGTTTCGGGAAATCTTCAAAAGGTTTGAACTCAGTGATATAAAAGGAACGCTACTAAGACCCACAAAGGACGAAGCCATATCTCACACCCACACTCACGCCGATATGGAATCCACATGAAGTAAGTCTGTGATGGACCACATATCTATTTTCTGATTTATGAGAAGAACTTTGTTACCAGTTCTTGAGCTGAAACCAGTAAGAGACATCTGGAAGTCCTTCGTAGGATCATAGGAAGCAACTGTGTATATCGTTTTACCGATCACAAGACCATGACAGGAAGACATAATTAGACAAGGGATAAAGCTTGAAATTTCTGTAGGTGATCGGAGATTAAATGCCGCACGCAATCACGGTGTCATGAGTTTAAAGAATGGAGTTAGAAAAAAATACACTTGGCAAAACGAATGCTTCGATGTATACCAGTGTTTCCCACACATAGGAAGACCCTAACCGGGAGACAGGGTTTAAATGGTCCTGCCAGAGTCTCTTAAACTTCTATTATTAAAAAGATAATAATATTCTTAAATATATATGCATAATTGCCTAAACAAACCGACATTAAGAATTATAATTATATAAATGCAATGGTGTTTATTTATGCTACATATATTTGACAGTCAGCAAGAATTTGTCAATCAGCTCCTCCACCTGCGCTAAAGCAAGCACTCTCACTGGTTGTTGAGGTGTTTGTCCCGCCCTGCCTGCACTTTGATTAGAAGGCTGGGTAAAATGTGACATTAACGGGCGTTCTGTTTTCCCCAAGTTGACCTCGGTGACCAGAAAAAGGTTTCACGGAGAAATCCTGTCCAGCTCCTTATCGCAATGCCGGCATTTACAACAGAGTGTAAAAACATGGCGCTGCCATTGCAAGCAGATTGAAAAATTTGTGCAGAGCCGGAAAATGCTGCTGTGGACATGGTCCTTAACCGTAGCTCATAAGTTGCGGTTTTCAATCACCATCTGAGAAGTACCAGCCGGGATCCTGTCATAGCAGCAATCACAAAAGCTTCGGTGCTGATATTTAATACAATTTTTTTTACTAAATCACTGATATGAGTATTGTATTTAAATACATTTCAGATAGCACAGCATTGGTATGGGAACAACACAAGACATTTTCAGTCTAATTAGATGACAATAGGATTTTTTTAATTTATTTTTTGCATTAAAATCTTGTATATTTTACCTTGCTCTGTGAGTGTGAATTGTTTGCTGTTTTAGATCAGGGGATGGTGTCATAATAGTCTGTGGTTTGCAATAATCTGTGGTCTGTGCAGCCCTTTGAGACTCTTTGTGAGTAAGGGCTATACAAATAAACGTGACTTGACTTGAACTCTTTACAAACACACACAGACAATAATCAGTGATGTAGCTTCTTGATTTTCCTCTAAAATTGCAACAAATCGATGCTTTGAATTTTAAATGTATGAGTAAAAAATTCCCTTAGACTGTCCATCCACCACAAAATTGAACGGGAAACACTGTGTACCCATACTTTGACTTGCACGTTGTACAAAACAACCGCCATTTTTTTTTATATTGCTTGATGAGTCTGACATATGCTGACGGGTACAATGGGTGGACTCTATTTTTTTACAAGAGGAAAGGGCTGGGAATTACCTGAAAAATCTTGAGCAGCCCCGTGCTAAAAGAGTCCGTTCAACAAACAATGGCGGAAAGAATTTGCGCATTAATTCGACTTAGCTCAATCTTGCATGCTTCTTTTTTCAGGAAGAGCTGATTGACAGATCCAAACAAACAAAGGCGGCATTGATATAGATTTGCATGCCTAAGAAAAGGTGGTTTGTATTTGATAAGGTCAGAAGGCAAATGCAATGTCGCTTTAGAAGGTGGACATTTTCTAAGACTAATACTTCCTTTCATAATATATAGAGGAGTAATCAAAATATTTGCTTTAACAGTGAACTTCATTGCATATTTAGGCCTCTGCTATTTAGGTAAGCAGCATAATATTGTGGACTGATTGTCACAGTTTTACTGACTAAATTTAGTGAGACACCATTAAATGTACATGCTTGAGAATGTGTTTTTTCAGTAGTAATACAGTTGAAATTGTTATTTTTGTAAAGACTCAGCCGAGAACAAACTACACTATTTATTTTTCCTGTTGGGAAAAGGTGGGCGTTTATTTGGCGGGCAACCACCATTAAGAAGCACAGTAAATCTCTCAAACACACCTTATATCTGATTCCCCCCTATCGTTGCGGGGCAACTGTTTGGTTTTTAATCAACAGCCCACAAAAACAGCACTTTGGCTCGCAAGACGGGTCCGGAGACAAGCGTGAGGTCATGCGTGATGAATGGAACTTGATAAAAAGTTAAGTGTCTTTACTCTGGTCGACCCGTGTGACAATTGAGAGGAGGTTCTCTTTAATAGGGTTATCTTGACTTTCTCAGGACGTACGCTTTTTCTTTGGCAGAAGCTGCTGAGCTTGATCCATCGCCTGACTTTCTCTGAACTTTCTCTTCTCACACTGGGAAAAGAAGTTCTATTCTGAAATATTTTGTGCCCCATTTTATCACTTTTCTTTTATGTTTTTACCCTTCCCTCTCTTGGCCGCTCTATCTTTCTCTCTTTCGTGGGGTTTAACCTCGGGTCACCACCAACTTCTTAATCAGTTGAGCACATGACCATGCCTTTCAATCCCCACATACCAGGAGGAAAGCACTCCCTGATACAGTATATTACGATAAAGAGCTCTTGCCCCAAAATCGAGGGTCTGTGCCCCCTCCCTTCGTATGAAAGCAACGGGCCTTCATATATCAATGTGAAGATTTTGGTGTGGGCCGACGGGGAGGGGAGTCACAGCACATCTCTGGAAAATCCACACTTCAAAAGGCGGTGACATTAGACTGAGAGGTGGGATGGAGGCGGGTGGGTTTGCTGGATGAGGACAAAGTCACTTTGCAAAGTAAGTCAACTTATAATGCAAGGAGGACAGAGATTCTAACCAAACCTCTTTGAAGGGACTCTCAAAGCTAACAAGGGCCTAAAATTCCCAAAATTCATCTGAATGGGATTCACGACCTTGATTTAGGAGCATTGACTCTTATTGTGTTCTGAGGACGTGAGACCCAGCAGCAATTTCCTGGGCTGGGGCGAAGAGCCTGAAGGTTAAGGGTCAAAAAAGTGCTCTCAAAAGGTTGGGCAGTAAGTCAGTGTAGGTTAAAGTGCAGCCCTCGATGTTGTAATTCTTCTTGCTGGTCATAAAACCGACAGGGTTTGTAACCCAACTGTGTCTTATAAGTGAAATGAAAGTAAAATTTAAAAAAGGGGCAAGAAGTAAGACTAGGCAGAAGCTCTACAATAGATGCAAAAAAACAAATGCCACAGGTCAGAGTGAACTGAAATGTTTATCGTTGAATACAACATCATGCTCAGGCTGGTCTTTGAATAAAAAAAGCACGGGTATCAATTTCATTGTGAAGTTGGTTTTCCTGCTTTGGTGGAGTGAGGTTTTTGGGTTTGCAGAGTTAACCCAACAAAAGTTATCTTCTATTCTTTTACATTAGAATGACACACAGGCTTTGGTTCTTTGGTAACACTGACATTGTGAGCCCCTATTCCAGATAGGATTACCACGATAATTTGCAACTAGATTATCTCAAAATGTAGTTGAACTGTCCTCAAATTTGATTGACTCCATAAATTGGGATCATTTGCTTGACTGACAGCATTTATTCTTTTGGGAGTACTGAATAAAGCTTTAAATGTTTTCTGCCAGTGTGTATCAATGTCTAAGTCACAACTTGAGGCACACAACCAGAAGTGGGCCCCCTTCAACATCCTGGAAGTCCACCCACTTGCAGCCCACATAAAAGATTTATCAAGAGGCAAAGAAAACCAGGAACCCCCATCAAAGAAAATGACTCGATAAGAGTGGCTCGATAGGCTTTTGAGTGGGATGTCATGTCAGATAAAGCAGATAAGTAAAAGTATGATTGTTTTGTTTAATTCATTGGATACGTGCCCAGTGTAGCTTATCTGTCCTAAAAGATTAGGTTTTCCATCAAACTATTTACAACAAGAATAGTCATCATCGGGGCCCTTAGTTTGATTGAGTCTATAACCCCCTGACTTTTGGTGAGGGACAGAGCAAATCCTGGACTGACATTTAAGTTCAAGTCTTTACTGGAGTTACCAGGAAGTTTTTTTGCAATGCATTACAAAAACCCTAAGGTAAAACAAGCAAGTCAACTACAGAACATCACCACGTTTAAATGCTAAAAACCCTTTAGGATACTCAAAGTTTACTGTAACAAATACAACACATGTCAACTACCACAGTAAGAGAGTCAAAAGTCACAGCCAATTACGAGCGAATCTTTTAATGTTGACACTTAAGTGGAGAGTACTCATCACCAAATGAAGACTGCAAACACAAGCGCCACACTCAGATGTGTTGATGGGACGCGGAGTCGTGGGGGTGGGTTGTTGTTTAAGGGGTCAGAGAACAAAACAGCAACACCTCTTTGCCACTTGACAGAATGAAAAAGCAGCAGGAGAATTGGAGGGAGGGCATAAAGGGTATTCGAAAGAGGGTGGGAACAGCACTTGAGACCGCAATGGAGGATGCAAGCCTCCCGGCAGTAGCAGCAGTCAGTGGCCGAGGTGTGGTCAGGGGGGGTGTACACTGGGGCTACTGTTCCCTTTCACGTCTTTGTCTCCAAAAAACCCTCGTTTTTCCACTGCTACGCACAATTAAGGCGGCGCGCAAGGCCCACGCTACACCCCCCTTCCTGTCAATACAACACCTATCAAAATCTTGAATGGGCCAATCAGCCTTCCCAGGAACATCAAATCTTTGAACATTGAAATTGGGTGAAATAGAGAACTTCAAACACCGAGGAAACTCTTCTGATTCGGATAAAACACAGGAGTTCTCTTCCTGGTTGTGACTGCTGGCTTGAGTAAAAGACAAACTGAAACGGAAAACATGAATCAGGGAACCTTGACTCTTCTTTGTACGATAAGCTCAAATAAATTGCGGGACTCTACTCGTAAAATTTAGAACTCAGGAAAGCCTTTTGGATTATTGGTAAAAGAACCTTGACAAACATACTCACCAACACTACCGTTTCATGCGTTAAACTATCGCTTTTCTTCCCCTTAAAAACATTGGGGCATTTTTTTATAGTTTAAGAATGTCAGCCATGTCTTAATACACAGCAAGCCGAGCATTACAAATTAAGTTGAGTGTGCCAAAATTATCAGAATGATTGGTACTACTCGGTTACCAGTGTTGGGACACAATTACTCTTCTTGGTAACAAGTACTGTAAAGGGTTTCTTCAAAAATCTTGTAACTCAACTAACTGCTGTTACAATACTACTTACAAAGGGCAAATCATTAGTGACAACTTCCTTTTATCACTAACTGTCCCTTCCTTTGCACACAATGCATCAGAACTGAGTCATCACCAGCAAGTTCATATGTACCTACAAAGTTCACCTGAATACGGTTGCTGCCTCATGCATAGAATGAGAACACATACTTTTTCATCCTAGAGATACTCCTCCAAACCTAAATACAGTGGTACCTTTACCTACAAATTTAATTTGTTCTGGGAGTAGCTTCAGAACCTATAAAAATGTTGTAAGTAGAGACGCATTTTGTATCCAAATTGTGCTAATCCGTTCCAAGCATGCAAAAGTACAATTAATATTCCATAATAAATCAATAAATAGCATCAGAACATGAAACAAATACATGTTAAAATTTGATTACCGCACAAAAAAACAATAAAAAAATATTCATTTACCTTTTTGCATCGAGTTTATTGAATAACTGATCAAATGAGGTCTGCTTTTGCCGGGTTTTGACAATACATTGAAAATGCATGACGCTATCTTGCCGGAAACACTCCTTGTCTCTGAACTCTGATCTCTGAAATCTGAACTGAAAGGGTGACACAAAGAGCATGCTACAAGCACGCGTGTGCACTGGGTTGCCAGGCAGATTTGAAGAAATTGTTTGTTTACTGCATTTTTGACTTCGTAACTAGAGACAATCTTTGTAACTAAATGGAATTTTTCCCGTTCAGGAACTTCGTAACTTAAAACATTCGTAAGTAGAGACATTCACAAATAGAAGTACCACTGTACTGGCATCTAAGCCGTATTTACAACTTCAAAACAAAATACTAAAACCATTTGGTTGTGTGTCCCCTGTAACAAATGGTAGGCAGTGCTTCGGGAGGGAATCGTGGCTTATACAGGAGCTACAAACCACCTCAATTAATTGGGCAAATGTGAGCGCAGAATTTCCAGTAAAAGTGTGCTGAATTTTGTTCCTTTTATTTGTAAAATTCGTATTGAAATTGCCTGGAGATACAAAGCAACCATCTTGGAGAGGATCTCCAATTGGAGAAGTACTGTCAATCTTCTTATTCTGGTCTGACTTGAAAAATGGATATGGAGTGTCTTGGATAAGTGTTTGTTTGCAAGCTCTGCAAAGTGCTACTTTTTTGGTGTCAGTAATATGGGGGGCAAGGTAATGGAGTACCTAGTAACTGTAACCAAAAACCTTTTATAGTATCGAGCCCAACACTGTCGGTTACAGCCAGCTCCGTTTCAGTGCGGGGTTACCAATGGAGAGGAAGTCAACAGAGAAATCGTTTTGCCTTGTCCTCGTCTAGAATTCCATCGCTGGTGATTCGATTGTGGTCGATTCGACATAGCTTTTTCCGGCCTTTCCCGAACTGCACGGAGCGGGAGGGGGCGTGAGGGGTTGACGCTGGGAATGCTGGGACCAAGCATTTAATGCCAGCCTTCTGACCCAATCAAGTGGAAGAGAAGACAGGCTTTGTCCATCTTGGCCCATCGAAAGAAAAAGTCGGGGAAAAAGGAAAGGCAATGTAAAGATTTTGCCAAGCTTTTGTCACGCCTGGAGGACTGCCTCAGTCAATCGCTGTCAGATCAAGACAGCAAGAAAAGAAAAAGTGCCGCGTTCGCCTTTTATATTTCAAAAGGAAAACGGTCCGTCTCCACGCCAAGTCGGGAGAGCCCCCCAAAAGAAGGAATTACACAGTTACTTTTAAAGCATTTGCATTTAAAAGATAGCGAGCCGGCACTGAATGCGACTCGCTTCCCCCCGTGTCCATAGAAACACTCGAAAAGGTAGAAAATTCACTCGACTGAACTTTAAACGACTTTATTAAAGTGCCACTAATCAGAAGTGAAAGACACAAGGTCTTAGTGTTTGGGCAAAATGAACAGTGAGGGAAAAGAAAACGACATGACCCGTTAAGAGCATTACTTTGAAAAGCCTTGTTGATGCAAAACCAGAAAAGAGCGAGACGGCGGCCCAGAAATTAATACCAAAAAAATTTCGGGAATTTTGCTTTGTTCTGACTTTTTTGAAAATGTGTCGTAATACATTCATGCGGCACAGTGCTAGCTGAATTAAAAATAGAAGAACAGAAAATGAAAATCACCATTGAATATATATTTATTTATAATTTAAGTTGTTTGCAAGTCATTTTTCAATAACATTTCTTTTTTGTATTAGAAAAATAATCTAAATAGAAAGACTACATTTGAAAATATACAGAAAAATGTTTCTGAAACCACATTGACAAAACGTTATTTTCAAATTTGTAAAAAATATTGAAAAATATCTCATCTCCCATCTCATCAGCCACACCGCTTATCCTCAGTAGGGTCGCGGGGGTGCTGGAGCCTATCCCAGCAATCATCGGGCAGTCGGCAGGGGACACCCTGAACTGGTTGCCAGCCAATCGCGGGGCACACGGGGACAGACAACTCACTCGCTCATTCACACCTAGGGACAATTTGGACCGGCCAATTCACCTGAAATGCATATTTTTGGAATGTGGGAGGAAACCGGAGTGCCCGGAGGAAACCCACGCCAGCACGGGGAGAACATACAAACTCCGCACAGGAAGTCTGGAGCTGGATTTGAACCCACGCAGGAGGTTCCCAAGACATGAACTGTGCCGGCGCTAACCACTCCGCCGCCGTGCTGCCCTATTGAAAAATGTATTAATGTATATTACAAGATCTCATCTCAATTGTGAAAACTTTCCCAACTTTTCAATTTCGTTATACATACTATTTTATAGATACAGAATATTATGGATAAATCTATCTATATCCATATCCACATGTATTCCCCTTTGCTCTTCCAGACCCAACACCGAATATCGAGATGTGAGTTGCAGTGGCATGCAACCCTCAATCAGCAGAGAGACCAGACAGCATACACTGGTTTACCCCCTCCGCATCATATGCATCTTTATCAGTCATTCATAACTATCCTTCGCCTTTACATCTATCTCTAGCACAAACTCTTGCATCCAATAAATTAACAGACCTCACATCCAGGGCATGTTTCACCTTATCCACCCAACCATATTCGGGCCTTCCTCTCATTCTATTTCCCACCACTTCTCCACTACATACTCTTTTAGTCAAACATAATTCATCCATTCTTTCCATATATCTAAACCATCACAGAACATTTTCATCAACCCTCTCAGCAAGCTCTCTCACCACACCAGTTCTTCTCCTTGTTTCTCATTCTTTAACCTATCCAGTTGTGTCTCTCCACACTTACTACTCATCTCATTTCAAAGACATTTTACCCTATTACGATCATTTACTCTCAAACCCCATGCCTCGCTTTGCATTAATTCGCAGATCTCTGCATTTGTTAACGAAATATGTTTCAGACTTTGTCTATAAAGCAAATAATTATCATTTTAATTTCTATGGTTACGGCTTTATTAAAATAACGTATGCATATGTGTGTGTGTATATATATATATATATATATATATATATATATATATATATATATATATATATATATATATATATATATATATATATATATATATATATATATATATATATATATATATATATATATATATATATATATATATATATATATATATATATATATATATATATATATATATATATATATATATAGATATATATATATATATATAGATATATATATATATATACTTGATTGTTATCAAAATATGCTCCACTATTCATTTTCTTCTTCTGAAAAATATACAAATCGCATTTGAAATACTGCATTTGCAGCTTTATTACAATAAAAAGCAATAATAATACTATAGAAAACGTTATATACTGTATATATAATTTATATACTTGTTTAGAATATATATTTTTAAAGGGATACAATTGTTATTGAAATATGTTCCACACGTCATATATATTTTTCTATAAAATATACATAACATTTCTTAATGTTATAATATGTGGCTTTATATAGAAAAAATGAACATATTACTATTTTCGTGTTTCCTAATACCATCAACCTGTACAAATAAAAGTAAGTATGCAAAAGTATTGACCAGGGACTAGTATATTCTGTACCTGCAGTTGTGAATCTGAGCCTGCAACTTATGCTACTAGTCTCTTAGGGGCCGGTCACACAGCCGTTTGCGGCTGAATCACGGCTAAAATTTTGCGTTTTTTTTTTGCCCGTGGTTGCCCGGGATGGAAAATGCGCAAAATTGGCTAACCCGCTGTTCATTGGTGGTATGCCCGCAAAACAGACGCAGGCGACTGTTCCGCTTCCTCATCGCGTCATTTCTGCGTCATTTTCTCGTGTGGACCACGGGTATAAAAGCTCCCGAGCCGTTGTTGTGCCCAAATCCGACTCCTACGCAACACCCACAAAGCCCCACCCCCTCGCGTGACTTTTTTATCCACGTCAACAGACGCATTTTGTAGAATACGATCGCATGTTATTGTTTATATAAACGCGTTATATAGACTAGGATCTCCCAATTGTTATAATTAGCTCGCTTTGTAGTTTTAATAAGCGTTTTATATAGAATACGATCGCTTTCGTTGGAAGCGCAGCAGAATGCGCGTTCACGCGAGGGGGGGGAGGATTTTATATACGGTGTGCATTACTGTTCGATTACGTTCACAACAAAAACAAAGACGGAGTGGATTAAGTTGTATTACATTTCCAACAAATGCAAGACGATGTGGTTTTAGTTATATGTTCGCCATTACATTCGCCAAAAGTGAGATAAAACGAGGTAAAGGTGGTTGCATTAGCGAGGGGAAGCAAATCTCGGCACCGGGCTGTAAGCAATCATAACCGCACAAGACACAATCCCGTGAAGATCAAGATTTCAAGCTATGGCATCATTTTTATTTTATTATCTTGTAAAAGAAACGCCTATGAATAAATATGTATTAAGACGAGATCACTACGCTGACGGGGGGGGGGGCTTCTTAAGGGTGATCGTTCTATCTTCTTTATTCATTATCCATTATCGATCAGTTCATAATACGCTACAAAGCTTAGGAGCCGGGACTCCTACTCTCAACCAAAAGGCCAAGCTAAGGTCCCAGAATTAAAGCCTTGCTTCGAATGCACCGAAAGATTTATTCAAAATGAAGAGAAACTACGCTGACGGGGATCCATGTTCACCCCCTTGACGTCACGAGCACAAATGACGTGTCCTCGGCAAATCGCGCTGTATATACGCGGAGAAAGGCGTTTGACTGTCACACGCGTAACACGCTAATTTTACGTAATAACACCGCGATACAGGCGCAAAACATGCTATTACCATGCTCCACCAACGATTACCCGCTGAAATTTCCCGTCCTACCCATGTGTAACCACGCCCTGGCCGCGGCCAGAGCACGTCGTTCCGCGTCATTTCCGCGTCATTACTTCGTGTTGACCACGTGTGCGGCACGGGGTTTAACACGTGCTCAAACTTTTGAGCAGCTCAAAAGTTTTGAACGCGGCCAACCACGTGAAAATTTCCGACCGTGAGTAAAGCACTGCTCTATCTCGTCTATATGGCGGTGTCAAAACGTCCAACAGCGCCCAACAGCATCTGCTTCACGGCCAGAAATTTCGAGTCGTGGTTCAGCCTCAGTACGCTCGTGAAAGGCTGTGTGCCCGCGCTCTGAAGAACTGAGCAGCGCAAAACTTTTTCGCGCTGCCACCCGCGCGCGAATTTCCGACCTCGTGTTGAGCACCGCTATATCTCGTCTGAATGGCGAACTCAATGCGTCCAATAGCGTCCGCCTCAAAGGCAGAAATTTCTGGCCGTGATTCAGCCGTAAATGTCTGTGTGACCGGCCCCTTAGTATACTGTTAACTAGCCTTTCCAAATCAATCTGGCATGCAGTTGCGTAGCAGAAAATCGCCATCTTTCCGGCATAATGGGATAACATCCCAAAGAATAATCCCTGGCACACAATGGCGAGGTTTGAAAAGACCCCTATTATACCTCAGCTGTGAATTTTACAGCCGCCAACCCACCAACTATGTCATCACCGCTAACGTCTTACACCAGAAAAGGGGGTATCCGACACCTCCCTTTGCTCTGTCCATCACTTAAGACAGGGAGAGACATCATTTCTGCAAAGCCAACAAGGGAAGGGGGTCGGTGTAAAGTTCGGAAATAATAACAGTCAGAAAAGATAGGAAGGGGCTGAAAGAAGGGCAAACGAGGCTGAGGACGGGGCGGTGCACGGCGTCTCTGATCTTCCAGGCGGTTTTTAATCATATACATCCTAAATGAGGCATCCTGGGAATAGTTCAATTCGCTAATTTGCTGGCAAAAAATGAATCAAAGGAAGCGCAATGTGGGGAATGCTAAGCAGCAACAAACAAACTACAAAATCAACAAACAATAATGAATGATATGAATTGGATTTTGCCAAATAAGCAACTATAATGAAGGGAAGTATATAGATACGTGGGAAAAGAGAGCTATTTTCTCATTAATGAGTGGTACCAAGGGAACTCATTTATTTCTCATTGAATGTTAATTTCTGGGGTTTTATTGTATTTCTTTGTGGTTGTAAAAAAATAAAATGAAACATTATTCTCATTATATCTCAGATTTTTTTTAATGATTTTTTTTGTCAACATTGTAATCACTCCCACCCCAAAATTAATCTAAAAAATATTTGACTATATTTTTGAAGAGTGTAAGTTTGATTACTAGATGCAGAAAATCTTAATGTAAATATAATGTTTTTTTGTTTGTTAATATTGCTAAAAAGAAATATGTTTTTTGTTGTTGTTTTATCTTTATTTTTTAACTATAAATTCAAGTTAGAAATAAGAGTTGATACTTAATTATTATAAAGTAATTTTTTTTTATATGCCGGATGGTATATTGATTTGTTCATTTTAATATCATGTTTTATTTTATTTTATTTATTTATTTTATTTTTAAAACCCTAAAACAACAAAATTCAGTTTTGAGATTACAGCAATTATCTGCTGATAAAAGTGCATCGGATAAACTCACCAAAAACCTCAAACTTCCTCTTAGGCTTTTCCTTACATTTGTGAACGGTTCCAGATAAAATGCTAGAGACAAATATTAAAAGCCAACTAGAACATACTATTTTTCTTTTACATTTTGAAAACACTAACACAACGCATATATGTCACAACCGGAAAGTTTTTTTCTTTAATCACTTGGAGGCAATGTTCCCTCTAATTTTCCATGGGTCTGAGTGTTTACACAAAGTTGGTGAGCAACGCTTGAAACAACAGTGAGCAACCATAATCCCAAGTGTGGCAAGATAATTAATCATCAAACATGTCCAAAACTTGACATCAAGTTACATTTTGCTGAGTTTCCGGCAATGCAAAAGTATTTTTCTCTTTTGAATGAATTGACTCATGTACTATTGCAAAGGTTATACGGCCTACAAATGTCGTTTGTTCTTACAATTCTTTGACAAGACATCCTGACATATTTTGTCGCATAATATTAACATTTTTGGGGGCTTATTTAGTCGATTGTAAGATAAAGAACTGTACTTAATCACATTTTTTAGTGGAAGTACAATGTTGGCAACAAGATTCACTTGATACAATTGGAAATTATTTGAATGCAACACAAACTTTTTATTCTTTTTTCGGTGTTTTTTTTTTCTACTTTTTTATAAATTCCTTTAAAAAAGATCTCATTGTGTTTATTTTTTCCGAGCTGTTACTTTTTTCCTTTTGTTCTCTATTTACTTTATTCCTACATTTCTTTCTTTTCTTTTTTTCTGGCTTTGTTTCCAAATTTTTCCTTCTTTTTTTCTCTTCCTTTTGTTTCTTTTTTTTTCTCAGCTTTTCACTACTTTTTCATTTTGGTATTTTTTTCTTTTTTGTTCTATTACCCCATTCCTTTAAACCATTTTGTGTATAATTTTACATAATATTTGGTCATGTTGGGATTAAAGAAGCAAAAACAACCTGAAGAGCCGTTTAGGACCCGAAAGAGCCGGTTCCTTTTACTGAGCCAAGCCGAAGCAGCCGATTCTCGACAAACTCTACTAACTTTACTGAACTTCGTTATACTTCGACTCGACTTCAAAATACCGCATTTAGGACACAACGTCAGGAGAACCCGTGTATTTTTACTTTCATGCACTGTAACTTTGACTTAAGTCGCTTCTTAATTGGTAATTTTGAGCTCTCATATTTGTGCGCTGGCTAGATTTTCTTGTGCGCTGAGAATGTGCACGCGCGCAGCTTAGAGGGAACATTGCTTGGAGGTGCTTAATTATACTCACTGTCCCTTTAAATTTTTACATTATACCCTTTCCCATTTTTTTTTTTTGCTAGACTATTTGCAGTTACGCTTTCCTACCAGAACAAAAATTCAACCGCTCAATCTTCTCATCTTTCTCATTTCAGAATGGCCCCAAGTCAGAAAACTATATGACAGGCGGTGTGAAAGGGGGCCACCGTCCAAAGGAGAGGAGCGCATTGCAAGCGTTTTCAAATAAGTGTCAACAATTGCATGAAAATTCTTGGGATTGTTGCGCCCAAGCCACCAAACATTTGCAGATGTGCGAAGCAGCGCTGGAGGGTTGAAGCCCTACTTCATATTTCAACGCTTGCCCTCTTAATCACCCGCGCTTCAAGGAGGGGAGGGCAACCAAAAGAAAGATCTCCGATCCCGGGTGTGCTGCAAGACCGCAAGATAGTCCCGTGCCGGGGGCAGGCCGGGACTTTTTGACAGACGTGGGGTCATAGGAGGGAGGGGAAGCTGCAGTGGTGGTGAAGAATCAAACAGGTTCCATATGAGCACAGCTGGCACGGCTGAAGCCCAAGGCCCATTGCGGCCGTTTCCACGCGTAAAGTGGACGGCGGGTGTCGCGTGGAAAAGTTCAAGGAGGGGGATCTTAAGTTTCACACATGTCTGGATTAACTGATTGATCTCAATGTGGCTGGCTTGGGAGTAACCATTAAACGCAAAAAACAAAACAAAAAAAGAGAAAGAAATGTTTTTTTTAATGGATCCCTTTTCCAGTTTGTAAAAAAAATGTGACGTAGCCAAACTGCGCCCGCGTTATTGAGGCCCAATAGAAGAATTCATGTCAGTTCATATCAACCGATTGACAGAAAAGAGATTGTGGATTGTAGATGGTAACTTTGCAAACAAGCACAAAGTTTGTGGAAGCAGCAAAATAGCGAATAAGCAGAAAGTAGCTTAATTTACACATAATTCAAACTTTAGTCAAATGTATTTTCTTTGGCTTACACCCACCTTCAATACATCGTTAGTGTTGGTGGGATCCATGATAACAATAATAATAATAATAATTAGAAGAAGAAGAAGAAGAAGAAGAAGACGAAGAAGAAGAAGTAAGACAAATGTTCAAAAAATATAGATATTTTTTTATTTATTTATTTTTTATTACAAAATACAGTTCTGTTAAAACAATAGCAGTGGAATGTGACTAATGAAAACATTTTGTATTGTTATATGCCAAATAAGTTAGCTGTAGGTGCAGTAGATTCTCAGAAAACAAACAAGACTCAGCATTCATAATAGGCACTCTCTAAAGGCTGTGCAATTGGGCAAATAGTTCAAAGGGGTGTCTTCAAAAAACTGTCTGCTGTTGACTGTACAAACTCAAAACTATTTTGTATTTCCAAACAGCCTTTTTGAAATCACCCCACAAGTTCTCGATTGGATTGAGATATGGGGAGGGCACACAGTTATCATGGCAGAGGGCGATAGTGAGACAGAGGATTCTGGTTTGGCGCACACTTCATTCCCAAACAATAGAATTAAATTTGTAATAACATTAACAAGCTTACAGCATATCAAGCCATCTATCACTCATTTTCTTGTTGCATTGACTTTTTTCATAATTGAGGATTACATATCTATTGATGTTTTTACTCTAAAGTAGCTGTGTTAAGACTTCATCTATAAGTTAAGTTAAAACCAAAAAATATGTTTTTCCATTTTATTGAATTCTTGTTTTGGCAATAAAATAATGAATACAATGTAAGTTAAGGTATTTGTATGTCTGACTCACTACACACGAACCTCACCACATGTTACTGGATGGATGGATGAATGGATGGATGGAAGGAAGGAAGGAAGGAAGGAAGGAAGGAAGGAAGGAAGGAAGGAAGGAAGGAAGGAAGGAAGGAAGGAAGGAAGGAAGGAAGGAAGGAAGGAAGGAAGGAAGGAAGGAAGGAAGGAAGGAAGGAAGGAAGGAAGGAAGGAAGGATGGAAGGAAGGAAGGACGGAAGGATGGGCGGGAGGATATAAGGATATATATAATCCTGATAGTAACAAAAGGAGTTACAGTAGCAAGCTAACTGGCCTAATGGATGGATCTTGCAAAAACACGGGAAAACAGGTCAGTGGGTAGATGGATGGCGATACGAGCAGAGAGTTTAACAGACAGATAGCTAAATGGAAATCAAAATATTACAGGTTTGGGAACTAGCGAGCTAGCTAGTTCAATCAAAAGCAAGCTGAGAAGACATTAAGCTTTCTTGGTAGGTAATAGGATAGAAAAAAAAGTCGTATGATTCCTTCCTATTTTATATTATCTATTCCTCAGCTTTCTGTAAGTGCCCCAAAATGTCTGCCCATGTAGTGTATTCCCCATTTTTGAAGTGAAAACAGATGGGAAAAAGAAGACGTAAAACCATGACAACAACACAAGACAAAACAAAGCACACGTTACGTGTGCATGCTAAATCATAAGAGAGCGAGTAATACTAGTGAGGAGGGTGGGAATTAGTGGGGGCTCTCTCTGGAAAACTCATAAAATAAGAGCAATGGAGGGAGTAAGGGTGATACAATAACATGGACTCTTACTTTTGTGGTGCCAGTCGAGCTTCACTCGTGCTATGTGGCCTTCCAGCAAATGGCTTTCAAATGAGAACCCCCTTCGTATGCACTCCAAAAAAATCAACCTTGAGCTTCGAATGTGTTAAAAACAGATCAAAACTTGGAAATATTGTTGAAAACTGTATTTGCGATTTTATCTTGGCAGTGCAGCAAGATAGAACAAAGTCGAACAAAATGCCTTGAACACATACTATGTTACACCCACCACCAGTATCATTACTAAAGCTCTCACGCACAGTAAAAGAAAATATGTTCTATTCAATGTTAACAAAAATTTGTATCATTCTTATTTTTGATCGATCAAAGATTTGATAAACTATTACAATATGGGAATGCAATACTTTTTTGCACACTCAAAATAAGGATGGAGGACTTGAATGCATTTTCAACTTGCAAGGAGAACAGCAGAGAACGCAAACCTCAGAGAAGAAATTCCAACCTGTTCCAATAGCCCTCCCCTGAGCCTTTTAGTTTTATTAAATCTCCTAAAGCCTAAAGCTTTTTTTTCATTCCTTCATTCGTTCATTCCCCCCAAAATAAATTAGGTTTCCCCAGTGATTAAGGAATAGTTTATCATCATACGTGCGCTAGAAGGCTTTGGCGTTAAGGTCCGGCTTATCTCTGAAGAGCGGTAAGACGCTTTACAACCACAACAACGGTGACAGGATGATGAATGTGCTGTATCTGAGTCAGATCAGGAGGATTCTCCTGCTACTGGTAATCTTGAAAACCACAACTATGTTTTCCTGTGAGGGAGCAAACCCTAACCCACAACACAGGAGATGGATGCATGCCACCAAGCTGTACTTGCCTAAGACACACCACGGGAAGTAGCACCCTGACAACCCAATTGGTTAAGGGATCTGTGTATCGTGATAATGTAAGTATTAATTTATTTATTTACGACCAATGCCTACTCTTTTCCAAACAATTTGTTCAATCAGAATGTAGAACATTACCAACAATGCAAATCTGTGAAATAGCAAAACAGTAAAATGTAAACCGTGTTATAGCTAGGGATTACTGTATTCGGCATTTTAAATGTATATAGCAGATTTAAAAGAAAAATAATTAAAACATACGATGGCGTCAATCATCTACGGCTGTCAGGCAATGGGGTTTGGGCAGCCTACGAGAAGACACGTTGATGACGAGTTTTTGAATCACTTGTTTTTTACGACCTTCCCAAATGACTCTTTGACCTCACTCTTAGTGGAAAGTGCTGATGCCGAACTAAGCCTAGCGTTTTTGTCTTCTTTTTTTCCAATGGAAGCGCCGTTTAAATTCAAACATGATGTCCCTCAGAAGGCTCGTAGAAGACAAAGCCGGAGGTCTGATCCAGAGAAAACTTTGAATTCATGTGCTGTAATTCATGCATCGATTCCCAAAATATTTCTATTTTACTCTGCTGGTTTTTGCGTGCCAACTGTAATCTTCGTGTTACTCTGAACACAGGTGTCACCGCAAGATGTGGCGTTCCACTAGGTCAGGGGTGTCAAACTCATTTATCTCGGGGGCGACTTGGTAGGAAAAACATTCTTATGGGGGCCAGACAAGTAAATAAATGGTATAAAAAGTGTGCATTAGCTGGAGGGCTGGAGTTCTTTTCAAAGGCTCACAATTAAATTATGATTTAGATATTGAAGGTTTTGATTATAAACTGTTTTTAGGTTTGTGTTTTGCTATATATTTTCCTTCACTAAGATTTGATTTCCTGTAGTGTTTATCCAACTACTCTGCATGTTTTGTCTCTATAACCTCTGTTACAAACCAGACCAAATTCACATGCATCACATTCTCAACAGCTAAAACCTACCCACACCCAACCTCTCAGACTTAAAAACCAGATCCATCATCTGACTGGCAAACACAAGTTCAGGATCACACACTAAACCACGACACAATAAATGCATCCCATCACCATCAGGGTGCAAATACAGGGAAGTAAAATTTAGGAGGGCCTACCTCGGGAAAATCCTGATCCCCTCTGCCATTACCTTCTACACAAAAGGCTCTGCTGACCCATACGATCCATATGTCCTCATTGTCCCACTGGCATGCATGTTTGTCATTCTGTTGTCTTTTTTCCTATTTGTATTGTAATGTCTGTTTGGTTTTCCCAATACAGTCAATGGAAGGGAACTTAAAAGGACCAACAAACTAATCTGCAAAAAAACAATCATAGATATTTATTTCTACTACAGTTTATGTAATTTAAGGTAACTCAGACAGACCAGGAACAGACAAAAATTACATCTCATCTCATCTCATCAGCCGTACCGCTTATCCTCATTAGGGTCGCGGGGCAAAAATTACATGCGAACACAAATTTAAATTATTAGTTTAAAAGTCTGTGCTTTTTATTTTAATATTTCTATGAAAGTGTTTACCTGAATATAAAACATTCCTATTAGATTTCATATTCATTTTAGGAAGGAACTAAAGGTTCTTTAATATTTTCCAAAGACACCCAGGTGTGATTCTTTTATTTTGAGTAAAATAACACAAGATGGTTAGCGCTTCTGCGGCACAGTTTATGTCATGGGAACCTCCTGTGTGGGTTCAAATCCAGCTCCAGACTTCCTGTGCGGAGTTTGTATGTTCTCCCCGTGCTTGCGTGGGTTTCCTCCGGGCACTCCGGTTTACTCCCACGTTCCAAAAACATGCATTTCAGGTGAATTGGCCAGTCCAAATTGTCCATAGGTGCGAATGAGCGAGTGAGTTGTCTGTCCCCGTGTGCCCTGCGATTGGCTGGCAACCAGTTCAGGGTGTCCCCTGCCAACTGCCCGGAGATGGCTGGGATGGGCTCCAAACCCCCCCCGCGACCCTAATGAGGATAAGCGGTACGGCTGATGAGATGAGATAACACAAGGTTGGTTTTCCTCAATTTTCTCTGATTGATTAATAATAGTCAGCTAACTTAGCTTTGGGATTGGCGCTTAGCTTTGGCGACATCTAGTGAACATATTTATAACTGCAAATCATTGTTTGACCCTCAGTTATATATTGAGCATCATGATCATCATTGTCTCACAGGTCGTATAAACTGATGTGTCAGGCCATATTTGGCCCGCCGGCCAAGAGTTTGACAGGTGGTCGCGCTTTGGATGAACGCGGTCAAGGGGAGTGGCAGCACTCGTCCATTTTATGAGACAATGACTGGAAAAATCAAATAAACAAACGCTTGTTCTTTGCCAAAAAAACACTCGCGTTTGACCACCGGCTGAACTTGTGCGAAAAAGGCACAACGTGTCTTAGCAATTAAAGGAGGCAGATTTTGCAAAAGCGACTGTTTGATGGCTTGGAACGGAATTTGTTGTTGTCATCGCACATGTCAAGAGTGCAAAGCAGCGAAAAAGTAGCGCTTGCATCAGAGAACTGAGAAAGAAAAGAATATTAGACCACCAGAGGGAGACTTAAGGGGAAGCCTGATGGGCTGCCAAAAGGCATCTTGATTTTTTTTTTGGAAGGGTTTTTTTATTTTGTTGAATAAAAAGAGTAAATAGGTTCTATGTTTGATTAAAGGTGCTGTCTGGAATTTGGACATCTTCTACTCGCTGACACCAATTTCTGGCTGGAGTCATTATTGCAGCCAAATGTCTTATGTCGCACGTGCAAGAACGTGCATTTCTTAGGCATGCTCAATAAATATTATTATTTTTTTATCTTTTTTTTAGGTTTGGGTTGGCATTTGGACTTTACTTAAAACATCTCCCTTTCCTTTTTTCTTAATGTTTTGTGCGTGCTGAACAGAGTTGCCAAAAGTAAGATCACAACACAAAGGTGTGGTGGGAAAAAAATAGAAAGGCTATTTGAACTCAAGAGGCATTGTTATCATATACTTAATCGAGAACATTTTCTAACTTCAACTATTAAGGACAAAGCCCACATTTAGAGGAAGGCATTAATTAGCGCCTTCTTGTGGTACCATCAACTTGATCCATTCAAAAACAATATTGATTTTAATAAGCAAAAACTTCAGAACTATCAGTGCAGCACGGCAGCGCAGTGCTTATCGTGTGTGATCAAACTTTCTTGCGTGGAGTTTGCATGCTCTCCCCGGGCTTGCATTGGTTTCCTCCATACATGCATGTCAGGGTAATTGGCCAATCCAAATTGTCCCTAGGTGTGAATGAGAAAGTGAGTGGTCTGTCTCTGTGTGCCCTACAACAGGCTGGCAACCATTTCAGGGTGTCCCCTGCCCTCTCTCTGAAGATAGCTGAGATGGGCTCCAGCACCCCCGTAAACGGTGCAGATAATGGATGGATGGATGGACATGAACTATCATACAAATGTGCATGTTTTGATATACAATAATAGTTGTTAGTAGTTGTTAAACAAATGATTGAACCTGTAAAGGGTTAGTACTTTGGTTTCATTTTATGATGGAGTATTCAAAAAATAATAATAACAACTTCACACATATGGCCTATCTTTTTGGAACATAAGCCATGTGTTAAACCAGGGATTTCTGTTCTCGTAGGTCTAAAAATTTGAACGTATTGTACATGATGTGAGGCTCACCTTGAGAAAGCTGACAGGATTATCTGCCATTTCGGAAACCCCCCAAGACCCTAAATCCCTGTGAAAGGCTGGGCAAAAATTTCGGAAAAATAGTTCATTTTGGTCCCTTTGAGTTTCCATAGTTTTTTATTCTTCCTTTAGCTTTGCAGTACTCGTTTTTGGTTCCACTACACAATCCATTGACATCTACTGGCCACAGATTACACAATGCCTCCTTAAAAAAAGAAAATGTTTCAGCAACAGTACATATTTGTTGATTGTGTGAGTTTTTCTACCAAACTGCTAATGAAATTGGAGGAGAAGTCGACTAGGGTGCTTTTATGCGCTTTAAAGGGACAGTGTGTATTACTTGGTGCCATGTAGGGGTTAAAATAACAAACGTGATGCATTAAAAACTATTGAATAATGAATAATAAAAAAGCTACGAGATATATAGTATTAATATAATTAACATTTTTTTAAATACTCAGGTCAAATAATGTTTATTTACAATACATTAAGAGGCTCACTTAGAATTAGCGGACCGCCATATTGCAGATGAGAATGAACCCCCCCCTGAAAAAAAAAACATTAACTTTGGAGAAAAAAAAAGAAAAAATAATAATTGGTACGGTTTGGTCATTTTGAATCTCCGTAGTGTGTATTCTTCTTTGAGCTTTGTAGCTCATGTTTACGGTTGCATTACACAATATAGTGACATTTACAGGTCAAATATTACACAGTGTCCCTTTAGGCAAAGTCAGCAAGAGGTAAAGCTTGGTTAAAATAACACTCACGCATAGTTACACACTTGTGATTTTTGATTGTCACGCGTCATTTGTGGCAGTAAAAGGGTCTGTAAGTTCCTGCGTCTTGCTAACAGAATTCTACTCTGCTGGGAGTACCTTGTTATTGCCGTTTTTTTCCCCCTATTGTGGTCTGCACTCCGATGAAAAAAAGGAAAGATTTTGCCTTCTTTGTCCGTCCAATCAAAAGGAGTATAGCAATATGCAGTTTCTAAGCTTCGGTTTCAGTCAACCGCAGCAAGCTTGATTAAGAGAAGTCAGGAGTGAGGACCTGTAAGTGGAATTTGGGAGAAATCATTGAAATACTATGACAAACCCCAGTTTTTTCATTTTACTGTACTCTTTGTAATCCTTAAAGGGACGGTGTGTGTTTTTAGCAGCTTCTAGTGGTTAAAAATATGATTAAATTTGTTAAAAAAAATACAATTGTGATTTGAAATGAAGTAAAAAAAAGATTAACTGTCATGTAAACAGGGCAGCACGGCGGCGCAGAGGTTAGCGCGTGTGCGGCAGATTCCTAAGGTCTCGGGAACCTCCTCTGTGGGTTAAAATCCAGCTACCGGACTTCCTGTGTGGAGTTTGTATGTTCTCCCCGTGCTTGCGTGGGTTTCCTCCGGGCACTACGGTTTCCTCCCACATTCCAAAAACATGCATGTCAGGATAATTGGCCGATCCAAATTGTCCCTAGGTGTGAATGAGCGAGCGAGTTGTCTGTCTCTGTGTGCCCTGTGATTGGCTGGCAACCAGTTCAAGGTGTCCCCTGCCCACTGCCCGATGATTGCTGGGATGGGCTCCAGCACCCCCGCGACCCTACTGAGGATAAGCGGTGCAGCTAATGAGATGAGATGAGATCATGTAAACATGTCTTTTTCTAAATAGTCATAGGCTGTTTTACATAAAAATGATCCTTATCTACAGGGAGCCGAAATATTTATCCATCATCTTTCTGCTAAGGGCACCCAAAAAACATTTCTTCCAAAATATAAAAAATTTTATGTAAGAGCTTATTCTGGGAAATGAAATGAAATGAAATGATCTGTATTTATATAGCGCTTTTCAAGTCAATGACTTCCCAAAGCGCTTCACATTGTGCTTCACATTTCCCAATAGCGGCCGTGATCTGTACAGCCATGTAAGGCGCTAACCTGCTTATTGGGGTATTGGGGGTTCAGTGTCTTACCCAAGGACACTTCGACATGTAACACGGACAAGCCGGGATTCGAACTGGGATCCCTTGATACTAAGACGATCGCTCTACCTCCTGAGCTACTGCCGCCCCCGATAAATCCCTTCGGAAGGCTCTGAATTATAGTTTACATGTTTTTTTTTTCAGTAATGTATTTTCAGGAAAAATATAAAGATAATTTGAATGACAGTTGCCATTTGAGTGAGGTGTTAATTTCATTGTGTATGCACACAGACAGTATTTCAACATTTCAAAACTGCATTTTAAACACTTTTCAGAAAAGTAATAAAAATATTGTCTGCAGACCAAAATTTAAGACATAGTTTCACTTTACAAGCCCTTTAAACATGAAGGCTAAGGCAAGAATGCATAAAAATGACCAGAATGTAGCAAAAGAGCAAGCTACCTTAGCCGTCTTCCCATAATTCCTCACACCGCAGTCTACATCTGGCACTAAAATGTTTCCATGCAACCCTACCCACCCCCTCCTCGCACACCATTTTCCCTTTTTTACCCAAAACTTCAGCTGCTATTTTTTCTTTGCGTCTTTAATCTCAAAGCTCCAGCCAAAAGGTTTCACCTCCATCTCCTCTATGTTCATTTTACTCATAAATCTGACAAGTTAAAAATAAATGTAGGGGAAAAAAATAAAAAAAAACTGCTGGTGCTGCTGTCCGATTGTTTATCTACAGCCGGAGCTCAGAGGTAGGGCTTGCTGTGTTTACTTTGGAGGCCAACAATGACTTGGGGGGCAGAAGGGACACAAACTGATGTCCGTTTGATTGAGACTCGGGCAAATAAAAACAAACAAATAAAACGTTGTCCAAAATCAAGAATGAAAAAGTGCACAATGGCAATCAGCAAGATAATCAAATTATGACCCATTTTAGGATCATTACAAAAAAAAAGTCAGTGGATGAGCTCATTTTAAAAATGGTTTTAATTCTTAAAAAATGTCAAAGTTGTTTTCCAATTTTACCTCAGAAGTTAATATAACAAAATACTTATAATTTGTCATCAAAAACTCGAAATAGTTTAAAAAAAATGTATTAGTATAATAAGTTGGCCTTTTTGTAATTTTTCATTTTAGTTTTGCTCGTTTTTTGGTCATTATGGGAGGAGATACATTCTAGACAGTATCCCGAAATGGAGAAGACTTTTTCGAATGGTTTGAGGCCAGAAGGTAAAATGGATATGGAGTGTCTCGGTTTAGTGTTTATTTGCAAGCTTTCAAGATTGTACGAGGCAAGAAATATGAAGGGTTTCTTGCCTCCACAGGTTGTTGTATATGTTTTTATTTTCTATTGGTTGTTTGTGTCGTTATTTTAAAGCAGTTTAAGGCGGTTCGCTTCTATGCTGGTGTTCATGGTAATTTGTACCTAGGTAAATATTTGACTTTTGGTGTCAGTAATCGGCAGGTATCAGAATTACTTATTAAGTGAAGTGACTAGTAACTCTAACCTATTACCTATTTCAGTAATGCGCCCAACACTTATTATAGGCAGTAGAACAAAGGATTATTTTTGATTGTTTCATTTCCCACTTGTTGCTTGAAAAGTTGCTCCGGGGACCCATTTATCTGTTTATATACAAACCATTTACGACAATGGTCTATCCACCAACTAAAATGTGTCCTATTCAATAGATATACGGTTTTGAAGACGATGAGTGTCACGGATGACTTCCATTTATTCTTTTAGAGAACGAAGTTTGAAATCCAAACAAACGAAAGGGAATCCATTCCTTCAACTACCACATTTCAGGAAGTGATGGATGTCGACTATGATCGAAATGTTAAAAATAAAAAAATAGAAAACACATCCGGAGAGCAACTATGACAATGCATTCCGATACAATGGGGTCGTGTCCAGCCAAGAAGGCATCGACCCTGCCAGGAAGTAGCACAAAGACACGAAATTCCATTCGTCGGAAAAAGTAAATCAAAAGCGTTTTCACGTCCAACTTTATTTCAATCTATCAAGGACGTCTTGCGCGGATCAGTGAGGAGGATTTTAATGAAAAAACAAAGCTTTGAGCTTTGACTGAATGTGTACACCAAGCAGCTGACTTTCCCTCGCATGTTCCATCAGTGTAGGATAACACGGTCGGGGTCATGACCATAACCAAACTTGTCTTACTAGCAACACTCTCTCCAGCCGCTACCAGGTATTTGCTGTTTATAAACACCGCACTGGAAAAGTATCAGTCAAAGTCCACCTGTTTTTCTGCTGAAAAAAACAGCAATTTGGATAAAATGAGAAAAAAATCTTCATATGGGAACTGTTTCAACTTCTTATTTACCGTATATACTCGCATATAAGCTGCATTTAGAACTATGAAATACAATAATAAAATCATGTTCTTGATTAAATGAACACAAGGGTTTGTAAAAACAAGCATAGTCAATTTAGCTCTGCCAAGCTCAATCCTCATCAATGAGACTCTCTTGCCGACTAAGGTGTTTCGCCTTACCCTTTTATCTCAGCCTCTATTTTGCGTCTTCATGCCTCCCCTTGCCCGATTCCTCTCTCATTCAGTCAATCGGCGACTTCCCCATTGCATATGCGAGGTATCACATCTCATTGTATTGTCTTTCAGTGCATTTTCTTGCTTTATACCTGTTAATGTATATGCACATTGTATAGATTTTCAACATTTCAAATAGTTTACACCGTACAACAATTTTTTTATGGGAAAAAAACAAGTTTTGATCTCATTTTGCCTGTTTTGACTCTAATGTGAATCGCTCCAGCTATAATCAGTCACTAAATCAGAAATCAACGTAAACGTCCCAGATTGCTATTATTTGTGCACTATTCTACATACTCAGTTATGCTGTGCGTAGATGGGTGCTGTGTTGTGTATGTAACGTTTATTGTCGCTCAATGAGGTGAATTTCAATCATTAATGAAGGGAGCAATTGGTTGAAGTTTTAACCATACTAATGGAGCCGAAAAGATATACTGATGGGTAAGTAAAAGTGAAAAAAGTGTCAATAATGATGTCAAATAAGTCAATCATTCATCGATCATCAGTCAAAATAGAAGAATGTTGTACGAGTGCCATCAAAGCGCAGCTTAAATGTACAGTGATTTGTTAAATATATATATATACATATATACAGTACATATATATATATATATATATATATATATATATATATATATATATATATATATATATATATATATATATATATATATATATATATATATATATATATATATATATATATATATATATATATATATATATATATATATATATATATATATATATATATATATATATATATATATAGCTGAAATATTATGTAAACTTTATAATGTAGACATTTGCATAATTGAAATTGCCGGGTACACGTTTCATTAAAATTTTGGGTACAGATTTTTCTTAGAATAGCAGTTTTAAAGGGCTCGACTTGTAATCAATTTAGGTTTTTATGCAAGTGTATAGTGTATGCCAATTTTTTTTATCCACATTTTAAGCGGCAAACAATAACACTCATCAACGTTTCCTCAAGTATTAGGTAACTTAACAGCCTAAGTGGCATGCAGATGTGACTCTACATATGCGCCTCAGAACTGTTTTAAAAACAACATCAATTCACATGAAGCCTTATTTTGCCATTTACAAACAAGAAAAAATTAGCAAAAAAGAAGACTAATCTGCTGGTTATTAAAGATGTATTGAAAGATAAATTTTGCCAAACAAAACATACGTTATATTGTGCAAACAAGTGCCAATGAAATCAACCCAACAAAAGTGCAAGTATTCCATTCCGAAAGTAATAATTGATTCCGAATACTGTATTGTCAAAAGTATGGTAGCTTTTGTAAGTGCTTGACTGTGCCAACCACATACATGTGCCAAATATTCACAATAAGTGTGGCTTTTTTTTATACCAATAACAAAAAAATATCTCCACTAGTCACATCATGAAATTGTTAAAGTGCCCAACTGGGGTCCGTCGGGGTCATCTACTACTGAGCAGTTCCAGGTTTAACATTAATCCTGCATCCATACCAACAGCTGTTTCCAATACTTTGACCGCCCTCATATCGCTAAATACAGTAAATATTAAAACCAGCTGTCTCACTACAAATGCAATAATAAACACATTGTTACATTGCCGAAGATTCAAAAGAGCAACAGGAAAATAACTATTTGCATATTGTCCCATGTTTTGTCGCACAGGTGCGGTTCCTCGGGGCACACATTTGCTTTTCATTTGATAAAGTTTAGGCCCAAAAATACTTGCGTCATGAACAACAACAGTGAGCCAGAGCTTGAATTTCACCCGTGATGCCCTTAGTCGGGCTTAAGGGGTCGGTCGATTTGAATGGTCACTTAGTGCCTGTGGAGACCTTCGCCGTAGAAGCGGTTAGGGACCACCCCCGGTGTAAAAACGGCCCTCGGGTTCAAAAGGAGATCTGGCACACATTGAGTACACACAAAGGATGGATAACTTTTTCAATAACTCCTTAAGTACACTTTAGTAAAGCCTTCAAAAACACAGAACTTTTGAAAGATATGTCAGCATCATGCGGCACGAGTGCAAACTCTGGCCCACCTAGCATTTGCACTAGGGGTCTCAAACTCGTGGCCATTTGCGGCCCTCAGTATAATCGTTTGAGGCAGAGGTAAAATAATAAGCCCCAGCACAACACAACACAAGTGTCAATCATATTTAGTTTTTACTATCTACCTGTCATTGTTCTTCTTTGTCTATCTTCCTCTCTTTCTCCTTAACCACCGCACACAAGATACTTAAGGACAGATTGCTTCTGTGGTTTTAGGCCCGATTTTCAACCTGTCAAAATGACGGATGGCCTTAAACTTTTCCCTTCGACTCTGAAAAAAATCCATCAATGATGGAAACTGTCGGTTCATGTGACCTCCACAGACACATATATATCAAATATGTCGATGTTTATACATTATTGTTTAACTTAGATTTTGTTGTAAAAGACAGGCTTTAATTGGTTATCATTAATCACCTCTCATCCTCCCGAGTCCTCATAAATAAAATATGCAATTTGGGGTTTGCAAATCAAATTAATTGGTCGGGCTCATACTGGGTCAGGTTGGATCTTTTAGGCCCAAACTTACCTTAATGAGAAAGTTAAGGGGACGGTGTGTATGATTTGACCACTCACCCAAAGCCTATCTGTGGCGGTCCTCATGAAAATTGAGTTAGAAACCCCGATATACCTCAATTTGAATGTTTGAAAAATGGAAAACATACTGAATTATATAAGTATAAGTATAAGTATGCATTTATTTGTGTCAATGAATAATCGGTTAAATTATATACAAATGATCAATGAAAATATTTTAATGTAGTTACAAAAATATAAAAATATATGTTTTACTACTTTAAGAAGTTATATATAAAATGAATATAAAATATATGAATTAAAATAAAAATAAAAAACCTTATTAAATCTGTAAAATACACAATTAATTTAATTTTGAAAATTATTTGGAATTTTGCAATTCACTTTGTATGTCATGTACAATGAATTAGTTATTTTGTCACAAAAAAAATCTAATGTCTTTGAGCACAAATTATGGGAACCCTAGTTTTAGTGTGATGTTTTGAAACGGACATATTTGGAGACCAGACAATACAGGGAGTACTAATTCCAACCAAGGCGTATTTCGCTGTCCAACAAAATGAATGTTTAACAAACCGCAGAGCTCTGCATAAAAAGTGAATTAATGAGCTCACAAAAGCAATAAGTGGCTCTATTGTGTGTGTGACTTGGACTGTGTGCACCACGCTTGTCTGTTTCCAGCATTGATCATGATCCGATTAAAATATCCGGCGAATACTAGTGCACAAGTTCATGAACCCCCAAAGAAAGACAGACAATAAAAACGTGTGCACTAACCTCAGCACGCTGCGTCCTGGGCTGGCTGGCGTCCGTCTCGATGGCGTACACGTCCACCAGGTAGAGGTCGGCGCCCCTCTCCCTGTCGAGCTCCGCCGCAGTCTGTATGACTCCGGTGTGTCGCCCAATGGTGAAGAGGCGTCCCACGGCTTTGGCATCGCTGCGCACGGCCACGATGAAAAACTCCACTTTTCCACTGGAACCCCGCAGGCTGGAGGCGTCCAAGGAAATGACATTGGTCCCTGGTGGCTGGCCTTCTTTGAGGATGGTGATGTACTTGGGCTGGGTGAAGACCGGGCCATCCAGGCCCTGAAGGATGATGTTCATGTCCGTCCTGGAGGTTTTGCGCTGGCTCCCGTGGTCAGTGGCCGACACAGTGAGTGTATACACAAGGCGGGATGGCACCAGCTGTGAAGCCAGGCGGATATCACCACTATAGCGGTCGATGATGAATGTGTCTGAGTCTCCCTCTACAAGTTCATACTCAACCTCTCCGTTTTCCCCCTCGTCAGGATCAAAAGCTACCACCGTAGTCACGATGGAACCAATGACGATGTTCGGTTCGGCCACGAGGGCGTTCTGGGACACAAAAGTGGGGACATTGTCGTTGATGTCTGTGACCCATATGGTAATGTTTTTAAGAGCGAAACGTCTGAATTCTAATGGAAATGCCTGGTCGGTAGCCTTCACCGTCAACTCAAACAGGTTGGAAAACTCTCTGTCAACCTCTTTGGCGGTGTAGATGAGGCCAGAGCTGGGGTCGATGTTAAAATGGGCTCCTCGGGGGACTTGCTGGACAATGGAGTACTCCAGTTGCCCGTTAATGTCCGCGTCCGTGTCGTGAGCCGTGATGGTCATGACAGAGGCCGAGACGGGAAGGTTTTCTGGGATAGATTTGAAAATGTCCCCAGGGGTGAAGACCGGAGGATTGTCATTAAAATCTCTCACATGCACAATCACAGGGATAGAAGAAGTGCGCTGTGGTCGGCCATTGTCCCTCGCTGTGACGTTAAACTTGTAAAAGGACTGTGTTTCGTAGTCCAGCTTTTTAAACAGAAATATGCTGCCAGTGTTTGGACTGATGCCAAAGGTGCCGTGGTTGTTTGCAGCGGTAATGCTGTAGGTTATGTCAGCGTTGGGGCCAGAGTCAGCATCGCCCGCAGTGATAGAGGCAACAAGCTCACCGATTCGCATGTTTTCCTGCACGTCTACTGACAGGGAGGATTTTGGGAAGGTCGGGGAGTTGTCGTTCTCATCCAGTACGCTAATGCTAAGCATGCATGAAGATGATAAGGGTACTGCGCCACCATCAACGGCGATTATTTTCAAGGAATATGAAGCTGTTAATTCATAATCCATCTTGCCCACTAAGGTGACTTGTCCTGAGCTTCTGTCAATGGAAAACTGTCCCTCCTCATTGCCTTCAGCTATGCGATAACGAACAAGCCCGTTGCCGTTTTCGTCGACGTCAGAGGCTGAGACACGCAGCAGCTGGGTCATGTTCTGCGCCGACTCTGAGACAGAGGCCTGGTAAATGTCTTTGGTGAACTTGGGTGCATTGTCGTTGATGTCCCGTATGTAAACTTGCACTTTAGCCTGGTCCCTGAGGGGTTTGGGGAGACCCCTGTCGGCCGAGACGACAACAAAGCTGAAGACGGCGGCGCCTTTCTGTCTCACAAGAGACTCGCGATCTAATCTCAGTGTGCTTGTCAACTCCCCCGTGACGGCATTGAGCTCAAAATCGGCCTGCTGAGTCTGAAATGTGTAACTGACCTCACTGTTGGGCCCGAAGTCCTTATCCTCTGCGTGGACGAATCCAACTGACGAGCCCCTCTGCTGCTCTTCCTCAAAGTGAAAGACGTAATTGGTGCTGTTAAACAGGGGACGGTTGTCATTGACGTCATCTAGGAACACCGTGACGTTGACTGTGGCGCTGAGAGGTTCCACGGCACGGTCTGTAGCCACCACTACTAAGTTGTATCTGTCCTGCAGCTCCCGGTCCAGCTCCGCTTTAATGTACAGTTTTCCATCAGGGAAGATACCAAAGATGTCCCGTGTGTTGCCCCCAACGATGTCGTACATGATCTCCCCGTTGAGTCCAGAGTCTTTGTCAGTGGCTTCCACCGTAAAGAACCTGCTATTGACAGGCTCCGATTCCAGGATGACGACCTCATAAGAAAACTGTCCGAATACAGGCGAGTTATCGTTTACGTCATAAACGCTGACAATGAGGACCAAGCTGGAGGTGTGCCTTGGAACGCCAGTATCCGATGCGGAGACCTCGATCTCGTAGGATGTTGTGGTGATCTCCAGAGGCCCAGTCAGCGTGATGAGGCCGTGCTTTTCGTGGATGTGAAATAACGCTCGGGGGTTTTGTTTGAGACTGTAGACCACTGCTCCGTTGGCACCCTCATCTGGATCAGATGCCCTGGCTTGAAAGATTACATGACCTGTGCTCCAGTTTTCCACAGCGCTCACATGCTCCACAGAGTGAATGAAGTGAGGTGCATTATCATTCAAGTCTTTTACTGTAATGTTTACAAAGGCCTCTCCTGTGATTTCACCTGCCCTCGCGACAACTTTCAGATGATAAAAGCCCTGCTCTTCTCGATCTATTTGACTGGATGCCATTATCTGGCCGGCAGCGTTGACAGCAAATACACCCCTTTGATCCCCCGAAGTGATCAGATACGAAATATTGGAGGTCAGATCTACAGTGGTGGCCGATACGGTCCCAATAACGGTCCCTATGCCCACATTCTCAAACATGACAAAGCTGTAGACTCTCTGGGTGAAGATGGGTGGATTATCCTGCGTGTCTATTACAGTTACAGTGACAATGGCATGGGAGTGTGAGCGCAAGCCGCCACCATCTGCGGCTGTCACCTGCAGCTGATAAGTTGTTTTTACTTCCCTGTCCAATGACACCAATGTTGTGATTTTGCCCGTGTTGCTGTTAATGTGAAATTTGGAAGTGTCACCTGCTGTGATGATGTATTTAACAGTGCCATTGCGACCCAAGTCAGGGTCTGTGGCTGAAACAGAGGTGGCAAAGGTGCCCGGCGGCTCGTTCTCTTGCACGTTTGCAAAATATTGCACAGGATAAAAAACAGGCCTGTTGTCATTGATATCCCTCAGAGTGATATTGACTTTTCCAACAGAGTGCAACGGGGTTATGCCTCTGTCCGTCACCTGGACATGGATCAAGTAGGTGGCCTGATCCTCTCTGTCTAGCTCCGCAGCTGTGCTCAGACGCCCCGTTGAGGCATCCAGGCGAAACTGCTCTTGAATGTTAAGTGGTGTCTCACTCTCAAAAGAAAAATGGACCGTTCCATTCTCACCCAGGTCATCATCTGTGGCCGAAAGCATGAGCAGCTCTGTGCCGGCAGGGGCGTGCTCCACCAGGGAAACGTGATAAGTATCTTGTGTAAATGTGGGCACTTGGTCGTTTACATCTGTGATGCTCACAACAAGTTTAGTGTAAGAGATCTTAGGCTGCAGCCCCTGGTCTTTGGCGCTAATATTAAGCACAATTTGGGACGCAACCTCCCGATCCAGTGAAGCTGCGCTGGTAACCAAGCCACTGTTTTCACTAATGGAGAACCAGCCCAAAGTATTTCCAGAAACCAGAGAGTAACGCAGGTTGGCATTCTGCCCGGAATCACCATCTGTTGCAGAGACCCCCTTTATGTAGCTGCCTTTGGGGATGTCTTCGCTGATATCGACCCTATACACCGCCTCCTGGAATATTGGCGGGTGGTCATTGATGTCATTTACAAATATGACGAGACTAGCAAAAGAAGACCGTGCCACTGGTTTACCATTGTCCGAGACAGACACTGTTAAGTTGTATGAGGAAATTCGCTCTCTGTCGAGCACGCTGGCCACTTTTATTAAACTTAAATTGGGCACAGGGGATGTGTGAACCTCAAAATGTCTTTGTTCATTACCACCTAAGATAGACACGGAGATGTTGCCATTAGCAGTAGGCGAGTCGGAATCCGACACCGTGAGGAGTGCAACTACTGTTCCAATTTGTGCATTTTCATCAACTGAAGCAAATTTGGATGTGGTGGGAAAATACCTGAATTTCACCACAGGGTCGTTGTCATTGACATCTAACAATTTCACGGTCGCCTCAGTCCTACCTGACAACGACGGTGCGCCATTGTCCACCGCGTGAATTGTTAACGAATACTCCCTCTTGCTTTCGTAATCCAAACTTTGTTTGATGATAACAGTTCCATCCTTAGGGTCAATTTGGAAAGGGGTGCCCTCGTCCAGGAAATAACGGATTTCTGCGTTGCTTCCATCGTCCTGATCGGTGGCTGTGATCTGCAGGACGCTCGAGCCAACAGCAGCATCCTCAAACACGCTTGTCTGGTATTGCTCACGCTCAAACGCAGGCGGGTTGTCATTGATGTCCTGGATGCTGACGTTAACCTGCAGGTAGCCAAACTTCTTCGGGTCCCCCTTGTCTTCCACTTCAATCAGGAGCTGGTAGAAGGGTGTACGCTCCCGGTCCAGGCCACCTGCTGATACTAGATGCAGGAACGCGCCCTCTCCACTGGGATTGACAGTAATATCCAAGCGGAATTTCATCTGGTTGTTGCCCTTCACGATTCTGTAAGTGGTGTGGTCTACACCATTACTCCCAATGTCAGAATCAGTAGCTGTGTCCAAGATGACCTGCCGGCCGCTGCTGGCATCCTCCTTAAAAGACACCACAATGGAGGCGTCCGGAAACACAGGAGCGTTATCGTTGATGTCTAACACCATGATCCTGACCTCGGTGGGGTAGGTGGGTTGACTGGAGAGTACCACCACATTGATGACATCGCTCTGCAGCAGCTCCCTGTCAACCACGGAAGAGGTAGAGATCACCCCAGTGCTGCCGTTGATGGCAAAAAGTTTGTGGTTCTCGCTGAAGCGGTACGTGAAGCCAGTGCGAGTCTCAATCTGACCCACATAGGTGCCCGCAGGCTGCTCCTCCAGCACGCGAAACTCTTGGCGGACTTGCGAGGACGCCGAGTAGCGCGACAAAGTCCACAGAAGAAGCAGGAGCGAGTGAAGCCGCGCCATGCTCAGGTCAGGTCAGCCAGCCCGGTGTATCCTGATGCATCCACGCTAGAGCATGGTACTCCAAACTCCAGCAGACTGGAAACTAAGCCTGCAACGGTGATCTTTTGCGCACTTAACTCCGATGTGCGCTCCTCATCAATGCAACATCCACAGGAGCGTAAAAAGCATTCTTGCAGCACACATGAAACTCCCCCCTTCCTTTTTGCGTTTCTCCTGCTTCAAAAAGGCACTTCAAAATGTCACTTAAAGTATCCGTGCGTAAAAGTTGATCCGGGGAGCGAGGGGCAGTTGCAGGCTGCACAAGAATAACGGTCCAATTGCGCTTGCGTTCAACATTGCACCGCTACTCTGCAAAGTCTCACTCCAAAAGTTTCAACAAAGCTGGAGGCTCCGCAAGCTCCCTCCCAGCGGCGAGCCTATTGGACAGGGCTAAGCGCGCTCGCACCGCCTCCATCACTTTCCATTGTTTCATGGACGCGCAAAATGCACGCGCATGATTCACGCGCGCGCAAAAAGACGCACTCGCATTTCCCGCTATTACTGAAGCTGTCAATCATGTTTCGAGCAGGTAATTATTCTCTCGTTCAACTCATGATAAGGCCTGTAAATCACAGTTAGTGTAAAAAGAACCCCTCAGTAAACTAAAGGTAATAACTTTTTAGAACGTAAAAATATGAATCAAAATCTAATATAATAATGCATAATCACATTAGCAATCATACAGTGGAGAAAATAGAATATATTGAACAGTTTGCCATGGATTAAAACCCACAAACGATTTACTGCTTGATTCATTTAAAAGTAACATTAATTTCAAATAAAAACAAAACATTTGCTGAAATACATGTATCTAAGATTTTTCAACACTTGGATAAAATACCATCTGTTCCATATTTGCAGTCATAGCGGAGGCAACTATCCGTTGACATAAGAAAGGGACAGTTTTTAGGATATGTAAGTACTACCCTCTAGCGGCGAAAAGGTGCTATAGCTACAAACGAGTTGGGGGGCCGCCTCAGCTACGGCTTGCTTGAGATTGGGCCATATGGGGTTTTCCACCAAAAAAACCGCTGATAAAAACAATTCCAAATAGCTTTAAAAATTGTATGCAAATTAAGCTGCGCTTAAAGGGATAGTATGTTTTATTTAGTGTCCCCTATCGTCCAAAAACTTTACTTGTTAAAAAAGATCACTATTGATATAGATGATAAGCATAATATACATCAACTATCATATTAAAGTCCTTTGTTCTTCGAGAAATTTGCATTTAATTTTCTTAAGATAAGGATCACCTAGAGGGCGCTGACATTATGATAGTCAATCTCGCTTCTCTGGGTAGCCCCCAAAAAACATAAAACTGTATGTCTTTCTTCTTATCTGTATTTCTTTTGTTTTTGCTTCTTTTTCCTTTGTTTCTTTTCTTTTTTTCTTTTCTTTTTTTTCTACTTTCCTTTCTCTCTTTTTTGTTTTTTTCTTTTATCACCATGTTTTTCTCCTTTTTGTTTTTTTTTTCTTTTTTTTTTGCCTTTTTCCTTGCTTATTTCGTTCTTTTTGCCCTTTTTTTCATTCTTCATTATTTGTATTTAACTTTTTTATCTTTGTTTTCTTGCTTTTTTTCTTGTCTACTTATTTATTTTTATTTGAAACATAACACCATTCATTATGTGTATTTTCAGTCACCTTGGTTTGTATTATTTCTCCGTGTTTTGTAGCACACATTTTAGGTTGCGCAATAGTATACAGAAACATCTATTGGTCAAATGTTACACACTGTCCCTTAAACTATCGTATTAAGGTGGGGGCCTCAAACTATCAACCTGAATCCCACAATAGACCCCGGATGCGGGTTTGAGAACCCTCATATACGTGGAGGAACATGCATTGTACGTTATAATAAATATAAAATATTGTATTCATTTGAGAAATCGTGACCAAATGAGTAAAAAAAACATTTTGTCCATAATATAAAAATCTTGATCGATTTTCACTTTGTAAATATTGCAAATATGTTTACCTTTTGTTATGATATTTATTTATATTTATATTTTGGGTTTTTATTACATGTTTATTCTGGAGTTCCATGTCTAATCTCGTTGTAAACAATGTTCACTACGTTGGAGTCGATGACAATAAAGATCATTCTAATTCGAATCATTTATCCGTCCATCCCTTTTCCTTGCTGCTTATCCTCTCTACGGTCACTGGAGTGCTAGAGTCCACCCAGGTCGGCTTCAGGTAGTTGGCAGGGGACACCCTGAACCTCAGGGCACACCATGACGGACAACTCCCTTGCTCATTCACACTTAGGGATAATTTAAACAGGCCAATTAACCTGACATGCATGTTTCTGAAATGTGGAAGGAAACTGGAGTGCCCAGAGGAAACCCACGCAAGCACAAAGAGAACATGCAAAATCCGCACAGGGAGGCTGAGGTATCTGGAATTGAACCCTGGACCCCTGCATTGTAAAGCTGAGTGCTAACCACCCACCCACCTTGCCGCCCTCTAATCATTTAAACTTAACAAATTAAATCTAAATGGAAACAAAGCTAAACATGTTTCTAATATTGGGCAACGACAAAAAATATTTCATAGGATGCAATTTCCTTACTTTGACTATAGTTGTGCACTGTTGTTTTGACTATTACACCATTGTCACTATGAGCCGATCTGTTCTTTGATTTTCCACACCTCCTAGAGTTTTTTTTGTCTTTTATAACCTTGAAGATTTAATAGGGGGGGGGGGGGGGTGAGAAGGGCTTTAAGGTGGAATGGAATTGTCCTATCTGAAAGCTCCTCTCCTGGTCCTCTGTGGTCCTCTGTCTTGAGTGCCCACCAGTTAAACTTAACAATCATTAAATACATGATTTGAAAAAACTGGTGATATTCTACTCATTTTAGTGCTGCTTTTACTCTGCAATGTTGCTATTGCTGTGATGAGAAAGCTCACGTTCTGTCTGAATGCAAAGTAGGACACAAGTCACCTCCAGTTATCGAATTAGGACCAGACCTGAGAATAGAGACAAGGGTGACACCGAAAATAGAGAGTAGCAAAGCCGATTCGTGTGCCAACGTGATTAGCAGGATGCTAAACCGGCAGGTTTGCTACTACCAGGGTGGCAGGACAAAAACACAGTTGTCTGAGTTACTGTTTGCAAACACAGAAATACATTTTAACAGTCTGCTTCAGCTATAGCTGGTGTCAACAATTTGGCATTAAGTAACTCGCAGGCATTAAGGCCTTTTCTAAAACTAGCCTAACTGTGTTTTTCATGTGCTATTATTCTTATAACCGCATGTTATTGGTCTGGAGATGGGATGTGTGTCGCTAAGATGTACTTGTCAAGTACACACAGCAGGATCTGGTACAACCAAGATGGTTAATGGAGCTGTAAGAAATTTGAAACTTTTTTACACGCTGTCACCATCTCCTGGCTCGTGTCATCATTACAGCCTCGGTCAGCTTGTTCATGATGCGTCTGAACACACTGGACTAACCTCTTACTTTTTTATCTTTCTTACAATACTACTTCAGCAGTGGGAAAAGCACAACAGCGCCTTTATTGCCTGAGGAAGCTGCGGAACTGTCACATCTCCAGAGCTCTGACGGCATGCCTCTTCTACTCTGCCATCAGCAGATTCTTAATTTGGTTCTCCAGCTGCACTAAGGCTGACCAGCAGGTGCTCTAGCGGGGGGTGAAAGCTGCCAAGAAAATTATGGAAACAACTCTCCCGAGATCAGCATCGCCTGCACCACTCGCTGTCTGATAAGCGTCCACAAGATCCTGTGGGACCAGCACCATCCTGCTCACCAGCTCTTCCACCCACTGCACCTAGGGAGGAGATACCAGTAATACAGGTCAGAACATCTAGACTGACCAACAGTCTATACCCACAGGCTGTAAGGGAGTCATTACTCACCACTTCTTTCCATCATGATTCCAGAGTGAACGATGACGACTGTCGGACGCGAATGCACTTGAACATTACCTGATTCAATTATGCTGCTATTGAGTTGGTACCATGTCGGAACTTTTACTTTCAATGTGTGTCTTGGGTTATCGATGGGGTTTGGGTTCTTATCTATATTTAATCTGAATATCTATGGATCTTTGCATTTTGTTTAAGATGTGAAGGGATGACAGGATGCTCCAAACGAAGTTCCGTTGTTCTTTTACAATCACAATAAATGTTCTGATCTGACCTCGAAGTTTAGGTTGGCGTTTGGACTTGAAGCAGCCCCTTTCTTACAACAGCCATTTTTATGTTACACTGACAAATAAAAATGAAATGATATGAAATGATTTATATAGCGCTTTTCAACTCAATTAAGACTTCCCAAAGCGCTTTACAATGTGCTTCACATTTACCCATTCACACACACACTCACACACCAATAGCGACCGTGCAGCCATGCAAGGCGCCAACCTGCTTATTGGGAGCATTAGGTATTCAGTGTCTTGCCCAAGGGCACTTCGACATGTAACACAGAGGAGCCGGGATTCAAACTGCGATCTCTTGATCCTAAGACGAGCGCTCTACCTCCTGAGCTACTGCTGCCCCCAGTAAAAGAAAACAGGGGTTCAAGACGTCACTCTCCAGCGCTCCCCACATGACCCATTCCTCATCCCTTGCGTTATGCCCCAAACAGCTTTGTAAAAGGTGAGATAAAAGCAGATGACGCAATGTATAATAAGACATAAAGACTCTTTGAACTAAGTTAAGCATTGTTAACACATACTTAATTTTCAACTTGTTTAAGGACACCTCAAACGACACATACACCCTTTAAAATGATTAAACAATGATGAAAATTCTCCTCATGCTGAGGTTTTTGAGTTTGTCCTTGACGTGATGTTGGTCAAAGATCAGAGGATACTGTTATGGTAGTCTGTAAGCCCTTTAAGACTCCTTGTGATTGAGGGCTATACAAATAAATGATTTGATTTAAATTGAAAGTTATTATAGAACAAAATGAAAAAGAATAGTGTTTGCAGAGACGAGTTAGCAATTGGCCCATGCAACATTTACAGGGATCTACATTTTCAAGCTTTGTCTCATTTTTTGCATGTGTGTTACAATAAAGTCAAGTCACATTTATTTGTGTAGCCATTAATTAAAAAATGACTCAAAGGACTGCACAGGTTACAATTACACCATCCTCTGATCTTAAACCAACATGCGGGCGAGGAAAAACTCAAAACCTCAGCACGAGGAAAAAAAGAAACCTTGAGAAGGGGTCTTACAAGTGGTAATCCCCTTTCTTGGATGACCATGGTGCAATAGGTTTAGCATAACAGTACAGAAAACATAGTGAACAAAAATCGTATGATCAGGCAATTAGACTTTGAATCATTTTTATTGCCGTTGTGTCATGATTACTGATTTGGGGCACCTGCGGCTGCCCCGTTGGCGCCAACAGCCACGGGACCTGATTGGCTGTTGGACTCTTTTTAAACTCCCGTCTTCTGAAAGGAAGCGGTCGGACCGTCTGCGAACCTATGCTCTCAGCTAGGTAAGCTATTGTACTCTCCGACATGATCCTGCCCTGTTTTCCTGCCTGATACCTGTCTTGCCCTGTTTCCTAAAACTTGTTGCCGACCTTTTTCTGGATCTGTTTCTGCTTTTGCTCCTCCGTCCCGGCCATCAACCTGTTTCTCCCTGTTTACTGCCTGATACCTGTTGCTGACCTCTTTTCTGGACCGTTTCTGTTTTGCTCCCCTGTCCTGGCCATCGACTGCCCTCGCTCGACACGGAAGTGCCACTTCCGCGTTCCTGCCATCTGCTACCCGTGACCGACGATCATCGGATCGTGGATGCAAGCATTGCTCTCTTTCTTAATAAAAACTGAGTGAAACGAACGCTATTGCGTCCTGTCTCCGTTCCTAGTTTGTGACACGTTGATAATTACATAATGAACATAACTTACAATGAGCTTAGACATGGAACTCCAGGATAAACTACTCTTCGGTCTCCCGAAGTCCAGAATCAAGAGTCTACAAAATGATGCAGCAAGGCTATTAACTAGGACAAAAAAGTTTGATCACATCACGCCGATTTTTGCTAACCTGCATTGGCTCCCTGTTAGCCTAAGATGTGATTTCAAGGTTCTCTCAGTATTATACAAAACAATACATGGACTTGCTCCCTCATATCTTTCAGATCTGATTTCCCCCTATGTTCCGGTCCGATGCCTTCGTTCTGAGAGCGCCGGTCTTCTGCTGATCCCAAGAGCCAAGAAGTGTTCCGCTGGTTCGAGAGCGTTCTCCATCCGGGCACCGGTGCTGTGGAATGCTCTTCCCCCTGAGATCTGTTCTGCAACCTCAGTGGAAATGTTTAAATCCAAGCTTAAAACACACTTCTACTCTATAGCATACGAATAACCTATACTTTTCTTGGACAATATCTCTGTATTATTTGTGATTGCAACATCCTTTGCTGTCTGGTAATCCTGAAAGGGGGATGCCACATGTGCGGCCCCTTCTCAAGGTTTCTTCATTTTCCTCATGTTGAGGTTTTTGAGTTTTTCCTTGCCCTCATGTTGGTTCCAGATCAGGGGATGGTGTAATAATAGTCTGGGAAAAATAGACTGTGAAGCCCTTTGAGACTCTTTGTGATTAAGGGCTATACAAATAAAGTGACTTGACTTGACTTGACTTGATAATAAAGACGTTAAAGAAAAAAATTAGATCAAAAGAATATCAGGATAAACCTATTATTGTATGCCAGTGAATAGATTTCCCGCATGTAAACAGTCTTTTTGTGTTATATTCCCTTTGGAAACAGAAATTGTAAGAATGCATGATGCGTATTCAAATTCAGGCCTCTCGGTTGTAGGCTATTAGTGGCTCTAAGCAGCGGATGGCAGCACATTTCACACCTGGGCTTCAGTGAATTTCTTTAGCGATGTGCCGTTCACGAAAGAACCTATTCTATGTGCCAGCCCTTGAAAGTGAACGACAATAAAGGGGCGATTCCCTTCAACACGCAGGTTTTCTCTTCTTCTTCTCTTTCTATGTTGATGACTTTAAATTGTTGAGTACTGTATTTTTCTTTCGTTGTGCTTCTCTTAATAATTTAATTAACGTTTGTAGTGTTTTTAGTGATGTGTTTTACATAAAAAATGAAAAATTTACTCTTGTAATTCATAGTTTTTTTTGTTGTTGCACTAAAAAGTCAATAGTTTTATTTGATATTTTGTTGTGTGTTTTTTCTGAGAGATTGTGAGTTGCTTGACATTAAAGTTGCTTAATATAAAAATGTTCGTGCTGTCAATAAGTTCACTGCAGAGCAAAAAACAATGCTATAATAATTTAGTTGAATAAAAGATATAACACTTTGGTCCATTACTGCCCTCTAGTTGACGTTTTCTTAAGAACGGTTTGATGTTGCCTCCTTGAAATATATATCGTCATTGACTTGTTATTTCTCAATAGGGCCTGCGGATTTGCTTGTGAAGGCCTACGGCCATATTTCTGACCCTGGCATCAAGTAATGGCTTAAATATGATTGTTAAATGCTTTAATATGAAAGAACACATCTTAAAGGAGCACAACAAGGGGGAAAGAAATGAAAAGAACAATTTGTTTAATAAATATTTATGGACAGATAATAATCACATCACATGATTCTGATATTTTGTAGGCCAGCACAGTAGGCCTGGATGTTCTGACAGCCCACCACTGGATGTAAGGTAAAATACAATCCTCTTTTCTACCTCAAAGAATGACAGCGACAGTGAATTTTTGCTGTTACCGGGAAACGCAGTGGGTTGGCTGCTGTTAGCCACATCAGGACCATTTGGGACTTTTTTGAAGGACGTTGGCCAAGGCCAAGTCTCAAAGAGTAGACCGTGGGTCCTTGTGATTTTTTTTTTTTTTTTTTTTGCAGCAGCAGCAGCAGGCCTTGCTTCCTGCCTCTCAAACTGCTCAAAGCAAAAATGACTTTAGCACACAAGTGTGCATTCTCAATAAAATGTTATTTAAGTATAAACCAGGAAGTCAGATCCGGTCTATAAATGTCTTTACCAGATGTGAATGCAGACCTTTTTTTGTCAGTTTTCACTGTAAAGTTTGGAGAGCAATTATTGAGTCTTTCTTAACACAAAACAGAAAAAGAAAAAACTGAGACCAATCTATTAATCATTGACTGATCAACGGTTCTGAGAGAAACACCAGATTTCACTTCCTTTTATTTATTTTTTGATGATGGTATTTGTCATATCGTGACATTTTCAGATGGTTCATCCTAACTATCCGCTTCCGTTCAAAAGTTCAGGATAACCTTATAATAATGTGTTTTCCATGAAAAATCACTTTTTTTCATGGATCAAATGAATGCAAACTACAGGCGAGCGATTGGGATGGTTAGAAATAAAGATTTTTATTTGCAAAAACATCTTCATCCATCAATCTTTGCTTTCGTCACAGACCGGACATTTCCAACCGACCCCAAACTTTTGAACGGTATTGTATTTTTTCTTATTTTTAAGCAATTTATAGTATATGCTTGTATTACTTTCAACAGAGTTAATTCACTTTTTTTTCCCTAACATTTAGTTTTTCTTGATTTTTCTTTCCTTTGCCTTGTTTTTCCTAACAGCGGGGGTCTTTAAGTGCTTTATGGCTAAAATTGGGATGATTATGAAATCAATAATAAACACACTGTGCGGCACAGTTCTAAGGTCTTGGGAACCTCCTGTGTGGGTTCAAATCCAGCTACCGGACTTCCTGTGTGGAGTTTGTATGTTCTCCCCCCTTTCCTCCGGGCACTCTGGTTTCCTCCCACATTCCAAAAACATGCATGTCGGGTTAATTGGCCGGTCAAAATTGTCCCTAGGTGTGAATGAGCGAGCGAGTTGTCTGTCCCTGTTTGCCCTGTGATTGGCTGGCAACCAGTTCAGGGTGTCCCCTGCCCACTGCCCATAGATTGCTGGGATGAGCTCCAGCACCCCTGCGACCCTACTTAGGGTAAGCAGTGCAGCTAATGAGATGAGATGAGATGAGATCATATAAAAATGCATCCATTTGTTCTTTACAAGTGAGTCATGCTGATGAAATTTTCCTTCTTTACTTTAGAACTTTCATTTGAAAAGAAATCTTTACAATTCATTCAAAATAGTATTTAAATTATAACGATTACTTTTTTTATAATACGTTTTCAATGGCCGTTTTCATTCATTGATTTTAGGAACAGCGAAGTAGAGTATGTAACAGCAATATTATTCAACAGATGTCGCTGTTGCTTTTTGTTTAAAAAATCCTGCGGCGTCTTTTTATTCATGTGAATGTTGAAAGGGCTTTGCAGAGATGGGAATAAGGAGGAACTGATTTACTTGATGAAAATTGGAACAAAAACAAGGCTTTGTTTTTAAAAATCGAGATCGAAAGAATAAACCAACCAAAAATGAACATTATCCGAATTGTATGTAGACATTTACATCTTCAGCTGCTGCAAATATTTTAAGAATGTTATAGGGATGGAGGGGTAGATCAAGAGATGGATAGGCGGGGGAACCGTCATAAAGATTTACAAAGAGGCAGACAGATAAATGGCCAAACAACATGAAGGCTAACACTATAATTGGCTAATCAGTGTAAGGACAGAAAGACGACTACGGGAATCCTTGCGCACAGGAAGAGTGACAAGGGTAAAAACAGATTACTAAACAAAGAGAGGATGTAGAGAAGATACACAGACGGCTCATAATAAACAAACAGAGCACTTGCTTTTGAATTGGAAAATAACCCTCAAAGGTTTGAAGGAGGTTCTAATCTAGGAGCCTCGGAAGACACTTGGCAGAAACACAAACGTCTGTGGGAATCAAATCTTGTGTTTTTGTAAGCAGGTAAATCATTCCAGTATATTGAGCCATCATTTTTTTTAAAGAGCTCCCAAGATGCATGGAGATTTGTGTCATATTTGTCAACATAATTGCTGTGAAATTGTAACCGCCATGTTTTCGTGTATGCACATAAATGACAATCTCTGACTCGAGGCCAAAGGATTCCTTCAAGCTCACAGCCGGACTGGCTCAATCCAGCAATCACGTGTCACGAATGCTGAGTAGAGGTGGCAGCGCATCCCCGGGGCAAGCATTAAGTCCATCTCCACATCAGATGCGTTTACGGTATCGAATCCCAAGGTGACTGAATAACGCCCCAAGGAAGCATAAATCAGAAGCTGCACCTCAGCTATGTTCAGAAAAAGCTTTCTACTGGTGACAGCCGCTTTGAAGCAAAACGTCTGTCTCCTTATAAGCTCCGACATAGAGGTACGATTTTTAACCCGAGCCTGACCCGACCCATATTTCAGGCCAAGATTGTTAATCATTTTGTTCGGGTTCAGGCAAGGCTTCTCTCTCGCTGCCTTTTAAAAGAATAAATACCCACCTGTCTTTGTTCTTGTTTCCTTTCTGGTGTCGCGCGATATAGACACACTCCGGCCACTTTGTTAGCTACACCTGTCCGACACAATTTCTAAACAGCCAATTAAACGGCGACAATTCAGTGCATTTAGGCATGTAGACATGGTCTTGCAATTCAAACCGAGCATCAGTATGGGGAAGAAAGGTGATTTGAGAGACTTTGAACATGGCATGGTTGTTGGTGCCAAAAAGGCTGGTCTAAGTATCTCAGTAACTGCTCATCTACTGGGATTTTTTTACGCATCATCAACCATCTCTAGGGTTTACCGACAATGGTCTGAAAAAGAAAAAATATACACTGAGCGGCAGTTCTGTGGGGGAAATGCCTTGTTAATGCTAGAGGTTAAATTATATATATATTATATATATATATATATATATATATATATATATATATATATATATATATATATATATATATATATATATATATATATATATATATATATATATATATATATATATATGCTTTTGTGTCTGTGGGTAAGTGGTATGGTTGTTATATTCATATATTCTAGTGGATTCAGGGGATTGGGGTGTCATAAAGTATTAAATGTGTGCATGTTAAGTAGAATATGTGAAAGCACAGGACAACCAAATTGCATGTATGAACAACTACAAGCTAATAAAGTTTCAACTGTGTGTGCCCGCAGCGTCCATAGCGGTGTCATAAATCTACTTTTATCACTCTTGTGTTCCCAGGGATGAAATGTCCCCCTCTGCGTAGCAGCAGAGGGTATTAGATATCCATCTCCGTCCCAACATCGCTCATACTGTATCTAAACCATCAGTACAGTGTGATCGCGTTTCATCTTTTGTTTTGCACCGTTTGGTGAACCACGCTTGGCCAGCACAGAACTCGCGCTGTCAGCACTTTTGCATGCTCGTAATAACCCCCCTCTCCATAAACGTGACGTGCATCCTGAGGACATGCTACAGAGATTTTTACAATCGAGGATCAGGTGCTCCGTGGTCGGCGCCATTGGAATAAAGGGCTCTTTGTCTTATAGTTCTGTACATGGACAAAGGCGGCAAAAGTAGTAAGAACATTGTTGCGAAAATAAGATTGAGAGCCAAGAATATAAGAGGAGAAATATCTAACATAAAAAGGGAAAGTGTGAAGCAAGTTGTAAAGCGCTTTGGGAGGTCTTCAGTGACTTGAAAAGCGCTATATAAATGCAGACCATTTACATCTACATTTTTAGAATTAGTGTTAGGGTTGTGCAATACTGGGAATTTTGGTATAGATCCCATCCAAGTAAATGCTGAGTAGTATAGGATAATACTAATCCAAAATTAATACTTTTTGCATTGAATGAGCATGATAATTGAATAATTGAACCACCTTGCGTTCGTTTATAATTACCATAAACACAGCACAAGGATTTTACACATTATACTGCCGAAGTATGCATTTAAGTTATGTTATTACAGTAAAATAACTACAATGCAAACTTTGGCAGAATAAAAAAGACATATACTACTGCAACAACTGGTTCCGAACAAAAGTACACAAAAAAGCAGCAGTGAAACTCGAATACATATATAACAATGCCAACATAACAACTTTAATACCTTCCATTGCCCCTCTTCGGTTCAACACTAATTAATAGCCAAATCTTGAGTAGTAAGCATTTCTGATAAATACTGATAAATTCCAGCATAATCATTTTTAAAGGTGGGTTCGTCGTTTGATGTTTCCTTGGGTTGAAAATCAAATATTTTCTCTATTAAGTATGTGTTAACAATGCCAAATAGAGTTCAAAGGTCCATTATGCTTTATTTTCCACTGAGCCTAGTACCTGCCTTTATTCTTCTTATAGTTAAGACAATCGGGGTGGAACACATTAGGTAGGAGGAATAGGGTTTTAGTGCTGAAGAGTGCCATCATGCTCGTTCCGGCGTTTATTTATGTATTTATTTTTTTGTTTTTGTATTTTTTTGTGTCACATGAAAATGGTGAAAGTAAGATAACGCCTTCTTCAATTTGAGTCCAAACACTAACGCACAACCCTGAAAAAGATGAAAAGAGAAGAATTTATTTGAGCTCGTCTAAGGAATCCACATTCTTGCAGGTGCATCATGAACAAACTGAGTGAGGCCGCTGCGATGACACAAGCCAGGAGATAGAGGCAGCGAGTAAAAAAGTTCCAAATTCTGTACATGTCCTTCAAAAAATGCCTTTGTGTAATGTCAATTCATAATCCCTTTAGTTTTAGGTTCCTGGTTGTTAAATATACTTTAGAAGGCATCAGATTCTGATGTTGACCACTATCATTAGTATCGATACCCTCAAAAAGGCTGGTATCAATACTGATACCTTGTTTGTGTACTTAATCATCACAAAAAAATTATAGTAATGTTTTTTTTGCACGTCTTTGTCAGGAGTATTTCTGAAAATCACTGATGGTAAATGAGTTATCTGCTTGAATAAGAACCAACAATATTTGATGATGAGTCACACGTTTTTATCAAATGAAGTCTTTCCATTCCCACCAATCAAAAACATACGTACATATACAGTATTGCAAACAACTTTGGCCCTGGAATAAATTCCCAAGCGCCGGACGTAGAAATGTTTTTTTTCGCCCACCAACGTAATTCCTCTGTCAGTCCAGTCCAGAGCCGCTGTGGAGGAAAGCCCTTAGGCTAGCAGCCAAAGTCAACTGCCAAATGACTCACATAAAGCTGTGCAGTGGTAACTATCAGTGTGTTTTGGGTTAATTAGAGGAGAGGCATTGGAGGGGGTATTTAGGCCAAAACATGACCACATAGGCGGGGAACAATTGCCTTCGTGAGGAGCAAGAAATTAGTCGTTGATCTGCTCCAGGCATCCTCATTATGAGTCAAGTTCCCTAGGGGCACTTGGCAGGTTTAATATTACTGATTTCTTACTTGACCAATAGTCACATAAACATTTGTTTGTCTGTACACCTGCTGATCATTTACCAATGACAGAGCGGTATTTATCACGTCAAAAGAGCCCGTAGTCGGACTGGATTTGACCATTCCAAGTTTTTTTCTGGTTGAAAATAACTATAAACGGTTATAAATAAATTTGCAACAAGGTTAACTTACGTTGGCTGTAGCCTCCGTTTGAAGGGATTTCCAATCCAAGGATGTGGTAAGTAATAAAATTACTGAGTCAAACATTTTAAATTTTCATCTGTGAATCATGTCTTAAGATTCCTGGTAAGACACTTAGGTAATAATCAGCTACCTAAGCTTTAGACTGGACCTGTCAAATTATTATTATAATCACAGTAGCCTATCCCACAGTTTATTGACTAGGTCATTGAGAACACAGTAATCACAGCATATTCACGTAAATCCAATGATTGACTAGACAGACAAGAAGTCCTGCTACATGATTCAGTTGACTTGAAAGAGTAATTGAAGATAGGAGACACACCCAAAACCCGCATCATGATTATTTTGTCGATGAGAGCAAGTGCCCTGAGCTAGCCTATTCATCAGAAACACCAAGGGCTCTGATGATTCTGTTCAATCATATGACTGACTTGCGGACAAAACAAAAACTTTGCTGACTCATGTAATGTGGCTCACATTAATTACACACCCAAAAACCACAAACTTAATATTTTGTCAATTTAGATGAGTGCCTCAAGGTATCGTGTTCATCAGAAACACTAAAAGCCCAGATGATTCATATGACTGACTTGGGCAGCATCCAAAGCAAAAACTTTGCTGACTCATACGATTCAGCTCACATTTATTGATTTGCACATTGGTTGTAGTTTCTCAAAATACTAAAGGACCTCCTACTCAGGAGACTTTTTTTGCTTATTTAGAAAACTCGCCAAAGATAACAAGGAGCCATTTACTTCGATTAAAGGCAGGACAGAAGAAAGTGGACTACCAGTTAACTCATTGTTTTGAATCATGTAAGTTGACTCAATGCCCTGCGATTGGCTGGCAACCAGTTCAGGGTGTCCCCTGCCCATTGCCTGATGATTGCTGGGATGGGCTCCAGCACCTCCGCGACCCTACTGAGGATACGCGGTGCAGATAATGAGAGAATGAGATGAGATGAGATGAAGTTGACTCAACACAAACAACTTGCAGACTCAGATAATTTGAGTCTGGGTTACATCAATAGTCTTACTAAACTCTGACTTGAGGAGGTAGACTCATTTCTGGGAAAAAAAATGTTTTACCTGGATTGAGAGTTACACAAAAGACTTGTATTTGATGCACTGACTGTAAAGTGTTGCTCTGTTCGCTTCTTGTGTAAGCAAGTTGAGTTAGAGGCTGCAGGTGGCTAAAGCTGTTAAGATCAAACCCGTACCTGTGACCGCAACTGTCAATCAAGTGAGGGAATACAGTAAACAAGGCCTGTGTGGTCTTGGCTTACATACTAGATGAGTCACATGATTATCACAAGGAACACAACTCTTGAGTTGTAACAGCACCCCGGGGGTCCTTTTTCACTTCAATTTTATTTTTTTCAAAGACTTGTTTAATTTACGTTTAATTTTGATTTAAAATCATCACTTTTTGTTGTTCATTGTGGTGACGTTCAATCATCTTGTCACAAAACAAGGTAGACAAGGTCATGTTATCATAGGTCTACACTGATGTTATTGTCTATTCAAGTGAAAGTGGAAGGTGTGAGGAGTCGTTTTGTCATCTCTCTGTAGTTAATTTTCAGTGCAAGATAAGTAAGGAATTGTCGACAAGGAGGCGATGAAAATGGCCATTAAGGCTTAGTAGAGCAGACCTAACACCCAAATTGAATCTGTATGTATGAGTGTTTTTCTGAACATTTTTGACAAAGTCATTTTAAAATGAATAATAGGGAAACTTGGCCGTATTTCTTGTTGACTGTCTTGTGGGTAAACAGGTATTTTGGTTAGGGTCTGGTACACATCCGTCTAACAGAGGGTACTAGCCGGGTTACCCCATGCTTCCCCAACTTGGGATCCACCTCACAAAAGAAACTTAACAGAACTTGTCAGGCCAGATATTTATTTTCCTGCCAAGTGCAAGCTATAACATTAATAAAACTTGGTCCCTTCCTGAGGCTAGTTACCAAATATCCATACTTTGCTCGGACTCGCGCCACAGATGCCTATTTACAAATCATAATTATAGACCCTCAAACTTTTATTGAGCCAGTTTTTAACTCCTTACTGAACTATTACTCAAAAGGCACACAAACTGCCTAGTACTCTTTGAGAAATCATATATTTCAGACTAATTCCACAGAAAAACAAAAAACATCGGAAATTGCCTGCATTGATATACCTTCCCATTCACACACACACTCACAAACCGAGAGCGGCGACAGTCATGCAAGGCGCTTTCCAGCTTATCAGGGGCATTAAGGGTTCAGTGTCACGTTCAAGGACAATTCGACATTTAACATGAAGGGGCCGGGAATCAAACCTACGACCTCTTCGTCATACGACGAGCGCTCTACCACCTGAGCTACTACAAAGACAATTCATTTGAAAATCTGCAAAGCAATGTACCAGCAATAACCTGAACGCGAGGAAGTGATCAATAATCAATCATTGCACAAATACGGCAGTGTACCGTAAAACCTTGTGCAGTGACTCACACAAATAAATACTGTATGCATTTCCAATTGTGTCCACTGTACTTTTTGGGGTATCTAATGAACACCGGAACACAAGGCACACTTTCACATTTCTGGACAATCTGGGGTTTTTATGTGTGCCTTAAAAAAGAAAAATGCAATATGGTAATTATTTCAGTTTTTTTAATATGAAATGTCACGGTTGCCCATTACCCTCACTTGGCCCCGTCTGTTTGGCGCCAGCTGCGGCTCGTTGCCTGATTGGCTTTCCTCCTATTTAAACTCAGTGCTCTCATTCGCTCCTTGTCAGTCCGTCAACAGGCCTCTGCACTTGCAAGACTTGTGTTTTGACTCTGTCCGGTATCCTGCCCCTGTATCCAGTATCCGATATCGATCTCGTCTGTCTCCTCCTGCCCGCTATCTTACGCAGTCTCCAGTATCTGATATCGATCCCACCTGCCTCGTCCTGTCCGGTATCTTGCTCCAGTGTCCGCTATCGACCCGTCTGTCTCGTCCTGTCCGGTATCTTGCCCCAGTATCCGGTATCGATCCCGTCTGTCCTGTCCGGTATCTACCTGTGTGTCCTGTATCGGCTCGCTACAGTTTAACTGTATGGGTCAGGTGTATCGACATTTCGTTCTGTGTGCATGATTACAAAGAATGACAATAAAAGTAAATTCTATTCTATTCTTCTTCTATTCTATCGATCCCATCAGTTCTGTCCTGCCTCGATCTCGTCTGCCTTTGACTTCTCTGTCTCACTTCTTCCGCCAAGCGATCACCGCATTCCTGGCGTTTGTGTTCATGCGCATGACTGCCTCATTCCCGTAAAATGAACCTTGTGTGAAAACGTTACGCGTCTGGGTCCTCCATCTGTTCTGCCTCTGACATTAACTAATTGGCTAAATATTGGTTTCCTTCCAAATCGGATTTTTGTACCTATTAATACATCAATTACTCAATGAATTATTCTTCAACTCTTCTGATCACTTGTACACAAGAACCATTTTGAAGGTTTGCCTAGTGAAACAACAATAAAAAAATACACGTCTACCATGGTAGCAAACACCCAAGTTGCCCAGACGAAAATCAAGCGATTAGGAACCATCAATAAATCAAACTACTGACTACACCGACACATGTTACCTCGGAGTTGTCAGGCATTGCAACAAAATAACTGCCTTCAACTATAAAAAACGAATTTTAAAAAGTTTTATTTAACAAAATAGAGGGCGCTAAGAGGGCAACCCGGTGTACTCTTTTATTGCAATTATGTTGGAAATGTTAAAAACACCATCAATCCGGTGGAAAATGTCAGCCACTTTTTTCAGACTTTAATATTCCCCCAAGCGTTGGTTTATACTTTTAATTATGGCCCAAAAAGGGTACTAAATTTTAGTTTTGGGTGTTCCCAGTCGACGGATGATTGAAACCTTTGTCAAAACGCTACGCCTATCTTCCCCCTTGATCCACATTTGATTTACTCTAATGTAGCAAGGCCTACCGCACCACGTTCAAAACATGCCGCCTTATCCGCTGTCTGATAATGAACAGTGACTTTAGGGCACATTAATCCTATTTGTCTCTTTGCCAGGATCCTCATGGGCCGACTGTTAAATCTCAACACCGGCCTCAAAGCTTATTGAACTCCATTTGTCTTCGTACTCCAACTTTACTTTATAAGCACTTTAGCTTGTGCTGGGAATCCTTACTAGCTTGTAGCCTTAAGCACTGAATTTAAGACTTTGCAGGCTTTCTGTGAAAGATAGAAATATCACTTGCAAGAAATATCACTTGCAAGCAATTTTATTACAATTGGAGGGTATATTTGCGGATAGGGAATTCATGCAATAACATTTTCAGTCCTTTGATGAAAAATACTATTAACAGTAGCCTGTGTTGGGACTAGTGTGTGACGAAGGAACACAATTACTGTTCTTGGTAGCGAGTACTGTAATACATTTTAATACAATTTGGTAACTTAACTGTCGTTACTACATGGTTAGTAACTGCATTGGTCATTAAATGCAGGTATCGCAATGCTCTCAATCTGCTAAATAATTCCGCATTAATCATGTTGTCACATACAACTGAGCAAACTGCCAGTTAAATAACTGGGCAAGGATTATGGTGGAACCTTCTCAAGGGCCAACGATGGCACCCTCTAACCAAACAGTAAAGGAAATAATTGCTAAATTAAGTAACTTGCAACTGTCACTAAATACTTGGTAGGCAACGCGTGGAGAGGGTGCGTGGATTATACAGGAACGATAAATCATCTCAATAAATGGAGCCAATGTAAGCACATAATCTGCGGTAAAAAGAGTCCTCAAATTTGGTCTTTAATTTGAAAATTTGTTTTTGCAATACACCGTGATTGGAGAAATAGAAAAACCTTGAGAAAGTTGTCGGCCACCCGGGTGGAGACGTTTTGAGAAGTTGTCCGCCCGACGTAAAAGATGCACTAATTACTGTTTTACGAGCAATGTGCCCAACACTGTAGCTTTTAGCACCTAATCCTAACATACTTACTTCTGCAGATATAAATGGTACCTTTTGCCCTATTTTTTGTGTAGGATTTTTTTTAAGGAATTGCTAGAACTAAGTTGAAACTCAAGCTTTTTGTGGTATCTCACCTTTAAAAAAAGTGTAACAATTTATTGGGATATAACAAATATGTCCCATTGCGAACCAGGGAACATTGACTCTGTTTTTTTTATTTTTTAGCGAGAGAGAAAAACAAATATCCTCATCCTACCTATTAAAGATTTTGAAATGAGGCAAAAGGGGAAGAGAAAGCACATATCTACTTTCAATGCACCAAGAAAGGAAAAAGAAACTTAAGGGATTCTACAAAAACGATGACCGGATGTCAATGAACTCGAGTTACATGCATGGATCATCATGAACTGTTGATATCCGGTACATGTGTTTATGTTTCACCAATCAGACCGCCTAAAAAACTGTTTCCCGTTTTATAAAGAGACAAATGTGATGGGAATTGTATATGACGGCAGAACCTTTCTTAACCTTGTTAGTGCTCCACCGTCAAAGATCCGAGGTAAGGATATGCCTTCATTGTTGTACGCTGATGTAAATTATTCAAGATATTAAAAAAATGAGTGTCAAATGTAAACAGGGCAAAGAGAAACAAACTTCAAAATAAAACAAATACAATTTGTTCTTGTATTTTTTTAGGATCGGACAGACCATTTAGATTTGCATTTAAGTTATACTCTTCAGTGGTAAGTTGCCAAATGGATTTTTTTAAGTGTCTTTTTTGTTGGCTGATTAATCTCAAACACATTCAGATAAAAAAAATATATTTTTCTAAAGCAATTATATCACATTCATTGTAATTCAATACTAATATTTTAAATGTTTATGGATCTTTTTTTCATAATAATCTAACTAAACTTTCACAACTGACTACATTCTTTTTGCTTCTGTTTTGCATCAATTTACATATTTCTCCTTTCTGGTAGAGGAAGAAAATGGATTCCATGGAACTTGATGAATGTGGCTATTTAAAAAAGAATTTAACGATGCAAGGGCTTGTCACCGAAGGTAATTTGCAGAATTAATCAATAATTTGGGCTAAAGGTCACTAGAACACATTTTGTTGTTAATGTCAAATGATACTTTCTAAAAGTTTTACCCTGAAGTTATTTCTCTTTTTATTTACAGTAAACTTTCAACAAAGAGAAAAGTCATCTAGATGTGTCATTGTCTGTCTTGGTTTGGTGTGTGCTGTCTTACTGGCTGGTAACATTGGACAAGCCATCTACTGTATGTCACCAAAAGAAAACCATTGTTTCCCAACGGATTTCAACATTTTAAACAAATTTCCTAGATGCAATATTGCCTACGTTTTCAACGGAGGACCCGACTAAGTCTGACCATCTGATTGAAGAGACAAACCACCATCTCCACAATAACATACTCCACACAAACAGTGACTATGTAAAAAGAAACCTGCTGGAGGTCATGTTGAATAACCTCACTCAGGACAAAGACCATTTGCAGTCCAACTATGACTCTCTTGTGACAAACAGAGAGAAGCTCCTTGCCAGTGTAACGGCTTTGACTGCTGAGAGAGATGAGTTGAGAGCCAATTTTCAAGGCTTGAAGCAGCAGCATGACAAGATGCTGACCAACTACACCCTCCTGAGAACTGAAAATGACGTGCTACAAACCCTGAATAGCACACTGGGGATGGACAAAGACCAGTTGCAGGCTAGTCTCAAGTCCCTTTTGAAAGAGAAAGACCAACTACAAACCAACTATGATTCGCTCGTTAAAGACCTAGAAAATCTTCAAACCAGTAGAAATAATGCAACTGCTCAAAGAGATGAGTTCCAGTCTCGCTTTCACATTTTGAAAGTGGAGAATGACCAGAGGCGACACAATTACACTTTACTGAGAAGCAAAAATGGCAAATTGCAGGATAGTTATGAGACACTTGTTAAAGATAAAGATTATTTAGAAGACATAAACAAAGCTCTTGTTAAAGAAAAAGAGCTCCTGCTGACCACTAAAACAAATGCTACTGCACAAAGTAATGACTTCAGGTCTCGCCTGGAAAGTTTGAAGGATGAAACAGACAGGTTGCGACAGAATTTCTCATCACTGAAAAGCTACAACGACCTGTTAGAGGTCAGGTATGGCTCCCTTGTCAACAAGACAGAACAGCTGCAGAGCAGTAAAACCACTTTGTCTGCCGAAAACGATCAGTTGATGTCACGTTTCAATAGTCTGAAAAATGAGAAAGACGTGTTACAACAAAACTGCAATTCATTAAGAGCACAAAAAGACCAGTTACAAGGCCAACATGAGTCCCTTGTGAAAGACAAAGAGAGGTTGCTAACTGACTACGATTCCCTCCGTAAAGAGAACCAGCTTCTCGTAACAAGTAAAACAAGATTGTCAACAGAAAGGGATCAGTTGAGGTTAAATTTCAAAAATCTAGTGAGAGAAAAAGACCAGTTGCAGAGCAGTTTATCATCATTGATAAGCGACAAGGATCAGTTACAGACGCGTTACGTGTCTGTAATGGGAGAGAAAGCGTTACTCACAGCCAGTATCACCAGACTGGCTAATGAGAAAGATGCGGTTACCGCCCTCTACAACAACATTAAAAATGACAGAGACAATTTAAAGAAAAATTACACTCTATTGGAGGCTGACAGGGATTTGTTGGAAAGAAATTACACCTTGGCAAGCTTAAACATTTCTAGTTGGCAGCTCAGGTACAACCAGCAAATACTACAAACTCAACCGCAAGGCAACTGCCATGCTCTGCGTGATGAAAATGAGCAGCTACGTGGAAACAAGAGCAGCCTGGAGACAGAAAAGTACAAGATGCAGAAGACTATCGACAAAATGAGTTCAAAGATAAACAGTAAAGTCATCAGAGATGCTAGAACAGATACCCAACGGCCTAATACTTACTCTGCTTTTGTATGTATCCTATAGGTATGCTCTGCATGGCAGGCTGGATGAGGTTTGACAACAGCTGCTACTTCTTGTCTAGCTTAACTCGGTCCTGGTCTGAAAGCCGAAAGGACTGCATCAACAGAGGAGCTGATCTGGTTGTTATAAACAGCAAGGCTGAACAGGTGAAAAGGACTGATGCCAGCATAAATGAGATTTGGCGAAATATGATCTTCAGTTTTACAGGGTTTTTGTCTTGGCAATGTTTGTCCACTCCAACAGTTATTTCTTAATGGATTACTGGGGCACGGAAAGCATGCGTGGATTGGGTTGAGCGATCAAATCGAGGAGCAAAAGTGGAAGTGGGTGGATGAGAGCCCTCTCACTTTACAGTAAGTTAAAACTTATTGAACAACTCAACATTTTCCAACAATGTGCTCTCACTTCCAGTTTCGACTTCATTTAGTTCCAAAGATTGACAGAGAAGTAAAAACAAAAAGCATCCCTTCAGCAGGAAGTGATGCAACATGCACATGACAGGAATGAATGTTTTGTAAATTCCAGAATTTGAAGGAATGTTCTGTTTAACAGTTTTTGGCGGGTTGGGCAGCCCAACAACTTACGGAACCAGGACTGTGCTGAAATCCAGGGAAAATCCTCTACTTTGTTTTCTGGTTGGAATGATGACAACTGTTCTGTCCGAAAGTACTGGATATGCGAGATCTGATGAGAATCCATGACTCTACACCAAAACACATTGAATGTTTTGTATTTGTGTGGAATTACCTCGAGTAGAAAATATTTGAGTCTTTTCATGTGAAAACTGAAACCTGATTTGTTTGCAGGAACCACCCTTATATTGCTGACTTGTGTTCAATCTGTACACTGAGTGTTGTGAATGTCCTGGTTACCATGTAAAGCAGTACAATATGTTACATGTGGGGCAGCAAATCTCTACCCCAAAAAACGCCCCAGAAAGGGATGGGTGCCGCCAGGCTGTAATTGCCCAAGACACACAACAGGAAAGTGAGCCGTGAAATAAAGTTTTTTGGCTGAAATGAGTACAGAATTGGATAATTACTAACTATGTTTTAAATAATACACATTTGCAGTAGTAAATTTAAAGACAAAAAAACTGTTATGCCAACTAGGTCTCTAATATATAGGTTTGGGTCTACCTTGAAGGAACTTGACAGAATGTTTTTTTTTATTATTCATGCTCACCACTTTTGGCTTGTGTCATCATTACAGCTTCTGTCAAGCTCCTTCATTATGCGCATGCAAGTACAAGCACTGGATGCGCTTAAAAAGATGGCGGCTGCGCATGGATACATGCTTGCGGCTAGCTCTCCAGCTAATCTTCTATTTATTGCCGTTCTCTTGTCTTTTTTTCTTTCACTTTTGGACACATGTGTGGCCAAAAACACTTACAGTAGGGACGAACTTATTCGGTTGGGTGGGCGTCTAAATTTCGATTTTTCGGGCACTTTTTATACCGCCCATGATATACCGAGCGAACTTCAAAGAGACCCGGCATCCTTGTGGACAGCTATTCCTCTTAATAAACGACGCCGACGGCCCCGTAAAGAAAGGAAACAGAAGCGTGGTTGCCGTGCAGGTAGATGTGTGAAGCGTGTGAAGTCCAAGCAGCAAGATGGACGCGAGGATGGACGCGAGGATGTAACTAATTCCACCATTCATTCCTCGCCGGACAACCGACGCTTTAAACTCAGCGCTCACGAACGGCCACAACGCCGGGAGCTTTTGAAGATCTCGACAAAGACTACAAAGAGTTCAGCTAAGTCAAATGATTCAGCAAAGCTGAAATTTGGTCTGTTAAATATTAGATCGCTTGCTCCAAAAGCTTTACTTGTTGATAACATTATTCGTGATTATAAACTTAACTGTATGGGTCTTTGTGAAACGTGGTTACGCCCGGATGAGCACTTGGCGCTAAATTATGCCTCTCCCCCAGACTACGAGAGTAGTCATATAGCACGCACGCTGAAAAGAGGTGGTGGTGTTGCGCTAATCTCTGAAAAATCGCTCAAATTTAATACACGTACCTCTAATAATTACAAAACGTTTGAGGCTCTTGTGATGCGGTCCCCTCAATTGTCAATTGATGTAATAACTATCGTGCACCTGGGCCATACACAACTTTCTTAGACGAATTTGCTGAACTTTTGTCTGAACTAGTAACCTATGCAGACAAAATTATAATTATGGGAGACTTTAACATTCATATGAACTCCCCACACAGTTCACTTACTATTGCGTTTAGTTCTCTAATTGATGCATTTGGTTTTACTCAACTGGTTGACTTGCCAACCCATAAAAATGGGAACACGCTAGACTTGATTCTGACTCGAGGAGTTTTAACCTCAAACATCATGGTTCTACCGTGTACTACTGTTATCTCTGATCATTATTTAGTGACATTTGAGGTGCTAACTAAATGTAGACTTAATAAAGCTGAGGGATTTAGCGGACGCAATATAAGCACTGGCACAGTTTCTGAGCTCTTTGAACTCCTTCCTGGAGCAGTTGCGTCCTTTCCTAAATACAATGGCTCGATTGACTCACTCATAAATGAGTTCAATACCACCCTGACTAGTGTGCTGGATTCAATAGCGCCCATAAAACTAAAATCACGTCCTAAAAGACGCACACCTTGGTTTACTGATGAAACTAGAGCCCTTAAAAAAGAATGCAGGAAATGGGAGAGAAAATGGCGCGCTACCAAGCTTGAGGTTTTCCATCAAACCTGGTGTGACAGCTTGTTAAAGTATAAAGCGGCCCTTGCCTCTGCAAAATCGGCCTACCTTTCGAAGGTGATTGCGTCTCAAAAGAACAACCCCAAAGCCCTTTTTGACACTGTAGCATCGCTTACAAGGCAACAGGCTACCGCAGACAGTTCGACACACTCTGCTCAGGACTTAATGGTCTTCTTCACTAAGAAGATTCAATGCATACAGGAAGAAATTGCAAAAGATATTGTTAGTACCACACGTATTAAAGGACTGAAATTTACAGATGCACGACAGGGTGGCTGCCCTGGGAAAATGGCCGGTTTTAGTGAACTGTCACTTGATGATCTCAAACAAGTGGTGAATGCGGCCAAACCGACAACTTGCCAGTTCGACCCTCTCCCAGGTTCACTTATTAAAAGTCTTTTTAGCGTCCTTGGGCCTTCAGTTCTAAATATTATAAATACATCACTCTCCTCAGGTGTAGTTCCAGCAGCTTTTAAGTCCGCCGTTATTAAACCCACACTGAAACGACCCAACCTTGATCCAGAAATATTAAGTAATTACAGACCTGTGTCAAACCTACCTTTCCTCTCTAAAGTACTCGAAAAAGTAGTGGCACAGCAGCTGAATGCTTTCATATCGGAGAATAACCTTTTTGAATCCATGCAATCAGGATTCAGGGCTAACCACTCTACTGAGACAGCTCTGATCAAGGTAACAAATGATCTCCTAATGTCAATAGATTCTGGCGCTTCATCACTTTTGCTGCTGCTGGATCTTAGTGCTGCTTTTGACACAGTGCGCCACAATATCCTACTAGAACGGTTGGAAAAATGGATTGGTCTCTCAGGAGCCGTCCTCTCGTGGTTCAAATCTTACCTCTCAGATAGGACGCACTGTGTTAAATATGGTGAAACGACATCTGAGCCCTTTAATGTTACCTGCGGTGTTCCGCAGGGTTCAGTGCTCGGCCCCCTACTTTTCAACATTTACATGCTTCCATTAGGTGATATTATTCGCAAGTACAATATCAGCTTCCACTGCTACGCAGACGACACTCAACTATATCTTCCGTTGGAGGAATCTTCCACACTAAACTGTGGAAATTTGGAGGCCTGTCTCACTGAGATAAAAGAGTGGATGTCACTCAATTTCTTGCGTCTTAACTCTGAAAAGACCGAAATGTTAGTCATTGGTCCTTCTAAATGCCGGGACTTATTCGCAAAAACTGCTGTGAACATTGACAAATGTCACATCACACAGAGTGACTCAGTTAAAAATTTAGGTGTCATATTTGACCCTGATCTATCCTTTGAGATGCATGTAAAGCAAATTACTAGAACTGCCTTCTTCCATCTTCGCAACATTGCTAAAATCCGTTCAATACTGTCTCAGTCTGATGCGGAAACAATAATTCATGCATTTGTTACCTCCCGTCTCGATTACTGCAATGCACTACTCTCCGGTCTCCCGAAGTCCAGAATCAAGTCTCTTCAGCTAGTACAAAATGCCGCAGCGAGGCTTTTAACTAGGACAAAAAAGTACGATCACATAACACCGATTATGGCTAACCTGCATTGGCTCCCAGTTAGCCAAAGATGTGACTTCAAAGTTCTCTTAGTATTGTACAAAATCATACATGGACTTGCTCCCTCTTATCTTTCAGATCTGATCTGCCACTATGTCCCGGTCCGAAGCCTACGATCTGAGAGTGCTGGTCTTCTGATGATCCCGAGAGCAAAGAAGTCTTCTGCTGGTTCGAGAGCGTTCTCCATCCGGGCACCGGTGCTGTGGAATGCTCTTCCCCCTGAGATTCGATCTGCAACCTCAGTGGAAATGTTTAAATCTAAACTTAAAACCCACTTCTACTCCATTGCATACGAATAACCTACTCCTCTTGTCGGTTGAAAATAGTTTGTGTAATATAGTGTAATAATCTGTGAAGCCCTTTGAGACTCTTCGTGATTTAGGGCTATACAAATAAAAATGACTTGACTTGACTTGACTTAAATATATTTGTTTTTGTTTTTTTTGCCTTCTCTTTGGGTTTGGGTTGGTTTGGACTGTACTTGAAACAGGCCTCTTACTTTCTACATTTTCATGCAACACTAACAATTTAAACAAAACAAAAAATCTGCCGGGACGACCATAATGTCACTCTAAACTAGTCCCCCCGTATGCCTATTCTACCTACCTAAAGTGTTCTGCTCCTCACAGCTTTGCTAAAAGTAAGATAAAAGCAGATAGGCGCGGTAGGGAAAAAAACCATGCGGGCTCTTTGAACTCAGCTGGGTATTGTTGACAAATACCTACTACATAAAATATTTAACTTTTAACTTCATTGAGGACACTTCAAACAATACTCCTCACCTTTAAATACAATTTTCAAAACTTTCAACACAAACACCTGAAAACACTTTAAAAAAGCAATGGAGTTTGATGAGACTGATTAGGTGTGCCATTTTGCAGGTTAAAAAAAACGTGAAAGTCTCTGCGCATGGTTCGTGCCAGAGCTTAAAATATTTGAAAATACTTGAATTTTGTGAATTTCGTGTTTTTGAGGATAGAAAAGTACTTGAATTTTGGGTGAAGTGCTTGTCAATGCTTGGAATCGTGGCCATCTTTCATAACAAGCCTGCTTAAAAATGATGCTGACCCTGCTCTCTGGTGGTTTCGCTTTGCCATTGCATTTTTGCCTCATGGTTAACGGCAGTGATTTCTTTTGTTAGGCATTTTCCTATGAAGCGTCATCGCCCCGTACAGGTTGAGCCCAAGGGGACAGTTGCATGCTACACCTAAAGAGAGCACCATGAATTATTATTGGTGCAATGATTACATATCAATAGCGGACATTTAATATAGGCCATGCAAAAAAACTAAGGTAGCTTTGGTTAATGTCATCATTACTGATGTGACTCAGTTGCGCCCGCTCATGTGCCGCCAACTGCCGCGGGTTCTGATTGGCTCCCTGTCGGTAATTAAATCCAGTCCTGTCAGTCCCCTGTTGTCAGTCCGTCTGCAAACCTCAGTAAATACTAGGCAAGCCTTTTTCGACCCTGACTCCCACCTGTCCCGTTTTTGCTCCTGTCTGACCTATTTTGATCCTGACCACATCTGCTCTCCCATCCCAGCTTACAACCCGTTTTTGATCCCGACTACGTCTGCGCTCCCGTCCCGACTTACGACCCGTTTCTGACCCCGACCACGTTTTTGCTCTCCTGTCCCGGCTATCGACCTGTTTTCCCGTCCTTGACGCCGCCATCGCTTGCTACGGAAGATCCACTTCCTTGTTCGGATCACAATCCAAGTACGAGAGTGACTTGCTTCCTGCGCCTAGCGAACACCGAATCGTGGGTGCAGCTCATCCTCTTTCCTTTAATAAAACTTGTGAGAAACGTAACGCAATTGGGTCCTGTTTCCGTTCTGGTCCTGACAATAAATTGTGATGGGAAGATTTACCTGCAACTGAAAATGTAAGATGCATTCTACAGTCGTTATTACCCAACACCTATGTGGGGAGAATTTTTTTGCACAAATATTCAGACACAAATATTTTTGCGATTTACTCAAGATCTAAAAATCATTTGTCTGAATAAATGCACACGCAAAATAAAATATGCATGTGTAGATCACAGATATATTTGTGGATTTGCAAAATACATGATTGATTTCTTGACTTGACTTCTTTTTGTGGTGCTGGGTTAAATATTTTATGTAGTAGGTATTTGTCAACAATACCCAGCTGAAGAAAATACTAAAAGGGCTTTGAATGTCCTTAAAAAGCGCTTTAATTTGGACATGAATAAAGGTGAACAAATCTTGTCTACAAACAAATTCCTTGTCAGTAATGGACAAAATTGAAGTTTTGCAAAGCTGAAATAGAAATAAAAATGTATATTAAACAACATGAGACAGAATTATTGTACGAGATTGATTGTTCTGAATTGTTTATTTAATATGAAAGCTTACCCTGAGGACACCGGGCAATTTTATTCACCAATGGAAAAAGGGCAGGTGCTTGAGCATCACCTGTGCACGATCACTAATATGGTCTGATGGCCTTGGTTCAAATTGTTCTCCCGTGGGGGTCATTTTGGTTGCGGTATCTGTCGACCAATAATAAGACTGAGCCTTTTCATTAAGTGCTGACCATCGCGTAGCACCCCCACAACCACCTTCTATCACTAACCTTGAGATGAGAGCTCGCGGGTCCCCGAGGACACAGACTTATCTTTTTCCCCCACTTGCTCCGCTCCATGCAAAGCGCGAAGAGCAGGAAGCTTCCTCCATATTCATTGGTGGTGCTTATGTGCTGACCTCTCTCTGCAGCAAATCCCGAGCAGCATGGGGAGGGAAAGCATATGGATTTGACACAACTGTCAGTGAAGGGAACCTGGTGGTCCGAACTGGAAAGAAATAAAATGTTAGTAATCTGTTTTTAGAAGTGTTACAAATGAGTGTGTTCCTGGAACACAATCATTTTCTCAATAACAAGAATTGTAACTCATACAATTTTGGAACTCATCTGTAGTTACGACTTAGTCATTTACTACTTGATGTTGCCTTGCTACTGTATAAATGCAGATCAATTATTATAGTGTCCCCTGAGTGTTGAATACTCTTGTTTCACGTACGTTACATGCATCCCTCGATCGGTATATTCAACTACAAAATACCACTGCATTCAGTTCTTCAATTTCTCCTCATACAGATATTCTCTCTACAGTATATACCTGCATCCAAGGCACATTTACAACTATAAAAAATACTCCAATCAATGAGTCAGCTTATATGTGCAGAATTGGTTGTGTTTCATTAGTAGCAAATGGTAGGCAACACGTGGGCAGGGGGTTGTGGCTTAACAGGGAAAACGAACTGGAAAATCAAGGGGAAAACCTGAGAACATAATTGACAGTCAGGTGTGTTGGATTATTGTCATTTTATATAAAATTATTTTTGCAATACACCGAAAAAAATCAAAAACATTTGGACAGATTTTGAGGAGATTTTGAGTGGTTTGAAGCCCAGAGTTAAAATTGATATGGTGTGTCTCGGCTAATTGTTCATTTGAAAACTGTCAAGATTATACTAGCCCAAAAATATGAGGGTACCCCGCTTCCAGAAATTGGTGCACAATTTTTTTTCTATATTTATTACTATGCCGCTACTATAGTATTTAAGTGGGTCTGCTTCTATGCGAGTATTTACGATTATTTGTAACTAGAAAGTTACTTTCTACTTGCAACATTTTGGTGTCAGTACTTTAGGGGGTACTTTTCAAATAAAGCTACTCTAAGCCTTTTTTTCATAATTCACCAAACACTGTTTATCAGTTTAGGGTGTTTTAAATACTTTCTCTTAATTCTATAGAACGAAACGTGATTACTATAGCCACCCCTGTGTGTCACAGAAGCTGTGTGAAACAAAACAAAAAAATCCAAAAGGCATATGTGCACAAACAACTATGTAGGCGTCCACTTTCTAATTTTGGAAACAAAGCTGTGTTAGCACAAGGGGGAGGTCTCATTCTGTATTAAATTACACAAACCGGCTGCAGCATGGATGCGGCCGCCCCGCGACAAGATCAATTATGGTGATGTGAAAGGGAGTAATTAGTGGCGTTGCTTTAGAAGGTGCCATTTAAACTTCCTGCCAATGTTCATCAGACTGTCAGTCAAAAGACTCGTGTTATCGCCAAATATTGAAAATGGAAAGCAGATGTCAAACTTTTTTTTTATGTATTGGATAAAGATAAAATATTTTAAAAAGGTTAAATTAATCTCTCGTGGGCGGCACAGCAGCTGAGTGGTTAGCGTGGCCGGTGCACAGTTCTGAGGTCATGGGTTTAAATCTATCTACCAGCCTTCCTATGCAGAGTTTGCATATTCTCCCCGTGCTTGCGTGAGTTTCCCCCACATTCCAAAAACATGCATGTTAGTTTAATTGGCCACTGCAAATTATCCCTAAGGTGGAATGAACGAGAGAGGTGTAGGTCTCTGTGTGCCCTTCAATAGGCTGGTAACCAGTTCAGTGTGTCCCCTGCCCAATGCCTGAAGATAGATGGGATGGACTTCGACCCTACTGAGAATAGGCGGGGCAAATAAATAATGGATGGATATTAATCTCTTGGTCCCTCTGACTGCTTAGCCTTGCCGTGGGCATAATTTTTGAGTGTAGGGCCTCATTGGGTTCAAAGATTTTTGGTAGAAGGACCATGCCAGGAGAAAGAAAAAAACGATTGGTTGATTGATTGATTTATTGATATTTTTTTTTGATACGATACAATACGATATCCCAGCAATTCTCAATTGCAAAAAGACATACCTGTCATGATTTGCCCATTGCTCTCACCTGCGCTCACTCGTTTAGCCCCAGCAGCCACTCATTTCCTAATCAGTTCTTCTAGTTTAACACGTCATTCTCATTCACTACTTGTGAGTCCGTCAGCAAACCCCGGCACATGCAAGGCAAGCATTTTGAGTCTGGCTCCCTGTTCCTGTTTCCTGCTAGTCTGTCCGTGGCTTCCCAATTGTCCCCGGTACCCTGGCCTTTCCTGATCTCCGACCACGCTCCGTTCTCCCGTCCAGGCTGCCCAACCTGCTTCCGCTCTCTGACCATGCTTCGTTTGCGAGGGCTTCCTGCTCCTCCTGCCTAGTGAGCACCAGATCACTGTTGTTTGTTTGCCCGCGCAAGTTGTATTTGTCTATAAATTTCATTGAATTGGTTTTGAAACATTCTAAATTAAAACAACATAGTTTAATATTCCCCAAACAATATATGTAGATAATTACATATTTGGGCTTTTCCTACCCTCCATTTCAGGATTTCAGTCTCCATCTGTAATCAGTCTTACTCTCAGTGTTTTGCATTCCCGTGTGCCAATGACCTAGCAAAAAAAAGGGATGTGACACAAAAATTGTTTTGCGTCTCAATACAGGTGATGCTCTAAGGGTGTACAGCTATTATTTTGTCTTATACTTTTGTTTGACGGGCTGGATTAAAAGGCCTGGCATGCTGTATGTGGCCCCATCCTGCGCCAGCACTTCTGTCTCACAGTTCCGAGGTCCTTGGTTCAATTCCAGGATGTTTTCTCCCTGCCTGAGTGTTCTTTTTCGGACACAATGGCTTCCTCCCACTAACCAAAAACATGCTTTGCAATTGGATTGGCGCGTCAAAATTGTCCCTATGAATGAGTGTGTGGGTTAATGGTTGTTTTTCTATGTGTACTTTGCGATTGGCTAGCTGCCTGTCCAGTGTGCCCCTTCCTCACTGCCCAAAGCCCACCAAGATGGGAACTCCCTCGTCATTGAGTGAGGATAGGCAGTTGGAAAATGAATGAAATGAATACTCTGATAAAAACCTGCTGTATTCCTTGATTATGGCCAATTAGCTTGTCAGCTTCCCTCCCTGTTGTTATTTTCCTATCTAAATGTTGCAGATGGTGCAGAAGAACATGGAAGTACAGTCTATAGTGCAGTGTTTTGCAATTTATCATGTTTGCAGTCTACGTGCGAGTAAATATAATATGATTGGGTGAGAGTTTTCGATGTGTGGTGTATATTACCTGAGATTTCGATTAAAAAATACAAATTGAGAATATCAAATGTACCTAGAATAAAAAAATAATAAGCACAAGCAGCTAAGAAAAATTCTACAAAGTATAAAGGACTGCTGTAAAAAAATAGTTGCAACATCCTTGGGGGGGGAAAAAGCAGTATCTAGGTTATGAAATGATCACAAGAGACCTTGTTTTATCACCCAGGCGATTGCCACCTTGTCACACATCTGACTCACTCTCCATTTTCACAGCTATGGAAAAGGCCGACCTGTGCTGATGCAATCGGATTCTGTTTTGGTCAAAACAAAAAGTAAAGCCAGCAAAGGAGGAATAAGATGGAAATTGTCGGTGCCGCTGAGTTATAATCAGCTTCCAACACGTCTCGCTGTTGCTATTGGCGACGTCGACACATGGACACAGTGTATAGATGATTTAACAACACACATGCAGTTCTTAAGTATGCAACAGATTGAAATAAAATCATTGTTTATACAAGTAGACAAAAATAAAAGATGTACCTCAATTAGGTGTGGGCGTTACTGGGAATTTCAGTATTGATCTGTTCCAAGTAAATACGTGGTAGTATCGATCAATACAAATCCAGTACCAATACCTTTTGCTTGGAAATATCATGATCATCGAACCCTACCTTTTGAGTTAGTTTATGTTTCCAATAAACAAATCACAAATACATCAGGCACTAAACATGTTAATCATCTCAGCTCTCATCTCATTAGCTACACCGCTTATCCTCAGTAGGGTCGCGGGGGTGCTGGAGCTCATCCCAGCAATCATCGGGCAGTGGGCAGGGGACACCCTGAACTGGTTGCCAGCCAATCGCAGGGCACACAGGGACAGACAACTCACTCGCTCATTCACACCTAGGGACAATTTGGACAGGCCAATTCACCTGAAATGCATGTTTTTGGAATGTGGGAGGAAACCGGAGTGCCCGGAGGAAACCCACGCAAGCACGGGGAGAACATACAAACTCCGCACAGGAAGTCTGGAGCTGGATTTGAACCCACGCAGGAGGTTCCCAAGACATGAACTGTGCCGCACGTTAATCAAATAACTCTAAATCAAACATTAACAGAATAAAGAAAAGAATAGTAATATTTCCATAATAACTGTTTCACAATAAAAGCCAAGTGAGTCAAATAAAAAGCAGCAATGTAACGCAACTACAAATACATTATAACCATGTAAACATGTCAACTAAACCTTCCATTGCACAATATTTTGTCACGAGGTTGGACCGGACCAGAACGGAGGCAGGAGGCAGGAAAGGAGAACTCAATTGCGGTAACGATCAAAACTTTTATTTAACAAAATAAAAGTTGTCCAAAACTCCGGGACAAAACAGAACAAAAAGATTCTTACACTCAGAATGGGCAAGTACAGGTTTCCTCCGACTCAAACTAAACAGGACAGGGCATAACAGAACGGAAAATGTGTAATGAGCCAGCACCCGCAAAACCCACAACGCAGCCTTAAGTAGCACACACGCAATTAGCTGATCTGTTTCAGCTGTTTCAGCTGGTGAAAAAGTCATAAAGTGTAAATAGTGTAAACAATAAAATCTAAACGCCTCTGACAGTATAAAAATAAAATACTTCTATGACTACAACTGGTACAGAGAAAAAGTCAATAAAGTCACACTAAAAAAATAATCAGCAATGTAATAAACAAGCCTTTGTGGCTCTGTTGACATAGAGACAACAGCTTTACAGGCTTTTGTTTGGAAAAGCAATATGTTTACATTTTTTGTTGCAGTTCGTTGCTCTCTGTAGGGTGAACTTCATGTGTTCATTTAAATTTGCCACAGTAGCTGACCACTTAACCAAACGCATGACACCTGTCATTGTGTTTTTCTGTTGTTAAAAAACCTCCACACCCCGTTGCGCTTCCTGTTTGCCTCTGTCATGTTTAGCTTCTAATAAGTTTGCCCCTAGATAAGGCCCTCTTGTCTGCCTGGCAGGCAGGATGCAGCAGCAGGCCAGGTAGGGAGAGTTGCTAAAGGAGACCAGTCAGTCTCACAACCAGGCATAAAATTAGAGCGTGGCCCAGGGATTCCGTCAGAGATAGAAATACTGTGCTATCTACGTATAGAAGCGGCGATGTGATGAAATTGGTGGAGGGGTGGAGTATCGATCCCAGTACTGATCCTACCTGTGTACCTCATATTAATAATATTGATATTTGGATCAATCCGCTCACCTCTACTCCCAATGATACTTCACAACTTCTCGCACCACAATTTGTTGGATTGATCACAAAAGTACAACCCAATTGAAGTAGGACAGAGCAGGTGAGCAGATATAATAAGAGGCAGCGTCTGGGAACGCTGATGATGGAGCTTCAAAATCATGCTTTTGTTAGCTGGTCCAATTTGACAGATTTTCTACCAGAAATCGTTTCTGTGTTTTTGTCCATGTTTGTTTCTAAGGCGCGGGCTCATGTTCCATATCAAACTGCAGAAAATCATTCTGAGGCGGTAAGAATTTAGTGATTGGTCGCCTCTTTGGAAAATCCGGCAATGACTCAAAGGTGGCAGTAGCATGTGAAGTATGCCACAAAGCTTATAATGTTAGGGTTCCAAAACTAAATCTGGTATTCCTCAGTTGATTATGAAACATCACCCAATTCAAAGAAATAAAATGAAATTACCCAAAATAGCAATTTAAAATGACCTACACTGTGATCAATTTTACTTTTCAATCAGACCAAATAGGCTAGACCCTGTTAGTTTAATTCTAAGATGTGACTAGTGAAATGGGATCAAAGAAGAAATCCAGAGCTGTTATTCAAACTCCAAACTTCAGAACTGAGGCAGGCATGAAGAGCCACTTTTACAGTGTGGTGGGATGATGCCCCGAGCCGACTCCCCCCTCAGAATTGCCCCTACGGGAATTGACTGGACTTGCCAGCAGTGTATCAGAAATTAAAAAAAAAACCTTTACTGTTATCTGTTTGAAGTCCACCACCAAAGAAAAGAAAAGGAACCTGGCTTGCTTCAGCTCCTGTGAGGCAATATGATCTCACACTACTACTGTGGATTAAAAGGATGGTGTCTTGTACAGACACCGTTCTGTATGGTCTGAAGAGACCTTCATACATTTGTTTTCTAGTCCATTTGTGACTAAGGTGATTCACATTGGTTTCCCAACCTCACACTATGCCAATATGTTCTGACGTAATTGCAATATGCGGCACATGTTGTCTTCAACCGTTTTTTTTTCTTGGTCCTTGTTTTCCACTTGTTCATCCTCAACACCGTTTGTGGTTAGTAAACCACACACTTATCTGAAAAAATAACAAGCCTTGTAATTTCTCCGCGTCAAAAAATATACAGCAGCCGGATCACTTTCTCCAGCTCAAGAGCCGGGAAGAGAACTTTGGTTTCAGTTTGACAATAAACAATGAGAATTAAGAGGCTCGGAGCGTCTGCCAGGCTGGTTTGATTTTCCTCTGACGCACATGTTGAGTTGAGGAAACCTGGCGTCTTCGTCATGTTTCTGTTTAGCTAGTGCACGGATGTGGAAAGGCTTCTGCAGAAGTGACCCAAGGATGATGCATCTGTGGTCTCTGGACCCAAAACCATGACAATTTTCAGATAGATTTTCAGACATGTTCAGAAAGCCAAAAACACAGCTAAAACTCAAGCATTCTACTTTGTAGTGTACTGACTTAAGATGGTGCGGAAGCACAATGCAGCAAAATAGATTAGTATAATAAAACGGTAGTCCTTTATTAGTGCAGGATTTGGTACACAGAAATGCAGGCAGCGAGGTCGACAGCCCAATAGTTCACCAGGCTGTACTCGTAATCTGGGAGGTCAGGCAGGGGTTCGGTACACTGAAAAATAAGAGCTTTTGTATGGATGCTTGGAACGTGACGAGAAGGACAATGAGCTAGCAAAAAAACAAGGATACAAAGTACTAAAATGGGAAGAAGAAGAGTCGTGATAGAAGAAAAAAAAAGAGAGAGAGAACACCTCTGAGGAGAAAAAATAAACTTGGACAATCATGATAACCTTACAGTTTGTCATACCAAAACAGCCATGTTTCTTCTACATGAAGGGTGGGTATTGGTCAGCCACACAAAAATCTTTAATTTCAACATGGTAAAAATTTAGTCATAGTAATCAGGCCTCAGCAAATTATTTTCAGATGCTCTCTACAGTAGTGGTTTCCATCTGGTCTTTCTTCAGGACGCACCATCCCACCCTAATTACAAGCTACATCCCAAATAAAGAAGAAATTTTCAAATTTCAAATGTATTGAATGAAAGGATTGTGCAGTTTAAACCACGGGCAGTAGAATATGTACACATTCTAAAAAAGAACCAGCATAACCAAAACAATTTAGCAATGTAAAGAAAAAGAAAAAAAGGGATATTTTACCTTTAATCCCCAATGTTACTGCATTTTTTTATTAAAACCGAAAATGTCTTCAAGTGACGTTTGCAAGAGAGGGGACATTTCACGCCAGGAGTAAGTTTTTGGGCACAGGACCGATAAGAACTGGTAAACATCCAGACTTTTATAGGCTTTTAGATCAGCGCCGGTGTTTGTTGATACTCTATTCACAAAATATTAGTAAAGATCTTGTGGACTGAAGTTAGGCAGACTGGATAATTTAGGTAAATGTGTGAATATGTCAGGAAGATAAATGTATGGGTCGCTAGCTAGCCCTGCTAATGCTATCCTCAGCATCTCTTGATGGAGCTCTTTGTGCTTTTGGACAAGGTGAACCACCTCATCCGACAGCTGCGCAATATTCGTTTGACTAGTCATTGCCAATGGTCTTGAATAGTATAGCTTTTTTGTCGTTGTCTACTGTTTACTGGCCTCATCCAAGGGGCGAAATGTTCATTCTGGTTTACTGGTGTCGTCATATTAAATCTTAAATCAAATATTTAGTTTGTACCATTAAATTTAGCATCCTAGAATCCTCCATCAAAGTTGAACTTCAGACAACCTATCCCAAACTATCGGATGCACTCTAAATGACCCTCTTGCTAAATAAAAATGCTGGCACAGTTTCGACAACATTTATTTCCACACGTCTGCCCTTTCTAGATATTTTGACAGCATCTTTGTCCTCCTCCTAAACACCCACACTGGCATCAACATAAAACCGTGCACTGACCGAATAGATGATGTTTTGTTACAGCGCTAGACAGCAAGAGGAACGCGACAAGGGCGAGGCGGAAAAACGAGCACCAAGACGAATTTTGCAAACTTGCCCTAGAAAAAGCTCAATCACACGAGCGGGATGTATCAGTTCCAAGATGGGTTTTTTCAGCCACTCAACCAAACACTCGAGGTCTGGCATGCCTGGATGTTTGCAAAATGCCGCCTCTTCCAACTGCCCCACTTTAAGTTGGCTAAGTTAAGACAGACAGGGAGCATTCACGCCTGAAGTTTGCTCAACTTATAAATGAGGCCCTGGAGTTTAATCATTATGAAACTAGAGCGTCTGTCTTGGTTCCTATTAAAAAAAGAAAAACTTTACACATTAATTTAGCCTTTCCCCCAAAACCATACAGTGTTGGTACTTCAAAATATTGCACAAAAGTAAACAAAAAATAAATTACCCCCCAAAAAGCTTGAACCACTGTGAGTAAGAATAATGTTATATATATATATATATATATATATATATATATATATATATATATATATATATATATATATATATATATATATATATATATATATATATATATATATATATATATATATATATATATATATATATATATATATATATATATATATATATATATATATATATATATATATATTATTCAGGCACCATGGCGGCGCAGTGGTTAGCACTTGTGCGGCACAGTTCTGAGGTCATGAGATCGAATCTCCTTTGTGGAGTTTGCATGTTCTTCCGCGCTTGCATGGGTTTCCTCCGGGCACTCCGGTTTCCTCCCACATTCCAAAAACATGCATGTCAGGTAAAATGGCCGGTCCAAATTGTCCCTAGTAGTGAATGAGCGAGTGAGTTATATGTCTCTGTCTGTGCCCTGCGACTGGCTGGCAACCAGTTCAGGGTGTCCCCTGCCAACTGCCAGAAGATGACTGGGATGGGCTCCAGCACCCCCACGACCCAACTGAGAATAAACGGTGCAGATAATGGGTGGCTGGATTATTCAGTCTAAAATAAAATGTTCCAAAAAGAAAAGTCACTGAAGCACTTTTTAAGCAATCCTTTCTTTCCAGAAGTTTAAAGAAGCTTTAGCTTCTTTCTATAATAGATTTGTAATCTAACAGAGAGGTTACCATCAGAAAAAATAAACAAGGAAAACAATTTTAAATCATTAAATCAATCATTCAAATCAGTGTTTGTTTGCTATTTGGTCACTGAATGTTTCCTAAGTTAAATAAACTTTAGTGGATATGAATTCAATTGCTGTTTTTTCTTTACGGTACCAATGTACTACAAAAGATTTAATCTTAGTGATGGAAAAAATATAGACGGAAAATACATCAATAATTGTTTCATAATGAAATCATATATTCCTGAATCATCATCCAAGGCACACTTGTTTTTACGTGAATTTACTAGTCGCCATAAAAAAAATTTTTCTACCATGTGGGCCCCGAGCTAAAATGAGTTTGCCACCCATGGTCTAAAGGAAAAACCAGATAATTTGGCGTAATTTTCAAACATTTCTGGGTACATTTTGTAGTTGAAAAGTGAGGATAACTTCTGAATTTGCCAGCCCCATCCATCTGCAACTTAATGGTTTCCAGGAATGTGGCACAAGTCACTACCTTAGCTCAAGGATAGCGAATACACAGCAGGGGGTGACTCACAAAATACTGAGGGTCATTGTGACTTCATTAACGTCTCTCACACCAAGTTCCCAAAAAAATAACCCTAACAGGAGAGCCGATATTAAACATATAACCGAGTAAAAAGGATTTGTTCAACCAAGTGCATTTTCACTCAAAAATACGTCATCCCACATTTGACTAATTAGATGGAGACAATGTTGGAAAATGACTGGAGCAAATCAAGCTCTACCACAGCAAGTAACTTGGTGACTTAAAACACTGCAGACGATATCCTTAACTTTACATTGACACACAAACACACACACACACACACACACACACACACACACATCTGTAAACCAAAACCAGAAATACCAGGTCTAATGTTTGGGTCAATTATCAGTATAATCACAATAACAGTTACACTACTTTTCAGGAAGAAACAGTAGCTTGCGGTTTCTATTTTAACAAAAGTGCACGGGTTTTACATCAAAGAAAAAAATAATTGCGATGTTATCATTTGCTCAACTTAAATACAATTGGGGTTAAATACGGTAAACTAAAGTGATCAAATCTAATAAACAAAAACGACACAATATTCAAGAAGTAAAGTACAGTGAAAAATATACAATGGTAAATTTATACGGGCAGCACGGTGACGCAGTGGTTAGTGCGTGTGCGACACAGTTCTAAGGTATCGGGAACCTCCTGTGTGGGTTCAAATCCAGCTACCGGACTTCCTGTGCGGAGTTTGTATGTTCTGCCCGTGCTTGTGTGGGTTTCCTTCGGGCTCCCACATTCCAAAGACATGCATTTCAGGTGGATTGACCGGTCCAAATTGTCCCTGTGAATCAGCGAGCGTGTTGTCTGTCCCTGTGTGCCCTGCAATTGGCTGGCAACCAGTTCAGGGTGTCCTCTGCCCACTGCCCGATGATTCCTGGGATGGGCTCCAGCACCCCCGCAACCCTACTGGGGATAAGCCGTGCAACTAATGAGATGAGATGAGACATTTTTATACATGAGAATTTCGATGTCGAAATGTATTGATTTTCCAAAAAATAAAACACAACTGAAGTTATATAACGATGACTAAATAAATAAAGAATGTCAGGACCAGAACGGAGACAGGACCCACTTGCGTTACGTTTGTCTCAGTTTTATTGGGAAGAAAGGAAAGGATCGCACACACGATCCGGTGATCGCTGGTCGCTGGAAGCAGGTTGCTCTGAACGCGGAAGTGGCACTTCCGTGGCGAGTGATGGCGGTGTTCGGTCCGGAAAAGACGGGTCAATAGGAGAGCAGGAGAGCAATAACATGATTGGGATCAGCAACGAGACGAAAGCCAGGAGAGGAGAGTAGACGTTGTCAAGATCAAAAACGGGTCAAAGCTGGGAAACAGACGGGAGCAAAAACAGGAGTGAGTCAGGGTCGAAAAGCTTGCATAGGGTAAACTGAGGTTCGCAGACGGACTGACAACAGGGGACAGATAAGAGTGGGTTTAAATAGGGACAGAGAGCCAATCAGAGTGCAAGGCAGTTGGCGCCAAAGGAGTGGGCACAGGTGAAGCATATCGGTAATCATGACAAAGAAGTTATAAATTAAGAAATTATATAATCGTGAAAAAATGTGGGCAGTGACATGTTTCGGTATCACATAAAGACCCTTTACTTTGAGTATTTTTTTCAGCCATGTATGGTCATACAACTAACAGTCATCCCAAAAAAAAAAAAAAAAAACGTATCTGAAAAACTTAATGTTAAAGACGTCAAATATCTTTAACATAACTTAAAAGCAATGTTATCATTTGCTCAACTTAAATACAATTGGGGTTAAATACGGTAAACTAAAGTGATCAAATCTAGTAAACAAAAATGACCCAATATTCAAGAAGTAAAGTACAGTAAAAAAATATAAAATGGTACATTTTTATACATGAGAATTTCGAAGTCCAAGTTTTATTTGGAATAAAAATCAATCTCCACGTGCGACGGAAAATCCAGGTCACAAGCATTCCCAGAGGCTACCACTAGAGACCGCCGATCGCTTGTGACGGCTTACCGCCCACCTCCAGCATCAGTTCATCTCAGTTTGCTCAAGTAAACTACTACAGATAAAAAAATGGTGCTGCAAAATGGTTTTTTTTTACCTTCATTTAAAGTTGCAGTAACTTTAATTTTGATCTCAACTCTGTCAACCTCAGCCAATTCCTATGTGTATTAATGGTTGCAATTCCCCTCATTAACAGTTAATAAACCTTGCAAACAAATCGCCCCACCTATTCACTCACAGCAAGATAGACTATGCAAATACTGTGTCCATTTTAGCAATCTTTGAAAACTATTTCCAGTGACCAAGAGGTGTTCACAATTTGAAATGATCAAAAAACATGTAAAATCCAGGGAAAACGTATGCGTTGACAGGTACGGATCTCTGCTACACGAGTAATTTGAGCTACGAGCACCATCCTGGAATAAAATAAGCTCGTGTGAAGAGGTGACACTGTACATTGATTCCTGGTGTAGAATGCAATAATAAATCAATATAATCTCAAGAGCAGAAGAAAACCTTCTCTTGGGTTGAATCTGATATAAAACTTTGACATCAGATGACAGTGGAAGAATGTTTCCTTGAACCGAGTTTAAATGCATGAAAAGTCAGCCTTTCCAGACATCTGGTAATAATAAAAATGTTTGAAATGTTTGATTCTCATTATTAATCAAGTTTCAACACTGAATCAAACACCTATTTACTTCAACATGAACATAACTCATATATTTTTTGTTAGTTTTTTGGTCGTAAGGCTGCAGCCGACCAACATTTCAACCCATTCCAAATAACGATGCGTGAATTTGCCTATTGTCGTGAAGTCATCAAAACTAAATGGGTATGAAGAGAATTTATATACAGAAATATAACCAAGCAAACGAGCACCAGTTATCTTGCTGTTTTCATTACGCATTCAGCAACTCTAAGTTGCACAAGGCTCAGCCACAAACATAATGACTCGTATCCGAGGGAAATGGACACGTTTGGCGCATCAGCAACCGGATATTTAAAGGGGTTTTGGCGGCATCGCTACCAGGCATTCTGTGAAAAGCTGCACCTGTCGCTGGAGAATGGACAGCTTGCTGCAACCCGGCAGCAGCAGGCCAATAATACACTTGACTTCCTGTCTTATGGAGGATGAAGCCTGGGGATGGCCTCCTAGTTGCCATAGTACTCCCTGTTAAAGCAATTGCATTGACCTTATTTGTCCTCTACAACAAACTTGCTAACTCCTTAGACACCGGAATTTCCAGATAAATTCAAGGGGACTTGTCCGGCTGAATAGATTTCTGAAGATTTTGGCTGTATTCAAATGATGAACAGTCAACGTGGAGCTTTGCTTTAATCACCTCTCTGTCAGAAAGTTCTGTGCTACAACCAGCTTTTGTCTGTGCAACTGTAGGGACTTTTGAAAAATGGCTTTTTCCCTCAGCATATTCGTTGGTTCTAGATATCGAGAAGGTAGGTTTTTAAAATAAAGGCTAAAAACAGCTGAGCAGCTCTTTCGAACGTTTTATTCCAAGATATATTCTAGGCGTAACGTGACGTGTTTTACAATAATTGGTATACTAAAGGGCAATCCATAACATCACTGATAATCTAATAGTAGTCAAATATATTGAATAGAATGGAGCACTATTCTATATTATTCTGATGACTGTCTTTTCATATTTGAGGAAAATTACTTTAGCTGCGTAACCTATAATATGGAAATATATTGTATTTTGTCAAAACAGACGAAATGTATTGATATTAAAAACTAAAACACAACTGAAGTTATATAACGATGACTAAATGAATGAAGAATGTCAGGACCAGAACGGAGACAGGAACCACTTGCGTTACGTTTCTCTCAGTTTTATTGGGAAGAAAGGAAAGGATTGCACACACGATCCGGTGATCGCTGGTCGCGGGAAGCAAGTCGCTCTGAACGCGGAAGTGGCACTGCCGTGGCGAGCGATGGCGGTGTGGGGTACGGAAAAGACGGGTCAATAGCCGGGACAGGAGACCAAAAACATGATCGGGATCAGCAACGAGTCAAAAGCCAGGAGAGGAGAGTAGACGTAGTTAAGATCAAAAAGGGGTCAAAGTCGGGAAACAGATGGGAGCAAAAACAGGAGTGAGTCAGGGTCGAAAAGCTTGCGTAGAGTAAACTGAGATTCGCAGACAGACTGACAAGAGGGGACAGATAGGAGTGGGTTTAAATAGGGACACAGAGCCAATCAGAGTCCGAGGCAGTTGGCACCAAAGGAGTGGGCACAGGTGAAGCATATCAGGAATCATGACAAAGAAGTTATAAATTAAGAAAATATATATTCATGAAAAAATATGGGCAGTGACATGTTTCGGTATTACATAAAGACCCTTTACTTTGAGTACCGTATTTTCCGCACTATAAGGCGCACCTAAAAGTCTGAATTTTTTTCAAAAGCTGACCATGCGCCTTATCATACAGTGCGCCTTATATATGGCTCAATATTAAATCGCAAGGTCTCGCAACTTACGCAACAGCCGCCGACTCGATTTTCCCCCGAATGTGGAGTAGTCCGCGGTGTATGCTGGGATTTATATACCGGCGTTTCATTGGCTAACCAATGTGTCAATCATCATTTGAATCGATCGCTATTGGCTAAAGTTATTCGGAGCCTCGGATAGGCTAGAGGGCCGAAACAAACCCTACAATTGGCCGAAAAAGATGTGTCAGTCATCCGTTAAATCGTTCGCTATTGGCTGAAGTTATTCGGAGCCTCGGATAGGCTAGAGGGCCAAAACAAACCCTGCAATTGGCCGAAAAAGATGACTGGATAGCAAGCTTGCTAAACTACGCCATAAAGAAACATGTTTCATTAGTCTGTATTTGTAAACATTTTACTCTCCTGGATTTACTACACTCACGGTTGTAAGAAGACCATGATTTTGTATCATTATTGAACGTGAGAACTTAGGTGAGCTATGCGGCTTTATATTTTCCCGGTATCTTGTTTTAGAACGATCTTGATGTTGCTGTGATGAGTTGAGTGAATTAAACTCAATTCCAAGTGTTTATTGTCATATGCACAGTAAAGTTGCGAGCGAAAAAGTAAATAGAAACTAAGGAATGGTTGGCATTTCTTGAATCCTAAGACTTTAACCTTCCAAATGATATTTGAAATGATGCATTTGAGTGACATCGTACGGACACCGCATCCGCACGTGTCTACGACACATATTTGCTTCTTTCCCATTGTAGCGCCTTATAATCCGGTGCGCCTTATCTATGGAGGATATAGGACCAAAAACTTTTTTTGGGGGTGCGCCCTATAACCTGGTGCGCCCTATAGTGCAGAAAATACGGTATTTTTTTCAGCCATGTATGGTCATACAACTACCAGTCACCCACAAAAAAAAGTATCTGAAAAACTTAATGTTAAAGACTTTGACGTCAAATATCTTTAACATAACAAAAAAAAAACGATTCAGATACAAGATGTGTCTGTTCTTTCATTGTACAAAAAGTCCAGTGCAGAATCCAATTGGTTGATTTGCCAAGAAAGTGGGTTAGTTTTTGTGAACAATTTTTCCTTTTTTCCTGGTGAGAATCATCAAAACCAAACAAACTTAGGTAATCACCATTGCGCCCACGGTATTATAAAATCATTTCATCCCTATAGTTTATTGTCAAAAACCATAAGATAACAGAATATTCTCTTTTAAAATGTATGTTTAACCAAGAACTAACACGGGAGTCAGCAATATGCTCTATTTAAAACTGCACTGTGTAATATTTAATGATCAGTTATCGCTGTATTGTGTAGTGCAACCAAAAACAAGTGCTACAAAGCACAAGGAAGAACATAAACTATAGAGACTCAAACTGCAGCATTTTTTCCCCCATTTTTTCGGCTGAGCCTTTGACAAGATCCATAGGGGTAAAAATAATTAGAATGGGTGAGTGCAGATTGCCGCGATCTGTAGCGGACCAATACTAAAATAAGTTGGGTTGGTGTGTGATTGAAATACACTAGTATCTCTAAAGTATTCCCAAAATAATAGAAATACGGCAAATTTTCAAAGGCGCAGTATTATGACCACCTCTACTGAGACTTATAACTAGTTTTCTTCTACTTTTGTTTTATCAAACAGCGGTAGACCTTAGTTTTTCTCACATTGTGAATATTTGTGCGCAATGGAGGTTCAACAAAACATAAAGTGAGTCAAGCTGAGTAAATGCCGTTTTGTGCAGATGAGGACATCGAATGATTAAAAAAAATTGCTACAAGATCGAATCAAGTTGTACATGGACGGAGCAGAAATTTATAATAATTCGGAATCTACTTAACACTGACATGTCTCCCATCACTGCCCCCATCATGTTCTGAAAGAAGGTTCACAGGCCATATGTCCTGATTTTGAATACTCCTACACAATCATGCACACACTCTCGTGCACTCACACAAGCAGAAGGTGTTTGGAGGTGGGAGCGCTTCCTCAACCTCCATGTCTGCTTTCCAACCTTCTACACCCGGACAAATCCGCTTGCTTTTGCCATCTTGTTGTACTTTATTGCTTAATCTTGATTGAAGCCACAATCATCAATCAGTACTTTTTTCTTTGTTTGTGTATGGAACAGGGTATGCATAAAACAATTAATTTCCAAAAAGATTGGATTGACAATTAATGATCATGTAGGCTGGATTGTGTCTTGATGGAGTTGGTGATAGTGTGGTTTTGAAATTGTTGAATGATTTTTCTACAAAGACCAATAACCTTGGCCGATTACGATCTGTATGCCACACTTTGGCCTGAGTATTTTTCTCTAAATTACATCAACAAAGGATTGATGGATGTGTTTATCCCAAGTGGTTATTAAATGGTGTGGGAAGTGGTTATTTTGTCTGGACAAAGCACACAAAGGTCCAAATCTGGTATTGGGAAAGCATATTCTTTAGTTTAGGACAGGGGTGGGCAAACATTTTGAGTAGCAGGCTGCATTGGGTTAAAATACCTCGACAATACACGAGGGAAAAAGATAGGGTAAGCCTATCTCTATTTTTTGGAAATTCTTAAAATGTTTGGCATGTTGTGCAGATTTCATTCAAGCAGAAATAAAGAAACAATGAACAACCTTTAACGCTGATTGGTTCCCTGACTCCTTTTAAACCCCCGACTTCCAAGAAGCTGTCAGACCGTCCTGCGAACCAACACTTTTGCTAGGCAAGCACCGTACCTTCTGACAATCTCCTGCTCTGTTTTCTCCTGCCTGTTACCTGTTGCCGACTTGTTTCTGGACCAGTTTCTGCCCTGCTCTTCTGTCCCGGCCATCGACCTGTTTTGACCTGTTTTCTGCCTGATACTTATTGCCGACCTTTTTTCTGGACTCGATTACCGCCCTTGCTCCCCTGTCCCGGCTACCAACCAGCTTTCCTGCCACCCATGACTATACCCGCTCGACATGGAAGTACCACTTCCGCGTTCCTGCCACCAGCTACCCATGTCCGACAATCATCGGATCGTGGAAGCAAGCACTGCTCTCTTTTTCAATAAAACTAAGTTAAACCAACGCTATAGGGTCCTTTCTCCGTCTCTGGCTTGTGACAATTTATGAATAAACAAACATGCAAACATTTACAAGTACCAGACACATTTTTTAAATCTATAAATACCATTTAATCAAATTGGTTTTGAAACGCTAAGAATTAAGGTACACAAACTAATAATGTCCCTTTTTGTAGCACTACATTCTATGTGCATTGAAAAGCTCAAAATGTAATACAGCAACCTCAGAAGTGTTTTTTTTTCATTAAATTTGATAAATATCTTGAGAAATAAAATAAATATGTGATAAAAACAGCAAATTAAACAAAGAGTGGCACAAAATAATGATCAGTAATAATTTTATTCATTTTTTTAACCATTTCATATACTGTATGTTATCATTATGTTTTAACATTTTCAGATGTGGCCTGCGGCCTGTAGTTTGCTCACCCCTGGTGTAGGATGTTTCTTAAAAAAATTCTAGTCAATCATCATAGTCCGGTGGATCAAACGGATTTTTGCTTATATTGTTGGTTGTATTAAGTGATTGTTTCTTGTAAAAGTCACCAAGATTTTACACAAGGGCTTATAAAAAATGTCTAGATTGTTTTAAATGCCATAATAACCAATAAAGAAAGAAAATGAGAAATGTCTGAAAAATATTATGTGAAAAAGGTCATCTTTTAATGTCTGTTGGTTGTAATTGTCACGGACCAGGAACGGAGACGGGACCTAAATGTGTTCGTTTTACTCAGCTTTATTTAACAGGAGGCAAGGGGTTGCACCCACGATCCGGTGATTGTCGGTCACGGGTAGCAGATCGCTAGGAACGCGGAAGTGGCACTTCCGTGTCGATCGAAGGTAATGTCTAGAGCGAGGAAAAACAGGTTGATGGCCGGGACAGAGGAGCAAAAACATAAACAGGTTCAGAAAACAGGTCGGCAACAGGAATCAGATGGAAAACAGGGCAGGATAGAGTCAGGAGTCAAAAGAGCTTGCCTTGCATGTAGCTAAGGTTTGCAGACGATATGCCGAATGTTGAAAGGAGGGCAGGGGTTTAAAAAGAGGTCACCAGCCAATCAGGGTCCATGGCAGTTGGCCAAACGGAGCAGACTCAGGTGCCCCGCATCAGTAGTCATGACAGTATTTTTACTTTTTTTGCGGAAATAAGCAAGTGTGTGATTAAAGACTGAAATGCAATGGTTAATTTGAGTTAATAGTCTTTAGTCTGTAATTCTCTGATCAACATTAAGACGTGATTGATAAATTTCCCTGAAAAGGTATTCTGAAAATGTATCTTTTGGTGTTGAGTATATGAAGAGTGATTTTTTAAAGGGCATGGCTATTGATTGTAGTTCAAAAAAGATACTAAGAGCATTTATCCTCTGAAGTGGTGTCTGTTGAGTATTTTTGGCCTCAAAGCAACAAAGGATGGAATAACACGATGTCTCGGAAATATCATTCTGTGTGGCCGTCCTTCAGTGTTGACATATTTGTACTGTTCTTTAACAAGCATTTTCGTTGGACCGACTGTAAAGAAAACCTAGATTCGGTAAACTTTCAATAGGCTACTGTATTCTGAGACAATGTGCAATGTTAGCCCCATTTCCATGGTAACGACTGCCTCAACTGCTCCGTCCAGGACCCGATGGACTTTAATGACTCGGAAAATAAAACTAAAGTTAGTCATCAGTTAAGCTTTGCTTTGCGGGAAACACTTTATGCAAACATCCAATAAATCTCAAGCAGACTATTAGCTTGTCTTTCAAAGTCTGTAGTGTAAAAAAGCTGGGTGGTCTTTCGATATTTTTTCATTAGCATTCTGCAAAGATTTCAAACTCTGTGAAACAAGCATTTTTTCAAACATATTTATTGCACACCAGTGGTAAGAAACAATCATATGGCTCATTTTTCCTTGTTTATCTCATCTCATCTCATCTCATCTCATTAGCTGCACCGCTTATCCTCAGTAGGGTCGCGGGGTTGCTGGAGCCCATCCCAGCAATCATCGGGCAGTTGGCAGGGGACACCTTGAACTGGTTGCCAGCCAATCGCAGGGCACACAGGGACAGACAACTCGCTCGCTCATTTACACCTAGGGACAATTTGGACCGGCCAATCCACCTGAAATGCATGTCTTTGGAATGTGGGAGGAAACCGGAGTGCCCGGAGGAAACCCATGCAAGCACGGGGAGAACATACAAACTCCGCACAGGAAGTCCGGTAGCTGGATTTGAACCCACACAGGAGGTTCCCAAGACCTTAGAACTGTGCCGCACACGCGCTAACCACTGCGCCGCCGTGCTGCCCCTTTCCTTGTTTAATTTCGCCTAATTCCGACGGTCTCTTTTTTTATATTCCTTATCAGATGATTTGAATTATTTATTCTTTCTCACAGTATGTTTTGGTGTTACCAGGATCATAGAAAATAAAAGATAGCTTTTCATAAGCTTAGTCAAATACCACATTGGGCTCATTACTCAAAAACGTGATTAGTTACAGTTATAGTTACTTCATATAAATTGTTTTTCAGTTAAAACCCCAGCCACCCCCAGCAAAAAGTAGCCCGTTATTCAAAAGGTACAAACTAGTTACAAATTGTATATAATGCATAGAAGCCAACTCAAAAACCAAAAAAACCTGTGGAAGCAGCAAACCCTTCATATAATTTGGCTCGTGCAATCTTGAGAGTTTGCAAAGAAACGCTTTGCCGAGACACTACATATCCATTTTGTTTCTGGGCTTTTCACCACCCAAAAATCTCCTTTTCCATTTCTGGTTACTGTCCAAGACATTTTATTTTTTTCTCCCGGCATAATGTATTGCAAAAATAATTTTAAAAAACAAAAATACAAAAAAATTAGCGCAACTTTCCCATAAATTCTGGGCTTACGTTTGCCCTTCTGATTTCCCATTTTTTCATTATTTCTGTGAAAGCTACACCCCCTTTCCACGTGCTGCTTACCATTCACTACTGGACACACAACCACATATGCACGTATAAGCTGACTCTGATTTCAGTATTTTATCTTAGTTGTAAATTCTGCTTAAATGCAACTATATACGGTAGGGAGACTATCTTAGTAAGGAAAAAGTCTTCGTACTCTGTGCTCTAAACGCTGCCAACATAACTGTATTTAGTTGTATTTTGTAGGTAATCATAAAGATGCCCATCCATTATTGATAGCAGATTGAAGGTTATATGCGACAATGCCAGGATTATACGGCAGAATTGCTCCAATTACCAATGACTTTGAATTTCTATTATTGTGTTTTTATTGTTGACGTGTACTTGTGACCAATAAATGTAATTGCGTACCAGGAACGCTTTCTTTTGTAATTTATTAGTCCCAACACTGGTTATATATGTTTGATTCCGGCTGACGCATCAAGTTAGCAAGCCATGCTGCTTTTGTTAAGCTTCAATGTAGTGCCAAAATTAGCTTTATGATGCATTTCATGCCACCTGTACACTCAGCGCTTAGTCGTCTTTTCAACCCTGGGGCGGTCGCTGAGGACCCCAAATTGGAAAAAAAAATTAACAGCTTCAACACAGGGTGCGGTGAACTTTGACCCCTTATGCCAGTGCACGCTTGAGTAAGTGTGTGTGCTTGTGTATAGGCGGTATGAAGGGTTAAGCAAAGAATGCGTGGAGCCTGCTGCTATACCTCGCATAATTGGACCATTTGTTGCAAGGTCACGCGGTGCACAAGCAAAAACCTCATTCCGAACCATCCCCCAAAAACATTGACCAGAAAACGTTGCCTCCATTTTTTATATTGCTGAATATTCTGCTTTTTTTAATCACTATTTAAAAGAGGTTTAGAGCAGGGGTCACCAGCCTTTTTTAACCTGAGAGCTACTTTTTGTTACTGAGCATGAAGCATGAAGGGCTACTAGTTTGAAATGCATTTCTAAAATACCAACTTATGTTGTTAAAATGTTATGATTATGTTATTACATGGTTATAATTATTAGAATAGGGTTCAAATAAGCACACTCAACCACTAAAACATTATTTTTTAAAGGAACTGATCATGTCAAGGATTACTCATGCCAGTTAGAAATCGCATTTCCTAAAAAAATCACAATGAATCATTACTGGTGAGCAGTCTGCTCAGGTGCTTTCAGGGGGATACCTGGTGCCATGGGCACCATGTTGGAGACCCCTGGTTTAGAGCTCCATTTAAAATAAGCATCATTAGTTAATCACAAAAACAGATTAATGATTTTGTCTTTAAAAGATAAAAAAAACGTGTTTCCCCCATAATAAAAGTGTTTTAATAAAAGGATAATGTTCCCATATATTTATTGTAGGGTATTGTTTTGTACAGTGTTTTTAAACTGGTAGGTCGCGACCCAATTTGGGTAGCCGAAAGGTTTTCAGTGGGTTGTGAGCCATTGCTAATTCAAAAATAATGCTAAGAAAAGAAAGAAAGAACTGAGAAGGGTACATTACACTCCTAAACAGTAGATAGCGCTACACCCTGCAAATGTGAGTTGACACCATTTCACACCACAGAAATAGACTGGCAAGGTTTGGTCACACACGTTGAGCATGGCAAATTGCAGATACAGCAGAGAATATATGATTGGATTTCATTATAAATAGAGCTAATTGAGCATTAAAGGGTAAGGGTGTATCATTTAACCACTTTTTGTCAATGTATTGTGTAGTGCAACCGAAAACAAGTGCTAAAAAGCACAACCAATGATGCAATCTAAAATGACTCAAAGTGACAAACCCCAAAGGGGAAGCTGATTTGTTGACACAATACTAAGGCTCTTTTACTTATTTTTTGATTGTGTTCATTTTTTTCTTGAATACCATACTTTCCGCACTATGAGGCACACCAGATTATGAGGCGCACCCCAAAACACTAATCTCTGGTGATTTTTGTTTTATTTTATACAAACTGTGCAAGGTGAACCTGGCTATTAGCATACAAAATTAAAACTACTGTAAAGGCTAGGCTTGCATAGATGGGAATAGTGCCGTATTGGGGCCGAAATATATTACTGATGACAATTGCATAGGATTGGATGCAAAGGTAACCCAATCCAGATCTTGGCGTAGAGTGCACCAGCTTTTATCTACTAGACCATAAGGGAAACAGTCAACACATGTAAACATATCTTACGTCATCATCACACTATTTCATGTCACGGTACCAAATTGTTGATGAAATTATTAGAATAATAAAGACATTAAACTGGTTCATGGTACAGCCAACTCACAAAGTCTTTACGAACCACACGACATTTTCTATTGAATAGTGAGAAAGGCATTGTTGGAAGTAATGTGTTCGCTCTAAATTGAATGAGGAGAACGACATTGTGGGAAGTGCTTCGGTAGTTGCTTACAATGCTTAGGTTTAGCTGAGAAAAAGTGAAGAAACATTCTCCGTGCTCCGACATATCTGATATTGCTACTAAAAATGGTGTGATAATGAGCTCCATCCATCCATAATCTGCACTGCATATCCTCAGCAGGGTCGCGGGGTGCTGGAGCCCATCTCAGCTATCTTTGGGCAGGGGACACCCTGAACTCACTCATTTACAAAAATTGGACCGGCCAATTAACCTGGATTGCGTGTTTGGAATGGCTAAGGAAACAGGAGTGCCCGGAGTAAACCCATGCAAGCACGGGCAGAACATGCAAACTCCGCACAGGAAGGCTGGTAGCTGGATTTTATCCCATGACCTCAGAACTGTGCCACGGATGCCCTAACCACTCAGATGCCGTGCCGCTGTGAAATGTGATAAGACCAAATACCTTTTCATGTATTGTGTCGTGGATAAGCTTAGATGCTCTTTCTGCTGTGATTCAGGTTTGATTCCCATTGCATTAAATTTTATGCAATAGAGAACAACCACCAATGTCCCAAGCGGCCTGGCGGTTAGGATTTGGAGATGTCCGATTCAATCTTGGCGATTAACATTGAAAAATTTCACAAATATGGTAACCCAATTTCATTTTGTCAATAATTGCAGAACCATGAATGTATTTTCACATTGTCCGCATGTAAGGCGCCCCTGATTATAGGATGCATTTTAAAATTTCCAGCCAATTTGTTTTTGTATTTTTTTGGATGTGAATTATAATCTGGAATTTTTCGTATTTATGTTTAATTCGGATCAAAGTATTGTAGTGAATTGATCTGCACTTATATAGCGCTTTTCAAGTCAATGACTTCCCAAAGGGCTTTACATTGTGCTTCACATTTCCATGTAAGGCGCTAACCTGCTTATTGGGGGTATTGGGGTTTCAGTGTCTTACCCAAAGACACTTCGGCATGTAACACGGACAAGCCAGGATTCGAACTGGGATCCCTTAATCCTAAAACGATCGCTCTACCTCCTGAGCTACTGCCGCCCCAAGTGTGCTAAAAATTGTTAGTATTTTTTTATAGCGAATTACCAGATTGATGCCATTTCATATGGAAAGCTGATTTGTTGAGATAAAACTTTAAGCTCTTGTACTTATATTTGGATTGTCTTCTTTTTGTTCTTGATTACTTGTACATGACATTTCGGGTCATCTAGGGATTCTGTTATGCCACGCCCCTGCCAAGATCCCTGTCCCACTTCCTCATTCTTGAGCCAGCCTAACTCGAACAACCTATGCTGGTACGTTGACCATTGTGGTTTGTAGAAGCAGATACATGCTTTACTCACGTTTTGAATTTAGAAATTTAGAAGTATCTTCTTACATTTTTGCCTATGCTTCCTGTTAACTCTCTGCTCCTCTCATTCGTTCCAAGACCCCCATCGCTCTAAAGGCCTGTGTCTCCAGCTTCACGCCTGCCCTACCCCCTCGTCAGATTCAACAACACATCCGTCTAATTCCAGTCTGCCACACCCAATCCCTTCAATATTTTCCATAAATCCTGTCCTGTGAAATCGGGGTCTTTGTTTCTGTTCCTTGGGTACCTGGCACATTTGGCTACTTATTCCAGTCAAACCTTAACAGATTCAATGTTGTCTGAAAGAGGGCAAGCATGAATAATGCAAAAGGGAGGCCCCAGCGACAGGAAGTGGGAGCTGCAAGGAAAGGAGGATGGATGTAACCCACGGTGACTTTATGGCCGGCGCAAACACAAATCGTGTCCTCAGCTGAGTTGCCCTTGTTCTTAAACAAGCGTCTTGGCCGTAAAAGCACAGAAGGGGTGCTTGGGCCCTCAAAAGCCAGGAAGCAGTTCGGATTGCGGCTTCGCAAATTAAGAAAACAAATACCGTATTTTCACGCCCAAAAGGCGCACATAAGTCTGATTTTCTTCAAATTAGTCACGCAGAGCGGCGAATGGAGACCAGCCCGATGGCCTTAGGGTCGAAAAAAATAGGAGGTCACAGGTTCGAGCCTTGGGCAAGTTAAGACATACACTGTTGTGCGGTGAAATCTGATGTCCTCTTAAAATCAGTCATATTCCCAGAAAAATGTAACTAATGTGACTTTTAAGCGTCTCTTGAATTCAAGATGGCGGCTGCGCATGGATACATGCTTGCGGCGAGCTCTCCAGCTAATCTTCTATTTATTGCCGTTCTCTTGTCTTTTTTGCTTTCACTTTTGGACACATGTGTGGCCAAAAACACTTACAGTAGGGACGAACTTATTCGGTTGGGTGGGCGTCTAAATTTCGATTATTCGGGCACTTTTTATACCGCCCATGATATACCGAGCGAACTTCAAAGAGACCCGGCATCCTTGTGGACAGCTATTCCTCTTAAAAAACGGCGGCGGCGGCCCCGTAAAGAAAGGAAACAGAAACGTGGTTGCCGTGCAGGTAGATGTGTGAAGCGTGTGAAGTCCAAGCAGCAAGATGGACGCGAGGATGTAACTAATTCCACCATTCATTCCTCGCCGGACAACCGACGCTTTGAACTCAGCGCTCACGAGCGGCCACAACGCCGGGAGCTTTTGAAGATCTCGACAAAGACTACAAAGAGTTCAGCTAAGTCAAATGATTCAGCAAAGCTGAAATTTGGTCTGTTAAATATTAGATCGCTTGCTCCAAAAGCTTTACTTGTTGATAACATTATTCGTGATTATAAACTTAACTGTATGGGTCTTTGTGAAACGTGGTTACGCCCGGATGAGCACTTAGCGCTAAATTATGCCTCTCCCCCAGACTACGAGAGTAGTCATATAGCACGCACACTGAAAAGGGGTGGTGGTGTTGCGCTAATCTCTGAAAAATCGCTCAAATTTAATACACGTACCTCTAATAATTACAAAACGTTTGAGGCTCTTGTGATGCGGTCCCCTCAATTGTCAATTGATGTAATAACTATCTATCGTGCACCTGGGCCATACACAACTTTCTTAGACGAATTTGCTGAACTTTTGTCTGAACTAGTAACCTATGCAGACAAAATTATAATTATGGGAGACTTTAACATTCATATGAACTCCCCACACAGTTCACTTACTATTGCGTTTAGTTCTCTAATTGATGCATTTGGTTTTACTCAACTGGTTGACTTGCCAACCCATAAAAATGGGAACACGCTAGACTTGATTCTGACTCGAGGAGTTTTAACCTCAAACATTATGGTGCTACCGTGTACTACTGTTATCTCTGATCATTATTTAGTGACATTTGAGGTGCTAACTAAATGTAGAGTTAATAAAGCTGAGGGATCTAGCGGACGCAATATAAGCACTGGCACAGTTTCTGAGCTCTTTGAACTCCTTCCTGGAGCAGTTGCGTCCTTTCCTAAATACAATGGCTCGATTGACTCACTCATGAATGAGTTCAATACCACCCTGACTAGTGTGCTGGATTCAATAGCGCCCATAAAACTAAAATCACGTCCTAAAAGACGCACACCTTGGTTTACTGATGAAACTAGAACCCTTAAAAAAGAATGCAGGAAATGGGAGAGAAAATGGCGCGCTACCAAGCTTGAGGTTTTCCATCAAACCTGGTGTGACAGCTTGTTAAAGTATAAAGCGGCCCTTGCCTCTGCAAAATCGGCCTACCTTTCGAAGGTGATTGCGTCTCAAAAGAACAACCCCAAAGCCCTTTTTGACACTGTAGCATCGCTTACAAGGCAACAGCCTATCGCAGACAGTTCGACACACTCTGCTCAGGACTTAATGGTCTTCTTCACTAAGAAGATTCAATGCATACAGGAAGAAATTGCAAAAGATATTGTTAGTACCACACGTATTAAAGGACTGAAATTTACAGATGCACGACAGGGTGGCTGCCCTGGGAAAATGGCCGGTTTTAGTGAACTGTCACTTGATGATCTCAAACAAGTGGTGAATGCGGCCAAACCGACAACTTGCCAGTTCGACCCGCTCCCAGGTTCACTTATTAAAAGTCTTTTTAGCGTCCTTGGGCCTTCAGTTCTAAATATTATAAATACATCACTCTCCTCAGGTGTAGTTCCAGCAGCTTTTAAGTCCGCCGTTATTAAACCCACACTGAAACGACCCAACCTTGATCCAGAAATATTAAGTAATTACAGACCTGTGTCAAACCTACCTTTCCTCTCTAAAGTACTCGAAAGAGTAGTGGCACAGCAGCTGAATGCTTTCATATCGGAGAATAACCTTTTTGAATCTATGCAATCAGGATTCAGGGCTAACCACTCTACTGAGACAGCTCTGATCAAGGTAACAAATGATCTCCTAATGTCAATGGATTCTGGCGCTTCATCACTTTTGCTGCTGCTGGATCTTAGTGCTGCTTTTGACACAGTGCGCCACAATATCCTACTAGAACGGTTGGAAAAATGGATTGGTCTCTCAGGAGCTGTCCTCTCGTGGTTCAAATCCTACCTCTCAGATAGGACACACTGTGTTAAATATGGTGAAACGACATCTGAGCCCTTTAATGTTACCTGCGGTGTTCCGCAGGGTTCAGTGCTCGGCCCCCTACTTTTCAACATTTACATGCTTCCGTTAGGTGATATTATTCGCAAGTACAATATCAGCTTCCATTGCTATGCAGACGACACTCAACTATATCTTCCGTTGGAGGAATCTTCCACACTAAACTGTGGAAATTTGGAGGCCTGTCTCACTGAGATAAAAGAGTGGATGTCACTCAACTTCTTGCGTCTTAACTCTGAAAAGACTGAAATGTTAGTCATTGGTCCTTCTAAATGCCGGGACTTATTCTCAAAAACTGCTGTGAACATTGACAAATGTCACATCACACAGAGTGACTCAGTTAAAAATTTAGGTGTCATATTTGACCCTGAACTATCCTTTGAGATGCATGTAAAACAAATTACTAGAACTGCCTTCTTCCATCTTCGCAACATTGCTAAAATCCGTTCAATACTGTCTCAGTCTGATGCGGAAACAATAATTCATGCATTTGTTACCTCCCGTCTCGATTACTGCAATGCACTACTCTCCGGTCTCCCGAAGTCCAGAATCAAGTCTCTTCAGCTAGTACAAAATGCCGCAGCGAGGCTCTTAACCAGGACAAAAAAGTACGATCACATAACACCGATTTTGGCTAACCTGCATTGGCTCCCAGTTAGCCAAAGATGTGACTTCAAAGTTCTCTTAGTATTGTACAAAATCATACATGGACTTGCTCCCTCTTATCTTTCAGATCTGATCTGCCACTATGTCCCGGGCCGAAGCCTACGATCTGAGAGTGCTGGTCTTCTGATGATCCCGAGAGCAAAGAAGTCTTCTGCTGGTTCGAGAGCGTTCTCCATCCGGGCACCGGTGCTGTGGAATGCTCTTCCTCCTGAGATTCGATCTGCAACCTCAGTGGAAATGTTTAAATCTAAACTTAAAACTCACTTCTACTCCATTGCATACGAATAACCTACTCCTCTTGTCGGTTGAAAATAGTTTGTGTAATATAGTGTAACAATCTGTGAAGCCCTTTGAGACTCTTCGTGATTTAGGGCTATACAAATAAAAATGACTTGACTTGACTTGACTCTTGTTTGATTGACATAATTTCCTGCTTACACAGACGAGGACCCGTGACGACGTCACTCGCAGTGCATTGTTAGTGGAAGTGATTGTGGATGCTAACGCCGTAGCGTATCTACAAATTTGAAAGATATTGTGCTACCGGACACTAAAGAGAGCTGTTCCCCCAAATATAAAGAAATACAAAAGCTCAATTTCCCTCAATTGAATACTCTCCATGTTTTCGTCTGCCGTGGTGAGTTAGTTTCTACGCTACGCGGAAAAACATGGAAACCGAGAAGCCGCTGCGAGAGATTTAAAGATTAATGAACCGAAGGTTGGTAAGTTGGAGGAAGGTGAAAACAAACTCCGACAGGTTTACATTTGTAATCAATACTGTATGTTTGTCTATGTTGTGCCAAAAAATGTCCCTTCCACCCCCCTGCATGAAAATGTTCCCCCTTTTCATTCTTTTTTTTTTTTTGTCACACTAATATATTTTTCTTTCATTGTTTTTTTGGAGAGGGCAGATGAGTGGTTAGCGCGTCCGCAGCACAGTTCTGAGGTCAAGGGATAAAATCAAGCTAACAGCCCTCCTGTGCGGAATTTTCATATTATCCCCGTGTGTGCGTGGGCTTCCTTCGTGTACTTTGGTTTCCTTCCACATTCCATAAACATGCCTTTCAGGTTAATTGGCCAGTCCAAATTGTCCCAAATGTGTGAACGAGCGAGTGAATTGTCTGTCTCTGTGTGCCCTGCCCACTGCCCAAAGCTAGCTGGGATGGGCTCCAGGACCGCCACGACCCTACTGAGGATAAGCGTTGTAGGTAATCTATGGATGTTTTTTATTTTAATTGCAATGTTTTCTGACGGTGTTCCCCAATTTTACTCTTATTTCCTTCTTCTAAAGCATGTGTATCTCTACCAGACACCCAAATGCGAGTACTTGACACCTCTGCAAAGACATACATAAGCACATACGCATAGCCACATTAAAGCGCACACTCTCACAACAGCTCATGGGACATGAATATTTCAGCGTCATCGTTAGTTCCAGTCTGCTGGCTGTCGACAAGCCCGCAGCTGAGCAACAAACAACACCTTGCGGGCTGCAATGTCAAAAGTTCACAACTTGTTAGGACTAAATAATTGCAACTGATCCGACTTCTGCGTGAAATCTGCGGATACATGTCTGCATGCTAACCCTGTTATTTCTCCTCCCAAAATATCAGCGTGAAGCTCCCTAGAGCCGTTTGAGCTCGAAATGCACTTCGAGACCACTTTTTTATGTTCTCATTGCAAATTTCATTGCTCAAGAATGACAAATAAACTTTACATCCAAAGCCAAGATGAGTATAAATCAGCATGCTGTCATATAATAAGAAGGGAATTAGCTACTGCACCCCAAAAAGCTGTCTTTGTTTAGACATGATTAAAACAGGGGAATTCATGTTTTCAAGTAAAATGATATCCGACTTTGCACATTTGAATTATTTTCTATTTGAAAAAAGGGTTCCCTATTTCAAGAAATTGGTAAAAAAATGGGTAGATGTTTTGAGTATTAGTTCTTCATTTTCCTAGAGCCTTGTTTTCCAACAAATGTGCAAGGGTACACTAGTATGCCTTGGGACCTGGTCTTGTATGCAGAAAAATTCCCAATTTTGTCTCTGCTCATTATATTTGCTTTTTTTCCAGTGATTATCCAGTTGGTGCATTTTGTTATTTCTTTTTCTATATACCGGTATATAATAATCTGCTCATGATGTAACTTTTTTGATTCATTAATACACTGTAAGAAGATAATGAAATATAAATGAAATATATCAAATTAAGTAGAAACAAATTGTACATTATTTTGCTGATTTTAGGTTATTTCCTATTCTAAATGAATAGCAAACATTTTAAGTATTATTTTGTTTGTTATTTTTCAAGAAAACGCAATAAAACAGGATAAATATGTAGTTTTATCCAAAATTACAAAAATGACCATATAACATGTATTGCATCTTTAGCCATGGCGACTACAAATGATGAAATAAAATCATGCTTTTAATTTGGGTTTTTTTTAATATTAAAAAAACAAAAACAACAATAACGAAACATTAAAGTGTTATTTTGACAGGCAGTGTGCCAAAAGTTTTTTTTTAATAGGAGAAGGTGTGCCTCATCCCAAAATAGGTTGGGAAACACTATACTAGAGAAAAAAGTCAAAGTTGGTCAAATAAGAGAAGTAATATATAAAACTGGACTTGGCAATTTGGGTAGAATTGTTGTGTGAAATTGGGTGAGTGTTGAGTTGGTGAAAATGGGTAAAAAATTAAAATGCCTTTAAGTTACACCTGAATGTTTGTATGCGAACAGTGATCTCTTGCCTAAAAATGCACTCAGTTGGCCACTTTGGTGCATGTAATCCAATGAAAAGTGTCAACATGTATCTAACACAGCCATACAATACTCAAAACATTGCTTAATAGTTGTCAATTGGCCCAATTAGAATTTGATCTGTGTCCTAGAGTTTGAAAGGCTTGAACATAACAATTTGAGCTGTCAGTTTAAGATATTATGTTATGGTTCTTTTGGTATTATATAAAATTTTGCATGGGTTTGCTCCCTCATACCTTTCTGACTTAATTTCCCCCGTTGTTCCTGCTCTGAGTCTTTGCTCAAAAAAATATGGTCTACAGGTGATTCCAAGAAACAAAGAGAAATCCGCAGTTCGAGATTGTTCTCCATTTGGGCCACGGTGCTGTGGAGTGCGCTGCCCTCTGAGATACGATCTGCAACCTCAGTGTTCAAATCTAGGCTTAAGACACACTTGTGTTCTATATCTTACTAGTGGCATTACCTTGGTCAAGGTTTTGGGGCAGGAAGCTGTTAACTGGACTTTATGTTAATAGAATACACATATATATTTTATGTCGATGATGTCTAGGTATTGTCCTTTGATGTCCTTGCAACATCCCTTGCAGCCTGGTCATCCTAGAAGGGGGAATACCTCATGTGCGGCCCCTTTATTTAGGTCCATCATCATCCTCATCCTGAGGTTTTTGAGTTTTTCCTTGCCCTCATGTAAGTTTTACATCAGGGGATTTTGTAATGGTTGTCAATGCAGCCCATGGGGACTTTTTGTGATTAGGGTCTATACAAATAAACATGACTTGACCTTACTGTTTGTTTGGTCAACGATGAAAATATGTTGTAATGTGGTATATCAAATGGTATATGAAATGTTGCTTTCAAGAATGTAAAGTATTTTTGTACTTTTAGACGTAAAACAAAAAGTTACACAGCTGATGACAAGCACTCGGTATATAAACACTTTTGATGTGTTTGTCGCCACTTTTCATTAGATATGACTTCAAGACCTGACAACCATTGGTAAATAATCCATTCATCAATTAGGTGGAAAGGAACGATCCATCAAGAATAATAAAAGAGCGAATGAGTTTGATAAAAGAATAGACAGTTGCTTTGGCAGAGCCATTTGTCAAAGTGTCATAAAAGTGTCCAAAATTCAATGAAAGGATCTCTGTTTTCGTATTAAGTTTTTGCTTGGCGTCGCGTTGCACACATTTAAATTCCTAGCTCTTGGGTTATGGGTCTTGAATTAGTAAATGCTCTCAAGTTTGTCCCGAGGATACAGAAGAGTGAAAGCTTGTCAAATATGAAACGAGGAAGAAAAATAAAAGGACTTTGGGCTCTCGTTGAGGCAATTTGGTAAGTAAGCGAGGAAACCAAATAGCCTCAGCTCGTGTCAGAGCTCATCATCAAGAAGAAGAAAAAAGTCCTCAAGCAGTTCTTTTTTAAACCACATATTACACTTTACAACAAATTGACATAGATGATGAATTTAGACTTCATTTTAGATTTGGATATCTTCCTCAAACTTGAAGATATGAAAAGCTGTTTCTCAATCTTTGGTCTGCAGTCAGGGAGGCAGGCAAGGCTGATGTCAAGGAAATGTGAAAAAAAAATTATTAAATTGTTACTTTGATTTGTTGTTAAAGTTCGTTCTCATTCAACTTTGTAATTTGGGGATTTTATTTTTTAAAATCACCGAATTTTCACATTATAATGTAAATATAATTTATACAATTAGTATGTAACGGAACACTCTGCTGAGCGTTGACATATGCAGAATTAGGTACGTAATTTTCTTGCCTCATGGCAGGGGGCAATAGTGAGATCAAAGATTCTAATTTGGCGCGCAAATTGGCTCCAAACAAAAAATTGTGTGATAGTTTTAGCAAGCTAACAGTAAAACAGGTCATCCAGTATTTGTTTTTTTTCCTTTGTTGCATGGACGTTTTTCATAAGTGAAAATTAACTATCTTTGATGCTTTTATTCCAAAGGGGCCGCCACTTGACTTAAACATAGTGTGTGTCATTTGAGGTGTCCTTAAAAAGATGAAAGTAGAATATTTTCTGTATCCATTCTTCTCATCCAACAAGATGTAGTTATATATGTTTGTAAATCTGATTTTGCCTCACTAGACTTGAACCTCACTGCACGTCGCTTTTTGGATTACTGTGCTAGCAAGTAGCAAATTAAGCTTAATAGGACTCTTAACCAAACATGTATTAGTTGATGTTCTTTGACAAACGGCAAAGAATAAGAAAAATAGCAATATTACATTTTGTGCTTGCATTGATTAATTATAAGACTGTATTTATTTTGGTTAATCGCCACTGTCATTTGAAAAAAAAAGTATATATTTTTTGACAAATCATAATATGAAATAAATACAGAAAATGAAACGAATACATGTTAAAATTAGATTACTCCACAATAAACATAAAACGAGATACAACTAGTGATAAAAAAAAAGAATAAAGGAAATAATACAAATTTTCACTCACCTTTTAACTGTTCACAAAGCCGGAAGGGGACACGAAGAGCATGCCCGGTTGTTTTAAAAGAGTTGGAATTCCCATCTCTACAATGGACAAATCTAGTTAGTTTTGATTTATTGAACTTACCTTATATTGTTTACACCTGCTTGTTTTTACATGATATTGTTTACTGTTATTTTTGTTGCACTGTGCCTGAGTAACTATATCAAATTACTTTTTCAAGGTAACACTGCTTATTATCTGAATCTAGGGCTCAAACATGGTGACCACAAGCATCAAGTAGCCCCCCACATCCCACCTGAGTAGCTGGTGGAATGGTCCTGAATATATATCAAGAATCATTGTTATTTTTCAGGAAATTTGATTTCTAACTGGCATAATGTTAGATTGTTGACTAGGCCTTGTTTAATGTCTATCAATTGCAACATGGTAATAACATAGAAATAACATAGTAACAATATAGTGGTTACATACTATTTTAGAAATGCATATTTAACTAAAAAGTAGCTCTCAGCCCCAAATAGGTTGGAGATGCCTGATCTAAATGATAAAATGATTTATTGAATAATGAATGGGTGTTTTCTTTCAAAATCAGTAAAATGTATATATTGTTGATTTAACTTAAAACAAATATTTCCACAAAATTATTTTTGCCGGGGGAACAAAATTGTTAACTTTGGATATACGTTTTTATCACATGACAGCGACATTATTTGTATAATGCCATGATTCACATTAGTAACTTATAAGTTTGGGGCATTGTTCAAAGTGTTCTTAAAATTTGGAAGGTTTGGTATTTTATCTGTAAAGTGCCCAACTGAGTTTAATGAGCCTATTAAACCAACCATGCCTATCCGCTCTTATCTTACTTTTAGCAGCCCTGTTCTGGAACGGGCTACACATTGGTTAGAAAGAAAAGGGGTGACGGGTAGGAGGTTGGGGAGTGACTTTATGCTTGTCATCAGCGTTTTCTATAGTGTAGCATTAAAATGGTAAAAATAGGAAAAGGCCTGTTTCAAACACAGTCCAAACCTCAATCTAAAACTCCAAAAAGATTACAAAAGAAAAGTTTATTCGAGCGTGTCTAAGAAATCCATGTACTATGAATAATCTGACTGAGGCTGTGATCAGGACTTTAAACCAGGAGATGGCGGAAGAGAGTAACAACGTTTCAAATTCCGGACAGCACCTTTAAAGTTTACTGGCTGAAGTTTCAAGTGAAAATGAAGACTTCATTCATGTGAAACCTAGTTTTTTTTTCTAAGGGTAATAATCTACAGAGCTGCCGGGTTTCATCTGTTTCCCTGCAGCTTATCGTCACGGGAATGGGACCTTTTGGAGGTGGGTTGTCACAAGAGAGACACTCTTCTCACTCACGGATTCTTGAGGCGCAACCGGCAGTGTCATGATTGCCAAAAAGCGAGTGCCCGGCGGCGCTTGGTGGTGCGGTTCCATGATTACCAATTACGCTTTGCCTCCTTTGGAGTGTAGCACCACACCTTATCAGCCGCCATCCTTATTGTTTATTATTACTCCATTATCATAGTGGCTGTTGGAATATTGATTTTTTTTTTCTTCTTTTTTTTTTTTTTTCGCTGTCATCCAGCAGAAGTCATTCTAAAATGTGACATGGACTCCTCTGGGATGCTTGTTTTCTCCCTAACTAAAAAAACTGTACATATTATGCACAATTTACGCACACACGATCTTAGACTTATTCTCATTCTTTGACTTGTTGTCCTTGATCTTCCCTCTTCCACTTTGTTGGTAAGGGGAAGGCAAAGGTTTCTCTAGACTTCAGGAATATACTCTCCTCTTATCACATAATCACCTAAAGATTTTTTATAAAATGTTTATGTTTGCATTTTCGTCTATCAAAATCATACCTGTCAACTTCAGCCATTTTTTTTCCCTTATTCATGTTTGCAGTTTCCCGTACTAATGTAAAATAAACCTTACAAACACAACGAGGAATCTATTTGTGCACGCCAAAACAGACTTTGTAAAAAAAAAAAAAGAATTTGGCAAAAAAATACGCGCAAAAAAATAAATGCTTGATCGACGATAACATTTCCTAGTGTAGTGCAACAATGCTGTATTGGCAATGAAGGGGGAGGAGGGTTGTGTACCTTACGCCAACCCTGACAGCAGGGGAACGTTTTTTCGAGAGCCAGACCATATATCTAAAAACAAAAGTCAACAAAACCACCAAACCCACTCTCCAGACAAAAGCTTATTATTCAGTACGTTTTATTTCATTGTGTGACATCTGATAATTTGATAAAATCTATGAAATATAAATATGTTTTCGAAGCCTGTATCAGCATATGTTCCACGTAAAATTTGTTTTTTTCAACAGTTATTCAAGCTTGAGGTTAGTTTGGCATTAATAATAATTTCAAAACAAGGTGCAAGCATTCTTATTTTGTTAAAATGTCAAAAAATATTCCAACTGAGAAAGATACGGGTGTATTTAGGGCAGTCCTCTATGTGTGCTGAGATCCACCCACCACTATCGCTCACCAGATAAAATTGCTCAGGGTGTTTGGCTGGCCTTTGTGTTTACAGATTATTCTGTGGGTTTTTATCATAAGGTGTCCCAACAGTGAATATAGTTTGGTTATGAGAGTCCTAATAAAGGATTCCTAAAAGATGTACAGTCAAAACAGGATCCGTTGGTGTAACAACACGGGTAAAAACTGTAGTTTAAATGTTGCCCTATATATTCTGGACTAAACAAGCAGCATAGTATGTCGCTTTGGCCTCCTAAACACTAAAATTGGAAGTCCCACAAAATTTTGCAATGTCCCTTATTTCACAGTATATCCAAACCAGATAACCTCATAAAAAGAACCATATCTGACTCGCGAGCCATACATTTCCAACTACTGCACCACAACATGTGGAGGAATGGGACAGTCTTTGCCTCCTTTTGTACACACATTGGGAGCAAAAAGCAGGAGAATGGGGACTAATGGGATTGCACCTAGTCAGCAAAATAGTCATTTATGAGTTGAGTCCATCAATAGAAACTCGATTTAAAACCTTTATTGAAAAACTGCTAAACAGTGGAAGACTGCTACCCATAAACAGTGAACAAAACGGCACTATAATTGTCTCATTAAATGTTAGGGCTTTGATATACTTTCCCTGAGTGGCATCTGTAGATTTTGCACAAGAACAAACATTGCAGCCATCACGAGAAAGACAAATTAGCAGCGATTATGTGGATTGCGCAAATTGTATACGCACACGGTGCACAGTGTGAAAACGTCAGAATAAGCAGCAATCTGCGTCCCTGCTCTGCTCCCGCAGGGAGGAATGCGCTCGTAAGTCGGCCCGTGCTGACAGACAAGCGGCGGGGCAGTACACAGAGAACCCACGATGTGCTGAGTATGCTACCAATAGGCAAGAGAATATGTGCTAAAATGTAACCCCCGACGGCTGGATAGTGCGAGAATGTATTTACATGAGCCCCGCCCGCAGGAGGGCACATGAAAAATAAAGTCAGTTAAAGTTTTTTTGAGTACAGGATATTACTGTAGTGCTCCTTTCTGCCGCTACCAGCGTGTAGCGTTGAGAGAGGTCATCCAGCACTCACTCAAAAGAAGAAATCTGGCTTTTACTTCCTAGTACGTGTGTGAAGATACAGTCCTACATGTACTGTGTTCCTAGCACGCTAAGAACGTTTTTATTGTTTAATATCTCGTGCATCCATTCAAAACGGTTGGTTTGAAGTGTTAAGAAGAGGCGAGACGTTTCTTTTGAAACGAAAGTGGAATAAGAAAGCTTGATGCGGTTGAGAAAATGGTCGGAACGCTTTTTTTCTGCCACTTTTTACCAGGGAGGAGGATCTCTTGAAGCCCATCTTCCAAAAGTAAGTTAAATTCAACCTTATTTATCTTTAAATAGCATTTTAATTGATCAAATGTTTATTTTTTAGTACAAAATAATACAGCTTACTTATACAAGCCTCAAACTTACTTATTTTAACCTTAAACATACAAAATATAGCACTGAAGCAACTTACGAACAAATTCAACTTACGAACGATCGTCCGTAAGTTGAGCAGTTTGTGTTATAACCAGTAATACGGAACACATGACTCAAGTATTGTAAAACAAGCATTTGAAAAAATAAAAACATTATTGCTGAGGTCACCAACGTGGTGTCTGCGTACACCAGGTAGCTCTAAAGGGACAGCTGACTTGCCCACAGACCGGTTCTGAAAATAGCTAACCAGTAATAAGACATTGGGATTTTCCAGGAAATGTGATTTTTAACTGCGACAGGAACATTGACACGATCAGTGTCTTTAACGAGACACTACGTTTTCACTAGATGTTTCCGTATTGTCATGCAACCAACAAACAAACAAGCGCCAAAAAGAACAAGGAAGACTGCAAACTACTGGCACTTATATATCTTTGCTCATAATTTAAGTCAACATTGTTTTTTGGGGGTGGCACTAAATAATACACACCGTCCCTTTTAATAATAATCAATTTTTTAAAATTTGCATACACTTTATATGTTCATTATACAATGCAAATGTTTTAGTGGTCAAATAATACACGCTATCAATTTGAAACAGTGGTCCCCAACTTACCGCCCGTGGGGTGTATAAGGCCTGCCCCTACATTTGGTCAGGCCCCCTGAACAACACCAGAGAGCATTGTGCTGTTTTTATTCATGTATAACGTGCATTTTTCTTTTTTTTTACCTAAAAATAAACTCAAACTCTGGGTGCGCATTTTTGGTGGTAAAGCGTTACTCAACTCAAAATACTTAAAACCAAATAGAAGAATAGAATAGAAATTATTGTCATTCAGACATGTAAAAAAGAAAACAAAATTAACATTTGTCTCTGGTACCGTGGATTGAAATAGTGTGATAACAAGTTGAAATCTACTGCCTGTTTGCAAGTCCTGTATCGCACTCGTGGTCCAGTACTATGACAACTAAGCTAAACCTAGACCTGTTTAGACTGTGTACGGCACAACAGAAAATGTATGTTCCATGGACCTCTTTTCTGTGAAGAACACACAGAGTGTTATTTGTTTATCATTTATATCATGAATAGAGTTATAATTTATTTTCTGACTTTTTTTGTGTGAATTTTCCCAGAGGGCTAATCGATGGTGGCTTCCTAGAAAACAATACATCTTTTACATTTGGGCATTCCTGGAACCGTAACATTTTTTTGTTACAAACTGACCTCGAGTCTTCGTCAAAGAAGGGAAGGGTCTTGTGGTCCTCAAAGGAAATGATTTGGGACCCCTGCTTTACACAACAACTTAAATAAGGTGACATTAACGGACTGTGCATTAAATATATGTTTTTTGGGTAAAATATATGTCTGCATGTACTTATCGTAGCAATGTTCTTTGCTAATTTGGATAGCATACTATTTATATGGGGTCTCCAGCGAGGGCGATTTTAGGTTCAGAGCTTTGGTCAGCACTGCTCAGGAGTTTCACTTCCCATCTGTGGACAATAAATTACACTGCGCTGACAACCATATGCCATTAAATTAGGGTGTGTGTGTGTCTGTTTGTCTATTTAATCATAGTTATTGTGGATAGTAGACTCACACTTGAATATCGTGTTTTTATTAAAGAAAAAAATGCAAATGTCAATTTTGGTGCTGGGAGGATGACCACACTAGCATAGTCGAGTCAAGTCAAGTCATGGTTATTTGTATAGCCCTTATTCACAAGGAGTCTCACAGGGCTGCACAGGCTTCAGATTACTATAACACAATACCCTGATCTAAAACCTACATGAGGGCAAGGACATACTCAAAAACCTCAGCATGAGGTTACATAGCTTACACAAACGCAACAATTAAGCTAGGCTGATCGTTGTTGCATTAAATTCAATGCAGCAAAAATGGGAATAATATCTGTTGATCAAAACAAAGTATTGGGTGGTAAAATAGTTTTTCAACATAATCAATACACGGGAGACTCTACAGACTTTGCCGCTATGCCGCAAGCACCACTGGCCGAGCGGGTAGAGCAGGGTTGGCGAACACGTGGCTCTAGAGCCGCTTGGCCAATAAGAATGCGGCTCTTTGCCTCATCATATTTTCTATATACTGTGGCTCTTTGCCTTGTTACATGTTTAGTTTTTTTTTGTTTGTATTGAGGGTGAACACTTTCCTTGGAATCAAAACAAGAACAATACTTGTTGTATTGTAAGGAGAGGAGTGTGTTATGGGAAATAATGTTTTTAATTGTGTGTGTTTGTGTGTGTCAGTGCGTGGTGTGGTTCTTTGACTCTCACAGTTAAAAAATTTTGCCTCTTTGTGTCAAACTTGTTCGCCACCCCTGGGATAGAGGGACAGGAGCGGTGCAAGAAATTAAATGGACAGAACCATTTTAGGGCAGTGAAGTATTTCCAACACTATTTTGTTCACATTTTTGTTTTGTTTTTGGGTAGCATTTTTCATTATATTTAAACCTATAGTGTCCTTTTTTAAGGAAAATTACGTTTTTAAAATGCTATAATTTTAGGGGGTGCTTGTGTTGAATTTGTTTAAGCACCCCTAAAAATGGGCTGGTTATGCTGATGGCATACATGTCCACCTGTACGTTTTTGCCGTACAAAGTACGTTTATTATGCATTTTAAGACGTGTACGACATACAAGAAAAATCTGTATGGAAAAACGCAAATTTGTCAATTATGGGTACCATCTGGTATACACCGACTACTGTATCACGAAACGGCAAATCAATCAAGTCAAACGAATTCGCCTCTATCTCAGTATCGTTTTTTTTTCTGTTGCAAACGAAGCAAGCGGTTTGATGCTACTGTGCGCATGCGTCTGCCACCTCGGATTTCATGTGGAGTTTGTGTAGTGAAAGGAAGTCCGTCTCTTTTTACAGAACTGGCTTTTTTGGCTCAACTCATTAAAGAGATCCGGCTCTCAAACGGCTCACATTTTAAGAATTATTAAGTTGTATAAAGTTAAGAAAAAAAGGAAGTATAAAAGGATAAAATTAAAAAAGGTTTGTGGTCATCCCTTTAATCAGTATATTACCAACAATAATGTTATGCAGAAAATGAATTAATAATTTGTATAAGAAAATATATTATTCTACTTTATTATATTTGCATGTACTTTTTCCTTCTACAGTGAACGTCCAAGCTACTTCATTTTTGAACTTTTTTTATAATATACCTCATTCATGTCAAGCAACTCGGGATCTCACAACAAAATATTAATTGACAATATATATGATATAACTAAACACATGTACAATATAACATGTTAAACTACATAAATAAACACGTTTGAAAAAAAATATGGTGTAAGATTATTTTGTATTTTGTAAGGGAAAATACAACATTTTGTAAGGGCATGGAGCCGTGGAGGTTGACAGGTATGTGATGGACACCAATTAATATAATGGCTAATAATCACTCATTGAAGCTTAAACTCTTTAACATTTTCACATTGAACATTGAACTATCTTTATTTGTATTTTATTGTCTTTTTGGGGTTTCTCTTACTCAATTCTAATCAGGGACACACACAAAAAATAGCTATCAGCTTCAAAACGCGAAGTGACCCATACCCTTCAACCTTTACGTTTTTGCCGTACAAAGTACGTTTATTACGCATTTTAAGACGTTTACGACGTACGAGAATATTTGTATGGAAAAACACAATGTGTTAATGATCGGTACCATCCGGTATACACAGACTATCACGAAACGGCAAATCAATAAAGTCAAACGAGTTAGCTGCGGTAGCCTCTATCTCGGTATCGTTTATTTCGTTACAAACGAAGCGAGCATTTGATGCTACTGGGCGCATGCGTCTGCCGCTGGAGTGCCTAATTTTGACTCCCTTGCAAAATCCTCCCCCCCTCGCGTGAACGCGTATTCTGCTGCTCTTCCAACATTAGCAATCGTATTCTATATAATAAGCTTATTAAAACAATAAAACATTATTTTGTTGTTGAGTTATTGTTTTTGTTCTGTTTTTATTTTAATGTTCAAAATAAAGTATTCATTCATTCATTCAAATTTAAAATACAAGCATCAATGGTTGATAATGTGGTTTGGTTTACAAAATAGAAATGCCTACTAATTTTTTCCTCCAAAAAACATCTTTATTTACAAATTGAAATTTAAAGTGTATTAAAGAATATTTTAGTTACGCTGATAACAATTGTTCCCGATTTTTATATTTAATTGTTAAGAATATGTACAGAATGATATAACGAAACACATGTACAATATAACATGTTAAACTACATAAATAAACACGTTTGGAAAAAAATATGGTGTAAGATTTATTTTGTATTTTGTAAGGGAAACTACGACAGTTTGTAAGGGCATGGAGCCGTGGAGGTTGACAGGTATGGTGACCCCTGCGGTTACTGCAGTAAAGACTTCATCTCCCAGCATGCCCGGTGTTCATTCAACGTGCGGCGGACTGCAAAGCGTTCAAGTGTGTTTGGTAGGTTGAGAGTCGCGCAGTGGGCTCGGCTGGCGGAGCGAAGCTTCTCGCTTGTGAGTGTGTCGACCGGGCAGCAGGAGGAGCCCGCACCGACCAGAGACTTATCGAGGAAGGACAACACGACGACCAGAAGAAAAGAGACCAAGGGAAAAGAAAAAAAAAGAACCCACTGAAAGAAAAACGCTAAGGCTGCGCGGATGAAGAAGCCGGAGGAGCGGCGACGGTGGAAAGGCTCGCTACAAGTTTGCCGCTTGGGATACGCACAAACGCGGTGTTGACTAGGGACAAAAACACGGCGGAGAGACCGAAATAGAGAGACTGACGCCGAGAGGTGAGCCACCGTTTCTGGGTTGAAAGAGCAGCCGGGTGGACGTAGGCGTAAAGCTCACATCTGGCTTTGTTGAAGTTTGCACGACGGCTATAGTATCGAACATCTGCACACAATGTTTCTGTTTTTTTCGTTTTTCGGTGACTTGCAAATGGTAGCTCGTTGCTCTGAAAAATAGCTGCAAATAACGCACGAATGGCTATTTTGTTAAATTTTATCTGACGCCCTCTTGATAAATCTTACCATTTGATCTTCAATGCATTCGTCTTTAAAATGATTGGGAACCTAAAGCTCGTGGGCTGTATATAGTCGAGAAGGGCTACTGTCGATCAAAATGCATCCACCCGTGTCCATAAAATAGAATTCATCAATTTACCATCAAATAAAGTGACCCTCAAGGGGCAGTGCATTGTTGGTCCATTAAGTGTCGCTGTATGGTGTACTGTAGGGGTCGTCCACCTTTTTTGAACCTAGGTCCTACTTTATTGTTACTGATTAGTGCCAAGGGTTTGAGATGTACAGTATTTCCAAAGTAGTAATTCATGTTATTACTATGTTGTTACAATCGTATTATGTTATTGGGTAGGTGGGTGTATCCCTTAACCATTAGGGTCGTATGGGGCACAATTACCTGTGGTGGTTCTTGGGCAAGTACAGCCTGGTGGCGCCAATGTCTCTCCAGGCCAAAAAAATGTTTCCAGCCTGTTTTGAACTAGAGACCATTCGCGTGTTAGGCACATGTGCTAACCACAGCATGACAGAAACACTCTGGGTTGTAAAAATTGAAAATAGAGTTGAAATAAGAACAGTCGACCACTAAAATTGTTTTTTAAATACACTGATCATGTCAATAATTTATTATGCCAGTTAGAAATACAATTTTCAAAATAATCACTATGATTCATCACTGTTGAACTATTTTCAGAACCGGTCCGCGGCTATTTAAGTGCTCTAAGTGGGCTACCTGGTGCCCTTTGGCACCATGTTGGAGACCCCTCAAACAAATGTTTGAAAGCACAGGGAAGAATACAAACTACTGAGACTCAAAGGGACCAAAACAAACAATTTTACTTCTCATCTATTTGCACAGCCTTTGGGGTTTTTTGGGTTCCCTACAAGCAGCAAGATGTCATCTTCCTTTTAGAGGAGGCTCATGTTATGTAAAATGAATGCAAGTTTCTTGACCTGAGGGTATTTTTAAAATGCATGGCTTTTTGATAGCTTGTGAATATTTTGCTTTTTATTTAAATCAATATTGTGTTTCTTCAACAAATTACGTGTTTTTACCACTAAGAAGCACTGAATAATGCACACTGTCCTTTTAACATAACTTAATGTGTAATTTTTTTATTTTCGAGAAATGTTGTACAAGGGACTGTGTGCTTTATTTAGCACCGCCTCGTGGGAAAAAAACAATGTTGATTTCAATAGGCAGAAAAATTCTTAAACCAAACATAAATCATATTAAGCTGCATTTTTAAATACTTGGAAGCCGAGAAATTTGCATTCATTTTACGTAATATGAGCCTCACCCATCTTTCTGCTAAAAGTAACCCCCCAAAGAAAAGGCTTTGCAAAAAATAGGAAGTAATTTGGTCCCCTTGAGTCCCGTAGTTTGTATCCTTTCCTGTGCTTTTTAATACTTGTTTTTGGTTGTACCACACAATACAGTCAAATTCTATGCGGTGTCCCTTTAAAGAAATAATAATCTCATGTGGGTGAACTGTCAGCTTGTTCAAATCATTTCAGGATATTAAACTGCCTGTTAAGAACATTTAAAAATATTTTGTTTAACTTTTCATAGCCCACGAGTCTCTTTAGAAATGTTAGGTATTTTGGCAGGTCAAATTCCCTGAATAAAAGTTCGATTAACATCAAGCAGTTTTATGTTTACAAAGTGCACTTTCACATTGGAAAATGATAGATGTCATAGCTGGTGGAAGAACTATATTTGAAATATATGTACATGGGTTTTTCCAGATGTACGAGGTGTCAGTAGTTTCAACATCTGAATTTAAATGCAGGAAATAATGACATAAAATAAAATTTGCTAATACAGTATTTACAATAAAATCCATCTTTTCTGTTGAAGATTAACATATTTGTCGCTAGCAATTAAGCATGTTATCACAACAGTATTTAGAATTATCCAAACCATGCCTGATCATATCAAAGGAAAAAGCAGGTAGCTGAAACTAAAAGATACATTAAGGCATTAGAAATAAAAGTGACTTTAAAATTAGCTTTTAGCAGATGCTTGAAGTTTCAACTTGCTGGAATTGCAACTTTCTGGTGAGGAGGTTCAATCAAGATAATTTCATACCTAACAAGAACATGTGTGTAGGTGTAAGTACCCTAACAGATTTTCCCCATCTTGGACTCTGCAGCTGAATGCGGATGTGAGCTGTTTGGGATTTAAAGACGCATAGGAAGGAAGAAAAAGGGGGGTGGCGGGGGATCACAGTGGACGTGGACGAGAAAAACTGCAAAAGGTGCTTGCCAAGAATTGAGTTTGTTGTGAGCCAAGCATGGATGTTTGCAGTAGAACCGGGTGGAGGTTGGGTGGGGGCAGTAAAAGACACTCACAGCAAGCTTCACACTCAGTCATGTTTAAACTGCTGTGTTGTCTTGTGGCCATATAATACACTAGGATCAATGCCCCATGTCATTTTTATCTTGGAGTGGACTGGTACTACCAAGGTTCGCTTTTCACAATGGCTGTTTCGCTCAAGACGCGGTAGGAGTCATGTCCAAAGCCCTTAACAGCCGGGATTAAGTGTGACTTTGGTTATTCTGTAACAGGTTTTGTCTATTTGCCTGTGTTTGTTTGTGCAGCTATGCAAGAAGCACAGCAGAGTCGATGACTGAACTTGTCTGACATAGGTAAAACCAGCATTTTGTGACAGGAAGATTCATTTGGATATTTCTTGGAAGATTTAAATTAATTTGTGGTGTTTTACATGAAGTAGAGATTTCCTGATCTAGCCACAAATAAGTTTTACTGTGAACTCGTAGTAAAATCTTTTTTCTTTACTTTTTAAAAAAGTTTTTGTGTAGGAGCCAACAATAGACTTATTTTGCCAGGAGTTGTGCTGTGCAGATGAACGAGTAGGTGTGATGGATTTATAAATTAGAAGTTGCATTTTGATGGGTTTGTACTTTATTCCTGTTTGTTTGATCACACGCTTTCATACAAACAAAAACATTTGTTTGGATCTTCTCTGACAGCTGTTGTGCTTTTCTGAATTTTCAGTGGGACAAAAAAAGCTGTTAGCTTTACTTGCTAGCCAGGGGAATTAACTGTGTTTTAGCTGGTCAATTTATACGTTTTGGTAAGCCAGGGAAGTAAATACAGACTTTTGTGTAAGCTTGCTGTCTAGCTATTTAGTAATTTGGCTTAATACGATCTCTATTTAACCTGGTGTAGCGGAGCTGCTGTTTAAAAAGCAGCACTGAGTATGACAGTAAAAGTGAGTTGAGGTGTTTTTACTGGCTGTAAGATGAGAGCTGCTGGCACTATGTTTGTCTGCAGTTTGTTCAGTGATTCGATTGCTGTTATTGGAAGAAGGCACTGATTTGGATCACGTGTGACACAATGTTGCACGATCCAATGACAGTATTGACTGCTGCTTCTCATACTTCTTCAACTATTTGCCCCCACGGACTGATTAACAGCCACGTGCTCCATGTAACATGTGCGCCTATTAAAAAAAAATGTTTTAAGACACTCACAAATCTTATTCTTTGTTTTTTTTTCCAGGCACTGTGTAAGAAATGCGCCGGCAGACTGTTCCATGTTCGTAAAATAATGGAAACACTACGTTTGACGACCATTGTCACGCATTTGTGGAAATACACAAGTGGCTCGCACAGCTAATCGTGTCGAGCCTGTCAATCGATACGCACAGGAGCGCCATGCTCAAGCGGCCCCAGAATAACAACCAGGAGCGCTGTGCTCACGCAAAGGGAAAACGCTGGAAAAAGTTGGTGGAAAATCTTACTTTTTTGCCTCATTTTTGAGTCCCTGCTTTTCTTCCCTGATTATTATTTTGACCTAGATACTTTCTGTGAGGCACTTACATTTTTGGACATTCACGTCTAAATCCAAACAACTTTTTTTTGTGAATAATGATGGATGGAACTCACTGCCCTGCATAGTGAGGATGTAAGTGGCTGAAGGATGGGAGCCAGATGAAGAGAAGGAGGAAGAGCTGGAACCAGCAAAGCACAATGGCCCACTCAAGTTTGCTGCAGGGGAAGCGCTTTTACTGCCGGGAATGGGTCTTCCACAAGATCCAGCACTGCCTTCAGGAAAAAAGCAGCAACCTGAGCGGCACAACCGGCACCCCCAGTAAGCAGCCTGCAGGGGAGGGCTCAGCCAACACAAGCAGCTTGACTTCAGGCCCAGTAAAAAGTGGTACCTCCTGGGGGGTTTTGCTAGTTGGCGGCCCAGGGAGTGGGAAAACGGCGCTTTGTACGGAACTGCTGTGGCCTACCTCGACACAGGGCAGCCAGCGGGGCCTGCATCAGCAAAGCTTGGCCTTCCACTTCTGCCGGGCGGATGACTCGGACACGATGTGTGTCGCCGGCTTCATTCGTGGATTGGTGGCGCAGATCTGCCGCAGTGGGCTCGTCCCAGGATATGAGGAGAAGGTCCGCGACCCGACCTTGCAAAGCGCTCTGCAGCCTGGCGAATGCGAGAGGAACCCCACTGAAGCGTTCAAAAGGTAACAACACACATTATTCACATGGTTGTATTTCACTGTTTTTGGATTTAAAACATTCACTATAATAAAGGCAGTTTAACATTATTTATGAATGAATACAAAAGTTTATTTTACAGAGAATATAAAACTTAAATTTTGATAACTGCACCTCAGGGGGTTCAAGCTTAATGTATTTGGGGCCCACCGGAGCTAAGGTCTGGTTGAGGTTGGGCCAAATGGGGTTTTCCACTTAAAAAGCTCTGAAAAAAACAGTGCAATGTTTTCAAATCACTTGTATAATATAAAAGATTCTACACAAAATAAGAGCATTATACAACAAAACATTAAGATTGAATGTGAAAATAAATCAAACAATCAGTAAAAAAAGAATCAATAGTTTGCGTGGGCTTACATTAGAAGCACAGTGTGGATTAATTGACCACTAATTATAGCTATACTGTATAGTGAAACCAAAACAATCACAAAGAAAAATACAACAGAGACTCAAAGTGACCAAAGCGCACTATTGTTTTTAAATTATTTTTGTCGAGCGTTTCAAGATCTATTTGTTCTTTAGGGTACCTTTTAAGATGGCGGTCATTTATTTTCAGCTGCCTCTAGGTGAGGCTCGTGAATGTTAAATAAATACAAATTTCTTGATCTACGAGAATTTGGAATTATTTCGTTTTTATCATAGTTCAGGTATTTGTGCTTATTTTAAAATATATATTGTTTTTCGTTATTTTTTTCTTACAAGGAGGTGCTAAATTATTCACACTGAAAGGTGGGGGCCTCAAACTATCATCCTGCAGTTCCAGTTTACAAACCGCACATATGTTTTCAAAAGTACATTTAGGTTTAAGTAAATCATAAACCTGATTAGGTTGTACCTCTTCCAGGCACTACATTTCTTCAAAGCTGAGTGATGTCTGTTCTTTCATTCATTCCAAAGTGGTACTGCGGTATAATTAATTACATTTTTGTAGAAATACGGGCACAATAAATTGCTTTGTCCTCCCTGTGAGCCTTTTCTGGTGCTTTTTCTTGACGTTTGGAATTCCCTTTTGCCTAAAGATGTTGCAAGTGCAATTGAAACCCCTTACTCCTGCAGGCTACTGACCCCTCCCCCATTATTATTGTTTTTACTGCCGGTCACACCTATCTCATGGCCCCACCTCAGCCGCATTGCATTTCATAGTTAAGGTTTCCCCCTGGTAGGCATTCTGGATGGGACATGTCCATATTTCGGTAACTTTTGTGTGAGCCTCTGCTAACAGACTGACCCTGGTGACAACTTGATCATAACGACTGCAGGTTAGGACAAGTCTCACACGAGATTGCTACATGAGTTTGTGGACAGCTTTGTCATACTGTAGGTCAGGCAGTGTGTATGCACGCGGTGAGCACTCACATTTCTCGTCTAGCCATCTGCTGACGCTTGTTGCACTCTCGGAACATCTCTCACACACCCGCACAATGCACACAGTGGAAAAGTAGGTCACGGCAAGGTAAACCATTATTTAAACGCTCACCAGAATCAACATACATACTCTCCCCCTATTCCTACCTGACACGCTTGTTCCCAGGGAAGCAATTGCCATCTGGTCATAATAACGAGGCCTCATTTTACCTAGGACTGTGACTGTCGTTTGACCCTTGCACTACAGTAAAAGCATGTTGCCTGAGGGGCTAAAATAGTTTGAACCCGAGCAGGGCACACAACTTAGCGCATGCCAACTGACAAAAAGCCTTATTAAGCCAGCATTCTTTCACATAAATGTACAAAGACTAGGGAGCTGTTTTAACTGAGAAAAGACTTTTACTTAAGTAGTGCATTTTGTCAAACATGATTACATCCATTTCTAAGTGCTGTTTAGGCATATGAGACAAGTAATAAAACATTTAGCCATTTGAAAATAATTTACACAAGTAGCAACAGTGTTTTGGTTGCATACTAGTCTATTTTCAAAACTTTATATCAAACAATATATATATTTTTGAGCCAATCAAGTATCTTATTGATTCATGTCAAGTTGAAAGACATTAGGAATGATATACTTGGCTTCATCAGAGCTCGACAGCCTGACAACAGTAGCTGAGAGACGGGCACTGAAAAAGCTGCGGTCAATCATGGACAATTCATCACATCCACTACACAGCATTATATCCAGACAGAAGAGCAGCTTCAGTGACAGACTGCTGTCACTGTCTTGTACCACGGACAGATTGAAGAGATCTTTTCTTCCCCGTGCCATGAGGCTCTTTAACTCCACCCGGCGGAGTAAAGGCCCACATTAAACCACACCCCCTACATTGCATATTACTGTACTTTTATTGCAGTGTGTATTTTATGTAGCACTATTTGAATACTCTATACAACACGCTACAGTGGGTATTAGCACGTCACATTGGGTATTTGTATATTGTATTCCTCTTGCCTTATTATTGAATTGTTCTCAGCGAAGGGATGCTGCTGGAAATGTGAATTTCCCTGCGGGGATGAATAAAGTATCTCTCTCTCTTTCTCTCTCTTTCTCTCTCTTTCTCTCTCTTTCTCTCTTTTTCTCTCTCTTTCTCTCTCTCTCATATACATTTATTCATTTTAAGGTCCTGGTTTGAGGGTGTTCATATCAGTGCTTTGACTTCATCATAGTTCTGAGTTCATCTACAAAAGTTAAGAATAATTCCTATGATTGCATATCTACAGCGTCCTGCGTTACTTGCCGTCCGTCCGCCTTTTCAAAAACGATGACATTCAACTAAGTCATATAAAATGCAACTTTTTAAGAACTTGTCTGTATTTCGTTTGACATTTTTTAACTTTTTGGAATCTCAGGTGGTAATATCCATAACTCATTTTTTTTAATTATCAGAGAAAATTATTAAAGAAAGCCATTTATTACATCGCAGTATCTTGGTGTTAATGTCGTTTAAAAATAAATGAAACATATCTATGTGTTTTCCGTTTTAAGATTATGTGTTTGTGGACATTACGTGTTATTGATAAAATCAGCATTTTGTCAAAATAAAAGTGCACTATCGCTGTAATTGTGATTTCACTACTCACAATCGCATGTTTCATAACACAAACTGTACTTACATCACCACCAAAAGAACATTATGAGGCTCTCCCACAAGCACGTGGCGTATTTATTCGTGTATAACTCGCATTCGTGTATAGAATTCTGTACAAAATTCAGTTTTACTTTTTCTTAGCTTAATATAAGCATCTTAAGTGACAAGCGTTGTAGAATACATAGATATGTGATTAAAATTCAAGCCATTAACACAATACCAACATACAATTTACAATATATTTATGTAATGTCATTCAGTATGAGTACGATTTTTCATCACATACACCAAAGTTGTTTTCATTGTTGTTCTTTTTAATTAATACATATTTATATATTCAGGACTACTTTTTCTCCATACCGTAACACTCATCTCTGGTAACGTTAATAAAGAAGTGTGCTAATGAGATAAAAATGAATGCATTTTTGTCTTCTATATCACGTGGAGGTGTAGTGGTTAGGATTAGGCGCTTTCACCACCGTGACCCAGGTTTGATTCATGTTGCATCCAATGTATTGCGATTGTGGTCAGCAATGTTTTCAACTAATCAATCATTGCACATACACGAAAATATACTACCGTAAATGTAAATTATCATGTGTAATGTGCACCTAAAATTGAATTATTTTTTAGGTTAAAAAAAAACAGCATTATACATGGATAAATTCATCCATCCATCCATTATCTGCAACGCTTATCCTCAGTAGGGTCGTGGAGGTGAGGGAGCCCATCCCAGCTATCGTCAGGCAGTGGGCAGGGGACACCCTAAAATTGGTTGCGGATAAATACAGAAATTGAATATTATCCAACGTAAACGAACTCAGGATCTTCATGCATAAACTATCTGATGGTTCTCCCTGCTGTCATATACCTGTAAACTCATTTTTCAGGGTGCCAGTGTTGTTGGTTCTATTTGATAAATGTATGGAACAAAAAATAAAATAAATTAGAGTGAAAATGAATCGTTACTCCAAGCACGACAAGCCTTGGGATAAAAATTCACAAGGGGGTGTGCTTGTTTTGACTAGTTTCAAGGCCACTCCATAAAATGCTATACAGGTTGCATTAAGTTAAGGGTGTTGTTAAACTTTTTTTTCGTTTGAGGACCATTTAGCCTCCACTGACCCCCGTCCAGCTGTGATTTTCAGTGCATGCAAGAGGCCCCCGCCAAATTCTTGGGCCTAGTCAAAGGCAAACAAGTCGGTTTGTTGATAATAATCGCCAGTTGTATGTTAATGCAGCGAAACCGGTTCAGACACGGTTTGACGTCCGTGCCGTACAAGCCAATTGCTGCTTTTCCCACCATGTGCGCCCGTTGGCAAGCGAGACTTGAGGCATTTTGAGTGCACATTTGAACGGTTTGTTTGTCCATTCTGTACTCATTTGCAAAGTACCTGCACATTTCTCTTGTAAATGTCGTATTCTAGCTATGTGTTTTTCGCTTGAACACTCGTTCCAAAGACGCTGGCGGTTAGCTGCTTCTGGTAACAGTTGGGGACTTACTGACTCGCATGCAATCAAACATTAGAAAAACTAGATTCATAAGTAGTCTCAATCTTGTTATTTTTAAGTAATAAATAACGAATGACAGATAAGAATGGAAACAATGTGGTAACCCTGACAAGGTAATTGCTGTTTCAAAGCCTATTTACCCCCATTTTGCATTCAAAGAATGACATGTGTAAAAATGGCATGCTACAGAACTAAACAAAGTCAGTCAATCATTGAGGGTAACAGGGATTCTTCAAAAATCTTTACTTTTACTTTGCGAAAGGTTGTAATTAGTTGTAAACTTTACTTAAAGTGAATCTGTGTAATATTTGACCACTAGGTGTCGCTGTATTCTGTAGTGCAACGACAACAAGTGCTATCAATCAGTGGTCGGCAACCTGTACCGGTTTAATGTTCAATCAACAACATTAGTAATAATAACAACTATAACAATGAGCTGTAGTCCACTGCATAAACGCCTGGGCACTAAGGATGTAGATGACCTAGGAAAAGGCATTAGATTTTATTTCCTCATCAAACTATTTTTACTCAAAATACGATGTTGCTTTGGCTGAACTCCTTCCCGTAATACTCCATTACAATGTTGTACAACGTGACACCGCTAGGAAAAATATTGTGATGCTCAGATAAAATCTGATGCATTTTCCTTTGTCAACCACAATTCAAGGGGGCCTGCGGCTAGAATTTGGTGCTCTCAGCATAGCAGTTTAGGTTCGATTCCCGCTGCATCCAATTCTAAGCAAATGAGGTAATCAATATTTGTCAACGGATTAATCATTGCCTAATAACAGTGATATACTACTGTAAAACCTCAGTTTAACACACACTCAAACTTTGAGTTTATTTTTGGCTGAATAAAATGCATGTATACACAAATGAATACAGTCTAAGCAAAAACTAAGGCCTTTTTTTTCTTGTTTTACTTTCAGTACCAAACAACCCGCGGTCCAGTACAGGTCCGCAACCCGGTGATTGCCCACCACTACTATAAATAAAAAGGAAAATACAAACAACAGAGACTCAAAATTATCAAACCGTAATAGTTTTATTTTATTTTTTTGCCGAGCCTTTCACAAGGTTTTGGGTTTTGGTGGTACCCATGACCGCAAGATGGTGGCCAATGCTATGTAAAATAATACAAATGTATTTACCTACGAGGATTTGCACATTTATATAATAGTTCATTTATTTTTGTGTATTAATCAAATCAGTATTGTTTTTTTTTATGAAAAATGGTTTTACCAGTAGGAGGCGTATAACAATACAATAATTACTAATTAAGTTGAATTTATTGCTTTGAACATGATTAAGAGCCTTTGTCCGTAGAACAGTGCCATAAATTGTCTCAATGTGGCTTCTTTAAATGTACTCCTTTCTCTTGTGGAGTTTTTTTTTTCAAACAAACTAAAACTGCCTGACAGGGCAGTGATGTACAGATGTTTATTCAGCTGTGGTAGAGCAGTGTTGAGTAATCACAAGACCTCTTCAATTGAAGTAGCTTACAAACTGATCACTTGCAGAAGTGATGAGTGGCTTGTCAGGAAAAGATAAAGTGCCTTCCAAGTAATTGATGTAGACAGGAGCTTTTACTGAAAAGAAAGTTGTGTGACAACCGTTTTGAAGCCTGAAAATAACTCTTGATACCTTTTAAGTTGTTTGATTTTATGAGTATGTCACAACTTTAATGACAAACAACATCAGGTCACAGCAACACGAGGAAACTTTGGGCAGTGGTGTTGCAGTACATAAACAACAAGCACAGCAGGCCCCTAGTTAAGCTTGTTGAACTAGTTTTGTTCAGTCACAATCTCGATTCCAACCTACCGTCCTTTCAACATGGCTTTACCTTCAGGACAAAAGAACTGGTTTCGGACTGGGGGTCGCTTGCGGGAATTAACACAGTCATGTGGGCCTAACAAATTCCAGCACTTTTGTTTTTGCTGATGGCACAGTAGGGGTCCGTTTAGTAGGTGTGACTTTATCTGGCTGTGCGGTTTTGGTCGACTTCAGTTTCTGCTGCGGTCATATGTGCAAGAGGTTTCAAAAGTGAGCAAATTGTTTTTTTTTTATTTTCTCTATTTGATATGTCTTAACAATGTCCAACTGAGTTCAAAGAGCCATTATGTTTTTTTTTCACTGCACCTATACGCTTTACTTTTATCATAGCTGTTCGGAGCAGGACACATTATGTAGGAGGAATTGGGGGTAAGGTGAGTGCTGGAAACTTATGTCATGCTCGTCCCCGTGTTTTTTTTCTGTAATTTTTAGTGTAGCATGTAAATGGTGATAGTTAGAAAACATCCATTTCTAGGGCAGTCCAAATGCCAACCCGACCCCCAAGAAAGATGAAAAAGGAGGACTTCTTTTCAGCACGTCTTGGACGTACACACACTTGCACGCGCATCATCAATGAGCTGAGTAAGGCTGCAATGATGACACAGGCTAGGAGTTGGCAAGCAAAAACGATCCAAATTACGCACAGCTCCTTTTAAATCAAACAGACTTTGTTGTATATCTAGTTTCTACATCAAACGCTAACATTTGTCTTTGTACTAAATAAACTGTGGTGGGGTTTTTTGTTCATTTTCATTTGCCTAATAGTCTCTAAATATGATTAACAGAACAAGGAAAGTTTTATCCAATTGGAGAAATTCGGGTGGCAAAAATCCAAACAGGAGGAAACAATATCTAGTGTTTCCACTTGGGTAATCGTGGGGAAATTGGCAATGTCACATGTTTTATTGCAGATCCTTAACAGAATTCAAAGCTGAGCACGTTTCAATTTTCAACACTTGAATAAACCAAGGTAAGATTTAATGGTCATGCGTGGGCGGTTTGTGTATATCATTTCCATTGGTGTGTTGAATCCTTGGCTGGGCGGTAGTTCTTTTTTGAGGTTTAGGGAAGGCTACTCTTGCCTCGCCTTTTATGTGGTGCACGGCAGCAGAAAATTCACTGGAAATTGGGGCCACATTTTAGCAGGCGACGACAACAACAAAAAAAGGCTTCCACTTTCATCCACCCTCTTCTCTTGTGACGCATCACCTCCAATGGAGCAGAAGAGGAGAAACAGCAGCAGCAACAGAGCAATGATGATTCAGCACTCTGTGGTTAGCCTCTGTTTCAACAATATGGGTGATATTATTTGATTGTGAAACACAATGAAATAAATCTCATAAACATAGTGTACTGCAGAGTACATTCTTCCTCATATTGCATGGATGGAAATGGCAAACCTTGAAAGGAAGTTGAATTTGCACACATTGGTTTTAGTTAGTTTTATTGCAGAACCTATGCTGTTAGGCAGAGGGAAGACAATGTACTGGATTAGTTCTAGGTTTAATCAGTGGTAAAATTAAAAAGGGAAATACCAGAGTCAAAATTAATTCAAACAAGAGTTTTAGGACCAGAACAGAGACAGGACCCACTTGCGTGCATTTCTCTTAGTTTTATTGGGAAGAAGGGAAAGGATAGCACACACGATCCGTAGATCGCTGGTTGCGGGGAGCAGGTTGCTCAGACGTGGCGATTGATGGCGGTGTCGCGAGCAGAAAAAGCAGATCAGTAGCCAGGACGGGGGAGAAAAATCGTAGTCAAGATCACAAAAGGGGTCGGAACCAGGAAACAGACGGGAATCGGAACAGGAGAGGGTCAGGGTCGAAAAGCTTGCCTAGCATAAGCTGAGGTTCGCAGATGGACTGACAACCGGTGACAGGAAGACGGGGGGTATAAAAAGTGACAGGTAGATGATCAGCGTCCGAGGCAGTTTGCGCCAAAGGAGCAGGCTCATGATTACTGATGCGAGGCGCATCAGTAATCATGACAAAAAGCCATCAATTTAATGAACAATGGACAACACAATAGACAACATACTCCCATTAATTTAAGGTGTTGAATGTGAAGTTCTTAGTTTGGTTAAACTTTGTTGAATAACCCTGTTTTTTTTTCGATTTCAACACAATTAATAACCTTTTTTTTTGGGTCACTAACTGTATTGTTCTGCGCAAAGATAGGATTTTAGAATCAACCTAAATGTGTTTTCATGTCAGAGTTTGAAGTCACACAAAAATACACTTCAGATTTCAATGACAGTCAAAATGAATAACACAAACGTTCATCAAATAAGTCAAGTCAAGGAATCCCAAATCCATGGGTATGTACTTTGAGCACTCAATGATTATCAAAGTTCATCAGTTCAGTCAAGATCAAAGGAATAATCCAATTCCTACCGCGGCCTTGATGCAGAGCTTTAAGATGAATCAGATCCTTGCTGGTCTGGGGATGCCAAATTGTCCGAGGAATTTTTTTCGGAGAGGGAAAAACTCGTCTAAATCTTATGCATACAAATTAAGACAGCTGACAATTCCCACTGAATATTTGCTGTAATTCTTAAAGAAGCTGACCTGAGTAACGCTTTTGGTAATCCAGACTTGGCAGGAAACTTCAACGTCCACTCCAAAGAGTGCGAAGGGTGTGTGCAGATTTCCCACACGCCATGAGAGTGTTGACAGCAAAAGGGGCTGAGGTAGGGGATGAGTTAAACGGGATAAAATTCCAGATTGCATTGGCAGCGTCAGATAGCTCATCTGGAATGTGGACTCCACTTGCACTCGCAAGATTTGATAGGATTTGCTCTAGCTATCTGAGGTATGCACACTGGTTAAAAAAGGGAGCATGCATATATGAGCCGTCATTATTCCTGTATTTATTTGTGTATAATTCACTTTTCCTTAAAAATAACTCAGTTTGTGTGCATGTTATACCCAAGGTGTTTTGCGCAATGATTAATGATTCTAAAAACTTTGCCGACCACAATACTAAATATTGGATGCAATGGGAATAGAAACAGGGTTGCTTTGGTGACAAGGCCAAATCCCAACCACTAGACCCCCAAGGATATAGACAACATACAAAAATGCATTTGATTTTATCACAGGATTACAATATTTTTACTCACTGTATCAGAGACGAATGTTAGATAATGAAGAAAAACTGAAAATCGCCCTGAAAGACATAAATAAACACAAAAAGCCAGACAAAGGAAACAACTCTTTCATGTATCGGTTGATGTACCGGACTTTGAAGGACATTCAATAAATGAATTGTAAATTGTATGTTAGTATTGTGTCAGAAAATTTTAACATTGCCGCATGTATTCAAGTCAAGTCATGTTTATTTGTAAAGCCATTTATCACAAGGAGTCTCAAAGGGCTACACAGACCACAGATCATTGCAGTTTTTTTGGTCCAATCCGAACGTTATGATTGACATTTCAGGCCCATAGGCCCGAAAATCTGATCTGTTTTGGTTTGGGTTCCGACGTTTGTCACTTGCAATGCATAATTTTTGACATAAACGTATGTCGGATAAATAACTTTTATGACAACAAACTTGCCATAACTAAAGCGGTTTGCATACGATCATAGTTTTGAGTTACTTAACCTTTTTTGTTTTGAAGTGTCAGTGGTAATCTTATTTTGGATCTCTGGACACTATTCCAAGTGAAGCCCTTAGTTTTGTCTCCTCGGAAAAAAAACCCAATGTGGTCTGGTTTAGGTGATGGGTCCCATGACTGAACAATCAATCCCATTTTTAGACGTTATCTCAGAAGATATCTGGACATTTACGAGAAAAGCAAAATGTGACTTTTTTTTTTTTTTAAAGCTCAATCATCTCATCTCATCAGCACCGCTTATCCTCAGTAGGGTCGCGGGGGTGCTGGAGCCCATCCCAGCAATCATCGGGCAGTGGGCAGGGGACACCCTGAACTGGTTGCCAGCCAATCGCAGGGCACACAGGGACAGACAACTCACTCGATCAGTCACACCTAGGGACAATTTGGACCAGCCAATCCACCTGAAATGCATGTCTTTGGAATGTGGGTGGAAACCGGAGTGCCCGGAGGAAACCCACGCAAGCACGGGGAGAACATACAATCTCCGCACAGTAAGGCCGGGAGCTGGATTTGAACCCACGCAGGAGGTTCCCACAACCTCAGAACTGTGCCACACACGCGCTAACCACTGCGCCGCCATGCTGCCCAAGCTCAATCATGATCAACCAAACATTCATGATACATTTTAATAGGCAAAGTCGATAATTATAGCAAGTGTGTAGACCATTAAAAAAAACTAAATAAAAGGTTTACAATGTCTCTTGATAGTTGTAAATCTGACACTACAAAAAAATGATCAGTGTGCTCCTCCTCATGGTCATCTTAATTTGATTAGAGCCACCCCCTTCCTTCCTTCCTAACCTTGCTAGAACTACATCAGTTGTCCCACAGCGGTGTGCAAGCTCAACATGACAGATGGCGAGTGCATTAAAAGTCTTTCACACCATGTTTTCTGCACAAGACTTGGCAAGAACTCAGACATATGTTGAGGACTCGAGCAAGAGGCCCGCTCTGCGTCGTGCTCGGCAAAGTGGCTTTGTTGCGCTTATTTTGCCATAATAACCCACAGAGTTGTCTTTTTGTCTGCCGCTCTTGTCTTTTGACTATTCGACAGCCTAAAAGTAGCTGAATTGCACGAGAACAATACCCCTTTGTCAGACCCACTTGCTGTCACTGTGGATTTGATTGTCTCGGTAGGCAGCAGAGACACGGCTATTCACGCCCAGTCATCCCCGTGCGTGGACATTCCTTTTGGCAAGGCTCCCAGATGGCATGGCAGGTTCTCCACGAGCTGCAGCCATCAGGAGAGATTAGCCAAAGAAGCCCGAGTAAAACCGCAACCAAGCGGGGAAAATCTTCTTAAGGGTGTTAGATTTGCAGCAACAAAAAAACACCAAGGGGGTAGATGTCTCATTTAGCCTTGTTAGGACTTGTTAGATCAGTTCTCCGGAACTGTATTTTTTTCTTCAGCCAATTCACACATTTCACATTACATAAATCTCACAACACACCAACAAATAAAATACAGTTTGCATGAAGAGCACAAGGGGGCTCCTCCTTCCGTCAAAATAACCTTTTTTTTGGTTTGTCTCTTGAAATTAATTAATGTTCCCCCTCTGAATAACACCAGTATCGACCAGGTATGCATAAAAGAGGGTCTTAAGTAGCAACAAATTACTTCTTGAATAACTGATTACTGAATTTTACGTACTTATAAGGTGCACCCCCAAAATAGTAATTTGTGATATATTTCTCATACGTAAGACACACTTGACTATAAGATGCATGGAATTAAAACTGTACCAAGAGCTAGAGTAGCATACAAAAAAGAAAAAAGTTTAAATTAAAAAAACATATTTCATGGCACATTAATTAACATGTCTAACCACTAAAATTAAGCAATTTATTCATAAGGGATTGCTGTATGCAGTATCATTCAATTGTAACTATGCATTTCCAATTATATCCATTGTGTTTTCCGGACTATAGGGGCACACCAGATGATCAGGCGCACATTCAAATTCCAGGAAATTCTGGGTTCTTAGGTGTACCTTGTAGTGCAGAAAATATGGTAATTGTTGACTTATTTTGAGTCAAGTATGAAGTGGATAAATTTAGTTAGCATTTCAAATCCTTTTTTTGGTTTTGTTTTAAAATTACATTTTAAAGCAAATCAATGATCAATTATTTACTTTTTAGGCCCATTCCAAGTCACAAAGTGGACGCACATTGTATTTTCTAAAGCAAAACCAATTGTTGGTGCCAGGTCAAAAAAGGAAAACTGCTACCCTTCCTCCCCCCCAAAAAATCACTATTATTGACACCTCAAAATGGTCACTGATATGTATTATTTCATTAAAACAATGGCCCCATTTGTGGTCTATCACATTGCATATATATATATATATATATATATATATATATATATATATATATATATATATATATATATATAAAATGTATGTGTGTTTAATTTATCCAAATGTTGATCGTCAGTAAAATGTTTTATTGTTTTTGTCACGGTTGCCAATGGCGCCCAATTGGCCCTGCCCGTTTGGTGCCAGCTGCGGCTTGTTGACTGATTGGCTTCCCTCCTATATAAGCTCTGTGCTCTAACTCACCCTTTGTCAGTCCGTCAACGAAACTCTGCACCCGCAAGATGTGGGTTTTGACTCTGTCCGGTTTCCTGCTTGTGTTTCCTGTCCGTTATTGTTCCAGTCTAGTTTGTCATGTTTAATATCGATCTCCAGTTTTGTTCCCGGCTATTTTGTTCTGTTTGTTATCAATCTTCAGTGTCTGGTCGCGTTCCTGTCCAGTTAGTCCTGTTTAATTCGATCTCCAGTGTCTGGTAGCGTTCCCGTCTATCTCGTCCTGCTTGTTCTCGGACTCCAGTCTCCAGTGCCTGATATCAATCCTGTCTGTCCCGTCCTGTCCGGTATCGACTCCATCTGTCCGATATCTGCTTGTGCAATTGGTATTGATCTCGTCGCCCTCTGGTTTCCTTTCATTCCTCGCCAGACTACTGCCTAACATCTTCCCCCAACAATTGCAGAATCACTGACGTTTTGGGTTAACGTGCATGACTGCCCAATTTCCCGTAAATAAAGCTTGTGTGAGAAAAGTTACTCATCTAGGTTTTCCTCCTGTTTCGGTTCATGACAGTTTTGATACAAAGCTGGACTTTTATAATGAGATACAATATAAAGAAGGTGGGGAATTGCTAATCTAAAACTTGTGCAAATGAATAATTGGAAATATACATGTTGTAGTATTTATTAATCTCTTAGCTGTCAATTGATTTTTTTTTACTTGATTTTGCCGTTTTTAAGATCAGTTTGGGGCATGGATTGTGAAAGAGAAGTCCCCACATTGAAAGCCAGACAAGTATAGGCAACTTAGATCAGAACACTTATGTATACTGAATCAACATAACGTGCATGGTTGTATGTAGAAGTGATTATGAAAACATGACTTGCAAAAAAAAACATTTTCGCCTTGCAGTGATTCAGCGTTGCCACGAAACATTTGTCAATCATGAAGATTTTGATATTAGTCGTCTCTTAGTCGAGTGTGTTTTTTAATTTTTAAATTTTTTTATGTACTGTAGTTGGCTAAGTCACAAAAGCATTAAAACATTTTTTTTCTTCACTTTGTTTGTTTAAAACTGATGTTTTGGGTAAAACTTAAACCATCTTGTTTGGAAGATGCATTTGCAACAATTATATTTATCCTTAATCAGGGATCTCCAACATGGTGCATGCGGGCTCCAGAGTGTCCCCTAATGACAGCTGAGGTGCCCTCAGACTTGTTCTGAAAATAGCTCACCAGTGCTGGGTTGTTGTGATTTTCTAGAAAAATTACTTTCTTAGTGATTGAGTCTATTTAACGTTACTCCCAATCATTGACCTGGTAATAACATAGTAGGAATATAGTAACAACATAGTAATAACATAATAAGTTGTTATTTTAGAAATACATTTCAAACAGGGTGACCATTGCGCTAATTAGTATCAAAAAGTAGCTCTCAGCTTGAAAAATCTTGGCGACCCCTGTCCTAGAGGATGGTAGTATCACCTTTAAATATGCCAAATCTTTGCAGTGGATATGCTATAAGGAATGAAAATGCAACAACAGCTGTATAACTGTCCTCATGCTTATATGTGTATTGATTAATTGATTTTTTTCACCCTTTTTAAATGGCTAATTAACATGGGCCCAGTTTAAAATGTCACCAGCTTCAACTCCTTAGATCCTTTATCTCTGGCGCTCAGGCTAGAAGTAATTGAATGAAGTCGTAGTCTCTGGAAAATGACATTTTGTCAGTCTGACGCCCGCGGCGCTCACACAGGAACAGAGGAGCGCAAAGAAGGCTGCAGAGCTTAAATATGCTTGTTGACCGCTGCGGTTCACTTAGCATTCATGTGCGACATTAGCAGTGGAGCTTACAGATTCCTTGTCTGGCTAGCAGCTTGCAGTTGCTGGAATGGTTAATGTAGCGTTCAAACAGCCAACTTGTAATGTGACGAGCGTCCTACGTAAAGTTTGTTTCATTGCATGTTGCCATGCGGCCGGGTTGTTTCGTGTTTCAAGTCGCATGCAGAGTTGCTGCCTCAGCAAGAATTTAATATTACATATTAATAAAACTATCTGAAGACATTAGCTTAAAAGGCGGTACAAAAAGGCCCAATGAATTATAAATGCTTCTACTGTGGGCCATAATAATTTTTAGAGGACTGAATGGATGCAACTTTTAACTGACTCAAAGTTATTCTCTTTAAATCAAATATGATCAAAGAGGCAGAGCTTAAAAAGTTGTAAACTCTGCCATAAACATGTCCTTCCATCTTTTATGCCTTCACAGATGCGTACTCTTGCCCCTCCTGAGCGTCAAACCGCCACCACAGGCCCTCTTCCTGCTGGTGGATTCTGTCGACGAGGGCGGGCAGCTGGGGGAGGCAGAACAAAAATCGTCGCCAGGCTCCCCCAGAACCATCGCTGAGCTCCTTGCCAACCACCACGAGTTCCTGCCGCCTTGGCTTCTGCTCATTTGCTCGGCACGGAGACAGAACAAGGCCATTACTAAACTTTTCACAGGTAAAAATATATATTTACAGTGGTACTTCTTTACAAGGCGTATCTAAACACAATCATCTCAATTCACAAGTTTTATCTGGAACAATAATTTTGCTTTTTGTACACTGGAAAATCCAGGTCCCTAGCATTCCTCGACCCTACAACTAATAGACCACTTGAGTCCGCACACCATCAGCATCAGTTCGTACCAGTTTGCGCACACAAACTACTACAGGGAAAAAATAAATACAAAATTGTGCTGTCTAAACCTTTTGTGTGTATGTTCATATAAAGTAATTTTAGGTGTACAGTAGGGGCTTGAGTATCATCAAGTCTCTCGACCTCATACCTGCCAACTTCAGCCAATTGTTCCCCGTATTAATGGTTGTAATTCCTTTTATGAAGTGGTAATAAACCTTACAAACAAAAAGCAGAACCTGTTTACCCACAGCAAGACAGACATACAGAATACTGCAACAAAATTAACCATCTACGATGACGTTGTCTGCTACCAGTGACAGAGACGATCCGGGTTAGAGCCGAAATGGAAAGACCAATAGAGGTACCACTATATTTAAAAAATAGACTTGCCTGATGTCCTGTGACACCAGCTGCTATTACCATGTCAGATCAGCAGCCGCCACCCTATTAATCAACACGGAATCTCTGCCTTTGCCAGTGCCCAGGTTTTTTGTGGATAATGCAACTGAGTCATAAGCCATAACTCAGAAACCTTTTTGTATATTTTATTTCAGTTTCTAGTGAGATGGATATTGCACGAATATGCATGGAAAAATACAAGTTTTAAATTTGCAATGTCAATTGAAGTCAATCATTATGTCAGTTGAGGAAGCAGCTTTAAAGGAAGCGGAAGAGAGAGGTTGTCTTTCATTTGCTACTTAGTCGTTCCATTGGGACGTTTCTTTGGCGTTTCCCCCTTTTAAAGTCATAATATGCTGATACAGGGATTTTTGTATTATGTTGATTTTATTTTTCTGCTGGCAGTACTTAAATATATTGACAAAATAAATTATGTCAGTCTGTGAAAGTCCGGCCTGTTCAGCTCAACACAAAAAAATACTCTACTCGAGTAACAACTAAATAATTTATAGTAAATTCCAGACTACAAGCTGCTACTTTTTTGCTACTTTTAAACACTGTGCCTTTATATATGGTACAGCTTTTTTTTCCGTTGCGGCACCGAGAAAAATGCATGTGCTTTAAATACAAAACATCGCTGTGACAACTGGAAAAATATTTCATGTTTTTTGGTAGAAATAAGTTCACGTTTTGCCAACATTATTCATAAATTACTGGAGTAAAAGGAGAGGTTCTACAGTACTTTATTCAATGTTTACACAGTACTTTTTCACCCACAAATTAAGACTTCAATTTATACATCCGAATTGAACAGCAGTGGAAGTTATCCATCAAAAACTCTACATTTCTAAGTCGCTGAGGTTCCCTTTAATCCTAGAGGAACAATAACTACTGAATTCAAATTGGTTCCATTACGAAGGCAACCGCCAAATAACAATAACACAAAGAGACACATCCGTGTTGCACTCTAGCGCTATTCTTCACAGTATGCTTGCCCTGGCGCTTTCGTCTAGAACTATAGGGCTCCGATTTTACGCAACGAAGCCCTCTTTTGAGTTTGGCTTCGGCTCTGTTGTAAATATGCACTTGTCTTTGTAATCATTATTTTTAATGGTCAGATAATCCGAAAATATTTCAGGTAAACAACTCTGAGAAGAACTGTAAACGACGTAGCTAAAAATTGCATCAGGTGTGCAGGGGCATGGCGCCGTTGAAGGTTCGCTGCAAAAAATGTCAGCGTCAAATGTGGTTTTCACCTGATGTGGGCTGGGCATAAGATATAAAGAATGTATTTAGAAATAATTTCATTTTTTATTGCTGTTTAACCCTGCGCTTTAAAATTTTGTGCGATTCGTACAAATACAAAATTGAGTTTTGTTCCTAAATTTGAGTATGCCGGTTTTAATCTGGTGCTCTCTGTAGTCCTTAATTTACAGTATTTGATATTTCGTAGAGCATTTAATTGTCATGCGATTTCTTAATCAAAAGTGACCATAATAGACTAAAATTTGGCTGTTATTCTACTTATAAATAAACATGTACGGTATGTTTTCAGTGGCTATTTATTGGCGGCTTGGTCTTTCTCAAGGTTTGCCTAACAAACAGTTGTAAACATTGCAACAGGCTGCTTTTGAACACTCGTCACATCTTTTCACTCTTTTGTAAGAACAAAGGTCACATATGTTTTAATGTTTTTCTTTGCACGTGTTCATATTTGAACGTTTGCTCTTGAGGTCTTAGTTGTGACTTATCTTCTTATTGTGTTTGTGCCCTGGCACATTTCCCCAAAACGTACAATAGCCTTGGCTTTTATCCTTTGCAAATGCTTTTAGCAGCACAGCACTTTCTTGTTTTGTCTGGATTCAGTCTTCCGCTTTGGGTTGACCACGATAATGACTTTGCTTCTTGCAGACATGCACACAAACAAAATAACGTAGCCTATTTTGTGCGGCCTGACTCCATTCATTTGTATTCGGAGTGGATTTTCATCATTCAGCACTGCACTTTGAGTATTGGGCATACCAGCAGTTGTGTTCCCACCACATAAACATAACCTGATTTTGTGCAAAACAAACATCTTATTGCTGAAAAATAGTTGGCTTGAAATGAAAGGTATGATAATAAAAAACAGTACAATACATCTTTGATTCCTATGGGTGCCTTGAAAGGTTGAAAACTCAGTTCTGCTTGTTGAAGACCTTTTGGGTCGTAACTATTGTAAATCAGGACCACCTATAGAGGTTGCACCCCCGAAGGTCAACTTCAATACATTCAGTAGCCCAGCCACCATTTGATTTACCGGTATTTATTTATGGCTATTATGCCCAAAAATCCTCATACCACTGGTCCACATTTGGAGAGCGTCAATACATTGCATCTTTGACAGGGTTCCCACAGATCCTTGAAAAGTCTTACAAGGCATTGAAATCATTATTCTAAAAATAAGGCCTTAATTGGCATTAAACAGTCTTAAATCCAACTTTTGAAAGTCTTTGAAATGTGAACACATTGATAAGATTGATATTTAACATTTATCTATTGTTTCTTTTTGATAATTAACCAATTCACTTTTGTGGCTACATGGCGTGACCACAATAACGGAACTATCAGAACGGGGGTGTGGTTTCAATCGGGCCTTTCAGAGCAGACACATGTCTTAAGTCTACCCAAAATACACATAGCAACTTCTGACAGAGACGTTTGGATCACGAAAAAGTGTAAATTTTATAAGAAGTGACTGCCCAACGAATGTTTTTCGCCATGGCTAAATGCTGTGCCAGGCAATAAGTACGAAGCAAGTCGGGTCAAGTCTTGTTTATTTGTATAGCTCTTAACCACAAGGAGTCTCAAAGGGCTGCACAGATCACAGACTATTGCAAACTACAGAATAGTATTACACCACCCACTGATCTAAAACCTACATGAAGGCAAGGAAAAACTCAAAGACCTCAACAGGAGGAAAATGAAGAAATCTTGAGAAGGGACCGCACATGATGTAATCCTCTTCCAGGATGACGAGGCTGCAACAAATGTTGCAATAACAAACAATACACATATACTCTCAACATTAAATATAGGTCATTCATAAGCTATAGAATATAAGTGTGTTTTAAGCCTAGATTTAAACACTTCCAATGAGGTTGCAGATCAGAGGGCAGAGCATTCCACAGCACCGGGGCCCCAATGGAGAACGCTCTCGAACCTGCAAATCACAATGTATTGTGTGCAAGAAATGTTTGTGTTTTTCGTTTTGTTTGTCAACATAAATTTAAATTTAAGTTTTCAAAGGGAATGAAAAGAGTCTTTAAAAGGATTAAACTTGCCTTAAGCTATAGGAACCTTTTTTGAATATTCCCTTCGGAATTTTTTTTCCAGAGACCGACTTATTTTGGGTTAGTAACAGTTTGCATTTTTGTGGATACGATTTGTGTGCAAAAAAGATTCCTTGTGAGGAAAAGAAGAGCAGTTGTCTGTGGGAGTCTGGCAAACACTATCAAATACTACTTGGATATGACTATTTTTGACAGAGATGACGCTTTAGTTCTTCCTCCGGATTCGTCTTTCCCAACTTTCTCAACAGCTTTTTTTTTCTCGTGTCCATTTCACACTTTGGAATGTGCTCTGGGAACTTTTCAACACCTCAGAGACCAAAGCAGGAAGAAGGAAGCTTTTCTGAGTCCTGCAGTATGATGCCTCACTTGCATCTGCTCGGCCTGCACAACAAAGACGCTGCTGTTTGGCATACTTAGGGTGCAAATTTTGGTCTCTTCGCGACTCGCATGTTATGATCAGTCCTTTAAGATAATGCAACGGATTTCCCCACATGTCATGCATGGAATTGCAGACCAATTAAGGAAAAATCGATCTAAAAATGTATGGAGAATGTGCAGCTTTTCCAGCGCCTCCCCCTACATTGTGAGTGCAGAGGCACTGTGCAGCCTTGATAGGGGCAGCGGAGTGGAAACACTTAGGTGGCAATTTTGGTCAGAAGCTGAGTAGAGCGCACGGCAATTTCACGGGGCCTCGAGGGCAGAAGGCAGAGCAAAGGAGTAGGCGGGGACATGCGCTCCAGCCTCGCAAATGAGATGTTTTTTACATCCTTCAAACCAAGTGGGTGAAAGATTCAAAAAAGTGGCGGTGAACCCAGTCCAATTATACACGCTCCTACCAACTGTAGAGGTTTTCTTTAAGTCTGCGAGACTTACAAAGTCCTCAGTTGAAAATAGAGAATAGCTTTCCCCAACCATTTTTCCTAACAATATTCTATGTTTGACTAGAAAAGAAAGGCCCATGTGGATAGTTCTTCCAAAATATGTCTGATTTTCAGAATTTGTTAAAAAGAACAATTCATCTTTGATGAAATTACAATCTGTTCGTAGAGATGGCTATGACACATGAATGGATTTTGTCTCTACTAAAACTTTTGTGAGCAATCTGTTTATTTGGAGGTTGGATTTCTGCAACATCTCGCCCTGAAGGGCTCTTTAAACCTTGGATAATTTTTGAAGGATAAATCCTATTTTGTTTTAAAGACTGACGTCAAATAAATTTAGTTCTTAAATTGGAAGTTTTGGCTTATTGTTTCTGCCATAACAAAAATACATTTAAAATTATAAAGAATTGTGCATCTGTTTTTACTCGTTGTTGATAAGTGAGCTCCATTTTTATCTGTTTGTCCAGTAAGGTAATACTCCGTCCATCCATTATCTGCACTGTTCTCTTCAGTACGTGCTGGAGTCCATCACAGCTGTCCTCGGGCAGTGGGCATGGGACACCCTGAACTGCTTGCCAGCCAGTCGCAGGGCACACAGAGACAGACAACTCATTCGCTCATTCACACCTAGGGACAATTTGGACTGGCCAATTAACCTGTTTTTGGAATGTGGGAGGAAACCAGAGCTCCCAGAGGAAATCTACGCAAGCACGGGGAGAACATGCAAACTCCTTACAGGAAGGCTAGTAATTGAATATGATCCTATCACCTCAGAACTCTGCTGCAGACACGCTAAACACTCACCACCGTGCCGCCCCAAGGCAATAGTAAACACAGGAATTTAACTTATCATGAGCAAATTGCTCATTAGGACCTACAATGTCAAAAACTGGTAAATTGATGAATAGCTGCAGTTTAGTGCAACCAGAACTCAACTTGGTAAGTTAAACCTGTGAAAACAACTACAGTAAATTACGGACTTCAAGCCGCTACCTTTTTGCTACATTTAAAACACTGCGGCTTTAAATACAGCACCGAGGATAACGGCGAGATGATCTTTTCCACAACGCATGTGCTCTATACACAAAACACAGCGGTGATGTCTGGAAACATTTATGATACCTTTCAAGAGAAATTAATGTTTATGTCAACATTATTCATAGAATACATAACACAAGCAAAATAAAAGGTTTGACAGTATGGCCTTCAATATTTTCAACATACGATATTTTGAAATTTTCACCTCCAAATCAAGTCCTCAATTCATACATACAAATTGAACAGCAGTGGAAGTTATCTGTCCAAAACGCTTCACTTATATTCCTGTATCATAGGCGTCAATGTCAGGTCACTGAAGTTTCCTTTAATCCTCTAATAACGATAACAAGCGAATGCATTTTAGTCCATTACCAAGGCAACCACAAATGACAACAACACAAAATGTCTGTGTTGCACTCTGGAACTATTCTCCACAGTATGGTTGCTCCAGCACTGTTGTCTAGAAATATGGATTATACATTTCATGCGACACAGCCCTCATTGCGGGGGGTTTTCGGCGCAGTGGTAAATATGTGCTTGTTTATGTAATTGCCATCATGAATAGTCACTGGATCCAAAAAACACATGATGTAAACAACTCTGAGCAGTACAGGGGCACGGCACAATGTAAATGAGTTTATTGTATGTCTGTTTAAGACTGCATCTTTAAATATGTTGCCCCTTGTAAATAGGCAAAATTGAGTTTCGTTCTTAAATTTGAACATGTGGCTTTTAGTCAGGTGCACTCTGTACCCTGGAAATTACAACTATTTACACTTTTCTTGTTTTAGCTTCAACAGAAAACTAAATTTAAAACGATCATGTGTTTCATATCAGAAGAAAAATGAATTGGTTGGCTGCTGTAAAAAAAATGAATTGCAACCAGGGTTATGAATTAGAATAAATGCCAACCCAAGCATCTTTATATGAGGACACTCCAGACTTGCACTGATACACCGAGTTCAATGAGGTTAATTTCCCCAATACGAACATCCATCATTCTCTTTGTCATGGCAATTTGATCCTTGCACAAACTTTGTACAAGCTCAACATTCATATTCACATTAACCTCACACAGCCCTTTAGTAATTAATCACAGCTGTAATTAACTCAGTGATGCTCAGGAAGGAGAATGCAACTCTAAGCGTGTGGCCGCTACTCATCTTGTAAGGCATGTGAGTGGGGAATTGAGAGGGGGGGAAGAGGGGGAAGGGGTTATTGCCTTATGACCCAAAACTAATCAGGTGGTCTTCCAACACATGTCATGTTTTATAGCTCTTTAGTCATCTCTGGAAGAAGCCTTTATGAATTCCCATCTATTGCACGCTAAAGAAAAAAATATGTAACTCGGAGGTGGGTCTCCTCTCTGAAGTGGCTAACTTGGCCCACCCTGGTAACAGAATACATCACTGCCTTCACCTCGCAAAGCCCATCGCCATGAATAGTATGCTCTTACTGCAGACAATCACAAAACAGAGGAGTCTGTTTAAAGCGCCACTGTATTTCAAAGATGCTCTTTGTCAACTAGGCCAGCAGCAGAATATTTAAGCAGTGCTGCCTCAAAAAGGTCAACGTCATTTTAAAATTCCCTTGTATATACATTCTTATTTGCGATTTAATTTTTGCGTGGGGGTGGGGAAGAAGCTTCATTTGGAGGTCTCCGGATGAGCTACTGGCAGGCTGACAACATAAATAGCCATAAAGCAACTTGCTTGTTATACTTTTTACAACTGCTGGAATGTTCACTCAAGAGAGACAAAGATGCCTGTCAATGTTCTGTAGTTCACTTGTGCTTGACTGATTGACACAAACAACATGCTGCAACAAAATCGATTGAGCACTTTATCATGGATTACGCAGACTTGGCGAGTAGAAAGAGTGGGTTATACTGGGAAATTTGTTATCAATACGATCCTAGGAAATACAGGGTAGTATCGAGCGATACTGATCCAAGGCCGATACGTTTTGCTTGGAAATGTCACAAGTTCACAATAATTGAAAGTTAAACCTTCTCCACTTCAGTTAGCTCTGCTGTTCTCAAATACTGGGGTATGTTTGACATTGGGAACTTCTTTTTTTTTGCTTTCCCGGAATCAAGTGCATTTGCTCCTCCACTACACTGGGGGAGCAGAGGCGCTCTCTTTGCAGAGTGTTTAGTTCATATTTAGCCTGCGTTTAGGATATAGCACAAAACTAGGGGATTGGGTATGGGGTTTTGACACAAAGTGGACCCTCAAGTGACCCCATTAAACAATATTTAACACGGACAAGGAGACGGGCGGAGAGTTTGGCTAAGTACACCTAAGCTTTCCTGCGACCATAGAGGGCAACAAGCAAAGACCGGTGTGCTTGCTATGTTAAAAATGTTGGCCGCAGACAGCATGAAGCCAAAAAAATTAAGCTGTCACTTCAAGACATTACACCCTATTCACGCTTTATTTCTTTTCTGCAAAACGTGCCGAAAAGCGAGATTTGCCATGGATGGAGGTAACATGTTCCCACCATTATCAAACAATCATTTTTTTGTCGCTTAACAAATCACACAACTAATTTTAATCTCCACTCAGCAACATGTTAATGCATTGTGTGTGTCGAGTCTTAATATGTCTGACAGTGTTAACAAAACAGACAAAAGAAAATGGTCAGCTTCAAAACTTGAACACGATATGAGCCTCACCTAGAGGAAGTTTGCATCATTTTCAGCCATCTTGCTACTAGGGGTACCCAAAATCACAAAAAGGCTGGGCAATTTTTTTTAAATAAAAAAAACATAGTGAATTTTTGTCACTTAGAGTGTTTGTTTTTGGTATTCCTTTTACTTTTTAGTCAAGTTAAGTCATGTTTATTTGTATAGCCCTTAATCACAAGGAGTCTCAAAGGGCTGCACAGACCAGATTATTGCAAACCACAGACCATTATGACACTATCCCCTGATCTAAAACCTACATGAGGGCAAATAATACACACATATTATCAATATAAAATATAGGTTATTCATATGCTATAGAATAGAAGTTATATGAATGTTTTTCTGTTGCACAACACACAGACATATATTGGTCAAATGATACACACTGTCCCTTTAACTATACAAAAGATAAATCTAAATACTAAATAGTCAGGGACAATATTGTATTCCTTTACACAATATTTTGAAAACAAAGTTAGCAGTGCAAATAAAGTCTAAACACAATTAATCCAATTTGAAAGTAACAATGTATGTATAATCTTACAAATCACTGAACATCATTATTTTTGTGCTAATTCAAATGATAAGACATGGTTGCATGTCATCGATCCAATGTAAATACTTAATCAGTGTCAATAATATCCAGATTTGGATAGTTCCACCCACCCTTTTCAAATAGGGCATGAAAAAAGTCATCTAAAATATAAATCCAATCGGCCACCAAAATAATGATCTAACAATGTTATGTTTGCACACAACCCAGCCTACAAAATGGCATGCGAGTGATAAGCCATATCCGCCGAGTACTTCTCCATCCGACATTCGTGATTACGTCTACCCGGCTGCAAGTTGAAGACCACATGACTGAGACGAGCTGAAGACCCTAATCCTGGCTGAATACAGTAATTTTGTCAGCATGCCGTCTGACGGCTGGTTAAATTAGAGGTCTGTCTTCCATACCAACGCCACTGCACTGACACGGAAGACGAAGTTGTGTGATGCCCTTTGGTATGTGGCACATCTCTGCCAAGTACTTAGGCTGAGCGTTTTTATGTTTCCAGGGCTCTGAAGCAGTTAGGGGTAGACTTGTTGGAGTATGATTTAATTAAAGTGTTAAAGTAAGGTTTAAATTAGACCTTAGTATGAATAAATACAGTGGGATTTTGTGACACATGCTGCCCGTTGATGAGTTTTTTGTTGTTGGATGGATTCCCTATGAAACATCAAAATGCTTCCAGCTTTTCCTGGAGTTGGTTTGTCTGACTAGAATGAAAAAAATGTGAAGTGCGTATTTCAGATTCAGATTCAGATTCAGATCTACTTTATTGTCATTCTAGTACACGTGTATACAGAACGAAATGTCGATGCATCTGACCCCCACAGTTTCCTTGAATGTACAGATATAAATAAAGTCGTATTGTAATTGGCTACGTATAGTATTTTACCATAGTGCCGATAGTGCAAGAAGAGTAGCTAACCAGATGTGCAAAATGGGCAGTCAGGTTAACAAGTCAGGTACACAGTAACATTAACACTGTAACAATAACGCTGTAATTACCATAGTGCAGAGAGCAATGTGCAATGAGTGGCAAGCTATAAAAAACTGCCAGTAGTGCAAAAAGTCAGATTAGCAGCCGCTTAGATTTAAGTTAACTATATGTTAGATTGACCATTTAACAGTCTAATGGCCAGTGGGACTAGACTATTGCGGAGCCTGGTGGTCCTGCACCGCACACTGCAGAACCTCTTCCCAGCGGCTAGCAGTGTGAACAGTCCATGATGGGGGTGAGAGGGGTCCCCGGTAATGTTCTTAGCATGGGATAGGCAGCGCTTCTGGCCAATGTCCTGAATGGAGGGAAGTGTAGTCCCAATTATTTTCTCTGCTGTCCTCGTTACCCTCCTCACACTACCCCAGTCGGTAGCGCTGCAGCCTCCACACCACACAGAGATACAGCTGGTCAGGATACTCTCTATGGTGCCCCTGTAGAATGTGATGAGGGAGGGTGGGGGCAGGTGGGCTCTCCTCATCCTCCGCAGGAAGTACAGGCGCTGCTGTGCCCTCTTAACCAGTGATGCAGTGTTCACGGACCAGGTGAGTTTGTTTGTAATGTGCACCCCTAGGAACTTGATACTGCTGACAACCTCCACAGCCTTGTTGTTGATGCAAAGTGGGGCATGGTTGGGCTGGTTTTTCCTAAAGTCGACAATGATCTCTTTAGTTTTGTCAACATTCAGGACCAGGCTGTTGTCCCTGCACCAGCCCACCAACTGCTCCACCTCCTCTCTGTAGGCTAGGTCGTTGTCATCCCTGATGAGGCCCACCACTGTTGTGTCGTCAGCATACTTCACGATGTGGTTTGTGGCGGACCTAGGGACGCAGTCGTGTGTCATCAAGGTGAACAGCAAGGGGCTTAGGACGCAGCCTTGGGGGGAGCCCGTGCTGAGGCAGATGACATCTGAACTGTTCTGACCTATCCGCACTGATTGGGGTCTGTCACAGAGGAAGTCCAGCAGCCAGTTCCGCAGGGGGGTGTTGAAACCCAGGAGTCTCATTTTGTCTACCAGATGTTGTGGGATGATGGTGTTGAATGCTGAACTGAAGTCCAGGAACAGCATCCGCACATGGGTGTTCTTCTCCTCTAGATGTGTCAGGCTCAGGTGAAGCGCAGAGGAGATGGCATCCCTGGTGGAGCGGTTTGTCCTGTAGGCAAACTGAAAGGGGTCGAATGATGAGGGGAGACTGGAGGTGATGTGCTCTTTAACCAGTCTCTCAAAGCACTTCATTATGATAGGAGTCAGTGCAACGGGCCGGTAATCGTTGAATGATAAGATCTGGGGTTTCTTTGGCACTGGGATGATGTTGGCAAATTTAAAGCATGATGGTACTTTGGCTTGGTCGAGCGAGGTGTTGAAAATGTCTGTTAGTACACAAGCCAGCTGATCGGCGCACTCCCTAAGTACCCGCCCCGGAATGTTGTCCGGGCCTGGAGCCTTCCTTGTGTTGACCCTTCTCAGGGTCTTCCTCACGTCAGATGAGTCCAGGTGGAGTGCTCTTTCGTCCTGATTTGGAACCGCTTTCGCTGCAGTGGTGCCGTTTTGTGCCTCGAACCTTCCAAAGAATTTGTTGAGGTCATTCAGAAAGTCCATGCTAGTGTCCTGCACTGGGGCGGTGGTTGGCTTGTATTTGGTAATGGCCTGAATGCCTTTCCACATATCCCTGGTGTTGGTTTTGTTGAGGAAACGTTCCTGGATTTTTTGACTGTACGTTCGCTTTGCTAGTCTGATAGCACGGTTCAGGTTAGCCCTCGCTGATCTCAGCGCCTCCATGTCACCAGATTTAAAGACAAGGTTCCGTACTTTTAGTTGTTTGCGTATCTCAGCAGTCATCCAGGGCTTCTGATTGGCACGGGTGCATATAGTTTTGGTATTGCTGACGTCTTCTGCGCATTTACTGATATAGGCTGACACAGAAATGGCGTACTCATCTATATTTATTTTGTTGTTGTAAGTGGCAGCCGATTTAAACATGTCCCAATCAGTGCAATCAAAGCAGTCCTGTAGTGCCTCCATTGCCCCCTCAGACCACACCCTCACCTGCTTCACTGTAGGTTTTTCTCTGGTCAGCAGGGGCTTGTATGCTGGAATTAGCATAACAGAAAGGTGATCTGATGAGCCAAGGTGGGGGCGGGGGGCTGCTTTATATGCACCTTTGATGTTTGTGTAGGCCAGGTCTAATGTGTTCCTACCTCTTGTAGCAAAATTTACATGCTGATGGAAATGCGGGAGAACTGTTTTCATATTGGCCTGGTTAAAGTCCCCCGCCGCAATAAAAATGCACTCGGTGTAAGCATGCTGCAGTTCACTCACAGTTCGGTAGAGAACGTCCATTGCCTCCTTCGTATTAGCGCTGGGGGGCACGTACACGGCAGTAATGATGGTCGCGCTAAACTCCCTCGGTAGGTAGAACGGTCTGCAGATCACCGTCAAAAGTTCAATGTCTCGTGAGCAGTGATTCGAGATTATCTTCGCATTTCTACACCAGCTGTTGTTTGTATAAATGCATAGACCGCCACCCTTGCTTTTGCCGGTGAGCTTGCCGCTTCTATCGGCGCGGAAAGCAGTTAGCCCCACAATGCTAACAGCGTCATTCGGGACAGATGAGTTTAGCCATGTCTCCGTCAGAATTAAAGCACAACAGTTCGTCAACTCGCGGTTCGTTGAGAATTCCAATTGTAAATGGTCCAGTTTGTTGTCCAGGGAGCGGACGTTGGATAGGAAAATGGATGGTAGAGGCGTTTTGAAGGGTTTAGCCTTCATCCGAGCCGTTAGCCCGGCCCGACAACCTCGTTTCCTTCCCCGGTCACAGCGCTTCCGCTTGCCACTTTTACTCGCTGCTTTGTCGGCCGCAGCGTTCTGTTGACGTAGCACTCCGAGGCTAAGTAAACACTCCCGAGTGATCGTCGAAATTTGCGCTGGATTTCTGGATGTTCGCATATCCAGCAAAAAACTGCGATCGTATATTAATCTACAGTTAGAGTTGTCTTTGTTCGCCCTCATAAACTGAGTCGAAGGTTGGGGTTTTTGACTAGAATGTGAGAAACTGTCGGGAGCAGATCCAGCCGCAGCCATTGGGGGCGCCGCCATCACAGATATAAATAAAGTCGTACTTCAAACCAGGTCGGCTGGAAGTCAGTGACTGTATTGATGAACAAAAAGACGAGGACAAACTTTGAAAAAAATTATCCTGTGTAGGTGAGGTACACATGGATTTTTCAAACCCTTGTCAGATTTACGTTCCATATTTTCTCACTTTAAGGCGCACCTCCAAAAAAATTAGTCTTTTGTCATGCATATGGCACACCGGACTGCAAGGCACATGAAATTGAGACTACAGTAAGAATTTCCATATGTATGGGTACATATTCTGACTTGCACAGTGCATTCTAATAGGTGTACCTGTGTGTCAATAACCTCTCATTTTAATATATATGCGTACGTAAACGAGTGTTATAGTATTTTGTTTAAAGACTCTGTTTTCTCCATCCTTTAACATTCGTTGGTGAAGAAGTGGAGAGACTTTTTAACCTATCAGAATGCAGTATGTAAATCAGTGTTGTGGCACCATAAGTAGGCCCGGGTGATATGACAAAAATTGTTATGATAAAACATTTCAGTCAATATTGATTAGCATCACATTTTTTTTTCTTTCCCATTTTTTTGCCCCTAAGTGAAGGTTGACAAAACGCATGGTGACAAACTGCTATAGCATTTCACCAATAAGGAAATAAAAATTAACAAAATGAGCTTATCAAAATGCAGACCAATTCAACCATAAACACACAACTTAATTTTAATTTAACACACAGTAACATTTTAAAGCCTTTTGTGCATGACGTCTTAAGGTGTCTGACAATGATAACAAAATAGACAAAAAATGTTCTGTTTACAAAAAGTTACAAATAAACAAACAACAGTCATTACTTTAAAGGTTAGGGGCCACAAGAATCAGCCTGTCCACAGTATCAGGCTGTTCAGTTACAGCTCACGGCGTTCCCACCTGTACTGAATCCCCTCTCAGATGGGGAGGTAGAACCCTACTAGCCAGACATGGGGACTTGAGACTTAGTGACTTGGACTCGAGTCGACTCGAGTCGCTGTTTTTATGACTTGTGACTTGACTTGGACTTGGCAATCTAAGACTCGGGACTTGACTTGTGACTTGACTTGCCCAAGAAAAAAATACTTGGGACTTACTTGGGACTTGAAGGTGAAGACTTGAGACTTACTTGAGACTTGCACATGTGTGACTTGGTCCCATGTCTGCTACTAGCTAGCCGTTTTTTGCTTTCCGGTAGCGCAAAACTCACTGGCCTGGATTTTGCTGAACATCGCTAGCACCTGTTTGGGTCTGAATTGTTTTTTCCTTAACGTATTTTAGTGGACGACACTGTTTTGAATGGTGGAATCAGTTTGCCCTTTTTTGTTATTTTATATTTTTGATCAATCCTGTAAGTAGCCAAGATACCTTCGAACAACTAAAGATGGGGGGAGTCTCCTGTCTATGACTCTTTCAGCATGCTTTGAGTGGGTCTGCTGGTTGTCCTTTGTTTCTTTATCGCTCATTTGGAACCTCTAATAGTCCTTTCACCCTAACTCTGTGTGAGTCGCTATACTGCTATTCTTGCAAAATGAGGGGCTGGTCCTTGTCACCTTCTTTGTGTCCTGAATGTTGGCCGGGAACTTGCTTTTTCATTGAATTAGCGCCACCATTTTTTCCGGTGTTTGGGTAGAGTAATAAATGTTCCAATTATCCTTTTTTTCGAACACTATTATTTATGTTTGCAAATTCTTATGACAATAATTATCCTTATCGATGTAATACCCAGGACTAACACCGTGAGTAAAACTTGTGTGATACCAATAATTACTGTATGCATATCAAAACTTATTTGCAGTATTCTTTGGTATATATGGTGCACTTTCAAATTTCTGGCCAAATTGGGGTTTTACGGTGCGCCTTATAGTTTGGATAACATGGTATATGATGAGTATTAAGTTAGCTGGATGTAATTATACCTGCTAGGTTTAGGCAGGATATCGTTTCAACTAATATTTTGGACCGTTTGTGTTATTTTGGTACTTGTTTTATAAGTCAGTGCGATACGTTATTCGAGTTTTTTGACTGATTTTGTTGTGTTGGTGATTATGAAACCAGTTCAAAGTGAAGTCATTAAATAATACAAAATGAAAATGGTAGTTAAGTTTATAATGCAACAAAGTCAATTTACTTTGGAAGAATTCCAGTCTTGATGAAGGCCTTTCAACAGAAATTTGAAAAGTTGCGCTCTGTCCAACTTGTCAAAGCAATCTCATTGATCAGTTGTGGTTGATGAAAACATCATCTTTCAAGACTTGAGCAAGACTTATTGGCCTCACTAGTTATTTGAGTACTCATCAATTTGCTCAGCTGGGCTGTCGAAAGAAACCATGTGAGATAGTGTGATAATGCTCTGAAACGTTGGAGTGACCAGGTGCGCGCCTTATGGATCAGTGACCCATTGCATTGTAATAAGCGCTTGTCACTCAAAGTCATTGGTTCAGCCTCTGAACTGTACGTTTGGGTTCGTTTAAGACCCTCGCACTCCTAAAGCTGTTATGTTACATCACAACTGGTTTGACTCGAAACTATCTTGTAATTTAACACAGGGCATGTTTGAGCTTGAGTTTACTGCTAGCACAACGTAATTAATTAAACCGAACGGTTGTTAGGCAAAAAATAATTTTCTCCAACTCTCCGCAAAAACGGCCACTGACAGATAGACGTAACTTAGCAAAGGAACCCACATTTCATTGATAACATCACAACACTAGTCTCCAGTCCCCTTTTGGGCTTTGGTCCTCATACTTGTGTCAAAGAGTTTGGTGCTCCGGAGTTCACTAGAGCGGCAAGCGGTGCAGCTGTCGAGGCGTTGCTACGCTCAGCTTTGCCGGTGCATCTGAGGGCAGCCAGGCTTAGGTTTCTGTTTTTGTTGCTGATCTGCTGAACCAAGACATCATCCCTTGGTTGGAAGTCGAAGCCTACTTCTTCTTTAAACACTAACTTTTGAAACCATGCCGCCGGTATTGATGATGGGAACATGCCTTCAGCAATGTTTGTAAATATAGATATCTTCTGATCCATCCATCCATCCATTATCTGCACCGCTTATCCTCAGTAGGGACCCGGGGTGCTGGAGCCCATCCCAGCTATCTTCGGTCAGTGGGCAGTGGACACCCTGGACTGGTTGCCAGCCAGTCGCAGGGCACATAGGGACAAACAATTTGCTCGCTCATTCACACCTAGGGAAAATTTGAACTGGCCAATTAACCTGACATGCATATTTTGGGAATGTGGGAGGAAACCAGAGTGCCCGGAGGAAACCCACGCAAGGACGGGGAGAACATGCGAACTCATGCATGCAAAGGTTCGATCTCATGACCTCAGAACTGTGCCGCACACATGCTAACCACTGTGCCGTCGTGCTGCCCTCTTCTGATACAAACAATTGCTATTTTGTACGTGGAACTGTGTCCCCTGTAGCTGGAATCCAGTTCTGTAACAATTAGCAGCTGGCTGAAAGACCTTTTTACTCTGGCGCTGCATCTTTCACGCTGATGAATGTGGCATTTGTTGCTTGTTTCTCTGCCACTATTGTTCAGACATAAAAAACACACACAGCCACTACAGTTGAGGCTTTGTTGACTGAATAAGATGAAGTTTTAGAAAATCTGTTTTTTAACAAACTATGTGTTACATTCTTGGAAACTGTGATTGTGTCAAAAGATGGTCTTGACTAAAAATGAAATGATGCTTTCCTGCTAAAAATAAACCACAATTAGTCCAAGTCAAATGTTTTGAGATAATCCAATTTATCCTTGAACCCGCCAGGTTACAAATCATGTGCGATGACAGAACCCATGTATGTGACAATGGTTGTCTATAAATTGAGTTAAAGAGAAATGTTATATCAAATGTTTTTGTTTTTGCGATCAAGTTTTTGAAATATAAAACAATGATTTGACTTCCCACCCTTTCCTCACAATCAGTATCTACGGAATCTTTTGGCATCAGCAGGGAGGAAATTTAATTTTGTTTTGTCGAAAAGATGGCAGTTCACAAATTTGGGGATGTTGTGATCAGATAAGATCACCCATTGAAAAAACAAATTAAATTAAATGCTCTCCAATGCAAATTAACACTTTTCATCCAAGTTCATTGATGAAATCTTGACATCTTCTTCTTGGTTTTGCTTGTACATTTCACAGCTGGCCCAAATCCACAGTGTCTGTAGAAGGAAGCAAGTTGATGACATAAAGCGTCTAATGGTTAAGGCTAAGTTTATATGCGGAATCATTTTCAATCAGTTCATTAAATGTGACCTAACTAAAACTCAAAATCCTGAAACATTTTGATAAACAAAGAAAAAATGTTGATGATCCCAAGTAATTTTGAGGAAAACCTGGAGTACTAATGCAAAATGAACAAGCTGTGCGTTGACGCTCAAGTAATCACGTCAATGAAATATGCAACATTTTTTGTCTCGCGCGTCCTTCCGTATTACTCGCTATTTTGGTTTCATTGATTTTTCGAATTGGAACTGGAGCAAAAAGTCACGCCGCCTAAGACGAGAAAAGTAGCAGGCAGACAGAGGAAACTCCATGGAGCAGTGCAACAATGAGCTGAAACTAGGTTAGGGTCATAGGGTTTTTGTTGTCATGAACAAACACTGGTGAGCGTAGAGACATTGAGCAATGTAACAGTGAAAATTTGACCATCAATTTGTAACACACAAGAGCTCGAATTCACTTGTAAGTTTTTTTGTTTTTGTTTAAACCAGTAAAATGAGGTGTGTGCAGGGAAAACAGTATATCCTTAGTCTTATATTCCTTGTCTTTAAGTCAACTACAAGCTTGGGAACTGTTTCCATACTCTGTGCTTACTATCCATCCCACAGATATTGGTTCACTGCCCTTGTGAGAAGAAAATTCCTCTTAGACGCTGATATTAAAACAGTACTCTCAAGTTTGGCAGAAGTTTGATTTATGTTGCATCTTCCTTTGGCCTATCCTACAAGTTGCACCAATGTCATAGACAGATGATATTTTTAAAATGTTTCTTCCAGACCAGGTACTGTAGTCCTTGGTGTCAATGTTACCCAAAATTGTTTGGAAACATTGACTGTGTATTGCTTTTACTGTAATTTTTCTGATGAGAATTTGGTTTAGGATGATATCTAATATCTACCAAAACACAAAGAAAATGACACACAATGAAATGGAAACTGTTATTACACATTTTCTCAAAGTACCTTACGGATCAACATTTGAAACACTTTACAAATTATTATATTGATAAACTTCTTTAAGGAATTAAAAGGAAGTGCCTCTTTACCTAAATTACCCTATTTATGTAACCCTAACAAAATATATCATTCATTATTAAAACTGTCAAGAAGTATCCACAGATAGACTGATTTAATAATAAAATAAAAGGAAGTTACATTTATATCTATTAGAAAAATGCATGCTTAGAATTGGACATTAGTTCATGGGAAAAAAAGTCTTTACCACAAATACAAGTCAGAAACTCACTTCATCCGGTCCCAGTTGCCCCTGAAGACCGTGGGAATTCTAAACGAAAGCACACAGAAATACTCTATGGAGTAAACTGATAACAGATGGCTTCACCATGCATCTTTGAGAAAGCTATCATGGAGCTCTTAACATCTCCAGAAAGTAATTATTCCTAAATACGTTCATTAAGCCTCATCTCTCCTAGCAGAAAGTTTGTGATGGAAGAAATGCACCATGCACAATTAGAGCGGGCGGGATGTTGCTCTCGCCCCCTCACTCATGCGACAGCTCCTCATAACCACAGCTTTCCATGCCCTTAACCTTTGCACTGATTGTTTCGCCAAATACAAGGTTATTTAGTCAAATGTCTTTTCTTGCGGCGAGGGATATTTTTTCCTTCACCTCTATCTGGTGGTACTCCATATGACTGTATCTATTCTCATGGTTTTTGCTTTGGTCAGACAAATTTCTTATTCTTCTTGCACTGGACTTGACGCTTTAACTGTTACGTATGTGCAACGCTGTTAAAATACCCTCAGCACATCCCGCGAGTTTACCCGGCCTAGATTTGTTTTACCTTCTCTGCTGAGTTCCAAGCCAACTGCTGCTTGATGGTCTCTCCTGCCAACAGCCAGAAGGATGACACGCTCATTTCCTCCAAAAGGATGTGTTTAGTTGGTTATCCCATGCCTTAGGAAAGTGCATATTAGCTCAGCCTAATTACCCGAAAAGTACAAAACCAATGGCTAAGTACAGGGTATGATTTTAAAGTTAGTTTTAGGTTAAATTTAGTTTACTGATTAGTAAGCCACAAATACCTGTTGGGCCATTTATGCAGAAATTTATTTTACAGATAAGGGTGCTCAATCAAATTTTGGGGGCCCGTCTTCATAAAGACTGACTTGGCCATGTTGATTCATGTTGTTTGTTTTCTTTCTAGTCTATAAATAAACTATAACAATATATTTGTTTTCCTTTTCTTCAGGATTCCGGAAAATCAGCCTGGATGACCTGCGCAAAGCCTACATCGTCAAGGATGTTCAACAATACATCCTCCACCGCTTAGACCAAGAGGAGGCCCTGAGGCAGCATCTCACCAAGGAGACAGCAGAGATGCTCAACCAGCTCCACATCAAGAGTAGTGGCTGTTTCCTCTACCTGGAGCGGGTGCTCGATGGCGTAGTAGAAAACTTCATCATGCTGCGCGAGATCCGTGACATCCCCGGCACGCTGAATGGCCTCTACTTGTGGCTCTGCCAAAGGCTCTTTGTCAGGAAACAGTTTGCCAAAGTCCAGCCAATCCTCAATGTCATCCTGGCCGCATGCAGACCACTCACGGTCAAGGAACTATACCATGCCGTTTGGACCAAAAACACCACCTTGACAATGGACGAGTTTCAGAAAAAGATGGATATCCTCTCCAAGTTGTTGGTGGACGGCTTCTGGAGCACCAAAATCCTCTTCCACTACAGTTTTGCTGAGTGGTTGCTGGATGTGAAGCATTGCACGCAAAAATATCTTTGCAATGCGGCCGAGGGACACCGGATGTTGGGTATGAGTTACACCTGCCGGGCAAAGCAGCTCAAACCTCACGAAGTGCAGGAATTTGCTCTTCACCTTGTGAAATCCAATCTTCAAATTGAACCTTCTAATTTGGCTCTTTGGATGGTCTGGAATGGGACCCCCACTAAAGACTCTTTGACTACCTCCATACCAAAGGAACAGGAGGTTTTACAACTTCTAGTCAAAGCCGGAGCACATGTCAATAATGAGGATGACCACGCTTCATGTATTGTACAACAGGCCCTGGAGAGAGAGGACTCAATACGGACTTTATTGGACAATGGGGCCTCTGTGAACCAATGTGACTCAAGCGCTAGAACTCTTCTTTCCAACGCAGCCTACAGCGGTAACCTTGATGTAGTTACTTTGCTCATCTCCAGAGGGGCAAACATGGAGTTGGAGGACAACCACGGCCAAACGGCACTCACTCTTGCCGCCAGGCAAGGTCACACCAAGGTGGTCAACTGCCTCATTGGCTGCGAGGCCAACATCAATCACACAGATCACGACGGCTGGACAGCTCTGCGCTCAGCCGCTTGGGGTGGACACTCTGAGGTGGTGTCGGCTTTGTTGTATGCTGGTGCCAAAGTGGACTGCACTGACGCGGATGGCAGAACAGCTTTGAGAGCGGCCGCTTGGGGGGGACATGAAGACATTGTTCTTAACCTTCTTCAACACGGGGCTGAAGTCAACAAGGCCGATAATGAAGGAAGAACAGCCCTCATCGCCGCTGCCTATATGGGTCACAGGGAAATAGTTGAGCACCTCCTAGACCACGGAGCAGAAGTTAACCATGAGGACATGGACGGCCGCACTGCACTGTCAGTTGCTGCTCTCTGCATTCCAGCCAGTAAGGGCCATGCCTCCGTGGTGAGTCTTCTCATTGACAGGGGAGCAGAAGTTGACCACTGCGACAAAGACTGCATGACTCCACTTTTAGTGGCCGGTTACGAAGGACACGTTGACGTCGTAGATCTGCTTCTGGAAGGAGGTGCTGATGTGGACCACACAGACAACAACGGTCGCACCCCTCTCCTTGCTGCTGCATCTATGGGCCATGCATCAGTCGTCAATACTCTGCTGTTCTGGGGCGCGGCGGTAGACAGCATTGACAGCGAAGGTAGGACAGTACTGAGCATTGCATCTGCTCAAGGCAATGTGGAAGTGGTCCGGACTCTGCTGGACAGAGGCCTGGATGAGAACCACCGAGATGATGCGGGCTGGACGCCTCTGCACATGGCATCCTTTGAAGGCCATCGGCTCGTATGTGAAGCTTTGATAGAGCAGGGTGCTAGATGCACAGAGGTTGACAACGATGGCAGGATACAGCTGATACTTGCTGCACAAGAAGGACACTATGATTGTGTCCAAATCCTTCTAGACAACAAGTCATGTATCGACCAGCGAGGCTATGATGGAAGGAACGCTCTAAGGGTATCGGCGCTGGAAGGTCACCGGGACATCGTGGAGCTCCTGTTGGGCCATGGTGCTGATATTGACTACAAAGACGCTGACGGACGCCCAACGCTCTACATACTTGCACTGGAAAACCAGTTGGCCATGTCAGAATACTTCATGGAAAACGGTGCAAATGTAGAAGCGTGTGACTCAGAGGGCAGGACAGCCCTCCACGTATCTTGCTGGCAGGGCCACTTGGAAACAGTGCGATTGCTCATTAATTACCATGCTGATGTCAACGCTTGCGACAACGAGAAGCGTTCTGCACTGCAGTCTGCCGCCTGGCAAGGCCACACAAAAGTTGTGCGGTTCCTGATAGAACACGGTGCGCGGGTCGACCACACATGCAACCAGGGCGCAACCGCCTTGGGTATTGCCGCCCAGGAGGGTCATATCGACGTGGTCCAGATACTTCTTGAAAACGGTGCCGACCCAAACCACGCAGACCAGTTTGGACGTACAGCAATGAGGGTGGCAGCCAAAGGCGGCCATTCCGCCATTATAAAACTTTTGGAAAAGTATGGAGCCTCGACCTTAAACGGCAGTAACCCCTCACCTGTGCACACCATGGATGACAAGTTGACGGGCAAAATGCAATCGCTCACCATAAAATCCAGCAGCTCCGGCAGTACAGGTGCGGGAGATTTGCAGTCAATGGGACGAGGTGTAACCAACGGGCCTGTCCATGCATTCAGTTCACCATCAGAATCCCCTGACTCCACGGTGGACAGACAAAAATCTTCGCTATCCAATAATTCACTCAAGAGCTCCAAGAATTCGTCCCTCAGGACGACATCATCCACAGCCACAGCGCAGACAGTTCCTATTGACAGCTTTCAAGGCATGACCTTCACCGAACAAATCCAGCAACACTCCCTACCCCGCAGCCGCAGTAGACAGTCCATCGTCTCACCTTCTTCCACCACAAAATCAGTTGGTCAGCAACCACCACAATCACCATCAAATGATTTTGACTGGTCGCTGCTAAAACCTGGTCTAAAGTCAACAAAGGGAACCAAGATTGTAAACGGCACAGCAAATAGCAAAGGAAGGCCAGACAAGAAAAAATCCAAAAATACCAGCTCCACACAAGGCCAAGTACTTGAGTATGAGATGACACAGATGGACAAGCGCCTTGCTCTCAATAAATCAGTTCCCAAGGACCCACATTGCAAGTTGCTGATTGGCAGCGCAGCACAGCGAGACCAACTCTTCATCCACAAACAGAGCTGTGTTGAGAAGAAACGCAACGGTATCATGACCAACCCAAACTACCACCTGCAGGGACAACAGGTCTTCCTGGGCCGGGTCTCTGTTCCTTGCGCGCCCTCGAACCGAGGCCACCACCAGGACATTCTAGACAGTTACCCCGTCGGGGACACAGAGCTCAGCCTTAAACAAGCTCTCAGACTACAGATCGAAGGATCTGATCCTGGTTTCAACTACAAAAAGGAGACCCCTTTATAGTTGCTAGTATCAAAACAGACAGACTGATGGCACATTCGCAACGACTGACTGAAGTAGCTGCTGGATTGCATCAAATCAGACTTGCATGAAGAATGTTCTCCATCTGGACTGTTTCCTCCCTGGGAAACACTTAAACCCTTCCTGAATGCCAACGGTTACAAACGTGCCAAAGCAACTGTGTTGGGAAGGTCTGAAAAAGTGTAAACTTTACAATGGGGGATAAGGGGGGTTTATTGCGTGGTCGCTGCGTCAAGGCTTTCTGTGAACTGATACTTAATGTGCCTACATTCTGTTACAGCCTTCTCCGTGCAAAACTATCACTATTATTTAATAATATAATGCTATTTAATGAAAAAAGTGTATGCACTTTGGAAAGAATCAAATGACGGATGTGCTTTTGTATTATTTACTCTGTTAGCCCATCCTTATTTTATCCACAGTCTGTGACTATTTCTTTAATTGTTTTTCAAAAGTGCAGTATGAACACCTGGACATTGTAACAATAGGGCGCCCTTCTCCAAATTTTTCCTTATGTTCAATGTATAAAGTAGTGCTGAAACTTTGAAAGCATGCAGTATTTATTATTTTGGAAAAAAGGCCACTTTTTGTTGAGTTTTCCTTAACCATGGTGCTCTTGCCTTCCGACAAGTTGCCTGCAGCCAATATTTCAGTCACATTGTGTATGCGTTTCATGACAATAATAATAACAAAGGTGATTTTTCTTTGTCCCCGTGGGATTGCTTTTTTTTATGTGTTCATATAAAAAAAAACCATAAATATGTGTGTGTGTATATATATATATATATATATATATATATATATATATATATATATATATATAAAATATTGGCAGCACGGCAGCTGAGTGGTTATCGCGTCCGCGGCACAGTTCTAAGGTTATGAAATCGAACCTTCCTGTGTGGAGTTTGCATATTCTCTCCGTGCTTGCGTGGGTTTACTCCGAGCTCTCCGGTTTTCTCCCACATTCCCAAAAACATGCATCACAGGTTAATTGGCCGGTCCAAATTGTCCCTAGATGTGAATGAGTGAATGCCTGTCCCTGTCCCGCGACCCTACTGAGGATAAGCAGCGCAGATAATGGATGGATATATTTCTATGTGTGTGTATATATATATATAATTATATATATATATATATATATATATATATATATATATTATATATCCGGGGGGGTGCTAGAGCCCATCTCAGCTGTCTTCGGGAAGTGGGCAGGGGACACCTTGAACTGGTGGTACACATACATATATATATATATATATATATATATATATATATATATATATATATATATATATATACACACATAAACATATAGTTTTTTTTTTCATCGGGTGCACAAGAATATTTGAATATGTTCATCGTGTTATTGAACTGGTGCTAATGGTTAAACTAAACGCAGTTGTGTAGGGAATAAGGCTGTCGGATGGCCGTGTGGAAGAAGAGAAAAACTGAAAAAGTTTGGATTTTACTCAACTTGGAAAAAAAGAGTCAAAAAGGCAACCTAGACATCTGTTTTTCATAATGTCTGCAGTTACAGGCTGTGTCATATTTTTGCATCATGTTGTGCTATTTTCACCAAGGACTCCAATCATGCCGGCCTACCGCATGTGCAAAAATTTTGTCAAGGCCTGAAATCTTTCAGTCCACTAGAAAAAATGCTGTTTTATGAGTTAGCCATTATGGCGTGCCCAGGTCTGTATATATCTCATATTGTACATTTGATGTTCATTTACTTCTGTATCATATGAAGTGGATCCTCCCTGTATATTGAAAAAGCTCAAATAAACATTGCTTTATTGTTTGGAAAAAAAAACAAAATGCGTGTCTTATTCGTCTTACTAACGGGAATACCAAATACGATGCATATTTTAGTATTGTTTCTGTGATCCGATTGGTCGAAGTCCAAATAGTAAAACCTTGTACTGCATATCATTATAATGTGTAGAGTCTAAACACAGGAACTTCTTCCCCTGTGGAGCTAATGAGTCGCAGCATTTTCTCCCTTATGTCCCGCTTGCTGATTACAGGCCGAGGTGAATCAGCCCCCCGCCACGCTGTCTGTGTATGGAGGCACACACACACGGATGCATCATGCGGCACTTTTTGCTCCACCGAGGCCACACGCTAAGAGTGTCTCAAGATTCAACGCTGCAGATCTCTGCTGCAACATATGAAGCAGCAGAATTGTCACAACAGGAGTATAGATTCAAATGTATAGGTCCGATATGGGAAGTTTTTTTTCTAGGAAATCTCACTCATGCCTGTATTTAATTTTTGATCATTAGATTGACTGTGATGGAGGTATGATATATCAAAAACCTGAAGAACTGCAATTTGGTTACAGTCCGTCAGAACTAAGGTCTGTGTGAGGTTGGGCCAAATCATGTTGTCTATAAGAAAACCTCTGATAAAAACATTCCACAGCTCTCAAATATCTTTTTTTTTGTTTCTCCACCAAATAAGATCTAACAAAACCGTAAAGAATTAAGATACAAATAAAATCTATCTGAAATACATCAATCCATAATTTGTGTGGGCTGCACTAACATTAAAGGGATAGTGTGTGTTATTCGACCACTATACGTTGCTGTATTGTGTAGTGCAACCGGAAACAAGTGATTAAAAGAACAAGGAAGAATACAAACTATGGAGATTCAAAGTGACTGAATCGCAACAGTTTCCCCCTCTTTCTTTGCCCAGCCTTTCACAAGGTTTTTGGTTTTTGGGGATAACTGTTGTAGGAAGATGGCTGAGAAACACGTTTAGGTAATGTCACAAGCCAGAAACGGAGACAGGACCAGTTTTATTGATAAAGAGGGAGAGCAGTGCTTGTTTCCATCATATGATGATCGACGGACACGGGTAGCAGATGGCTGGAACGCGGAAGTGGCACTTCCGTGTCGTGTAAGGATAATCGTAGACAGAAGGGATACTGGTCACTAGCCTGGACGGGAGAGCAAGTGCGGTATCGAGTTCAGAAAAGAGGTCGGCAACAGGTATCAGGCAGGAAACGGGGCAAAACAGGTCGGAGGTCGGGATGGCAGATGAGGGCAGAAACGGGTCGGCATCAGGCAGGAAAAAACAGGGCGGGAAAATGCCGGAAGGTATGAGCTTGCCTAGCTGGGAGCATAGGTTCGCAAACGGTCTGACGCCTTCCTCTTGAAAGCGGGGGTTTAAAAGGAGTCTCTGAACCAATCAGCTCTCAGGGCTGTTGGCGCCAATTAGGCAGTCACAGGTGCCCTGAATCAGCAATCATGACAGGTAAGGCTCATTTTATATAAGATGATTGTAGATTTCTTGACCTTGCATGTTTATATCATAGTTAATGTATGTTTCGTTTGATTATGAATCAATGTTGTTTTTAATGAATTATTTTTACCATCAGAAGGCACTTAACCCATCCCAAGGGCCAGAATTGGCCCCTATGCCACAAGTTTAAGACCGTTGTTCCAGGACCAAACTAAAAAAATACTGGAACTTTACAGGAAATTAAGTAAAAATATCACGTAGTAAATAATTACACTCATTAAATAATCATGAAGTGCATTCATTATAACTCATTAAGTCAATGAGTTATTAATGACTGAATTAATAAAAAGATTATAAATGAAGAACTCCTGCACGTATAACCATATGTGCAGTGAAACATTTCCCTATTTAAACAATGTGTATTCATTTCGTACATTCTTCTATTTCCATTATCTGTTCTTCAATGCAAAAAGATCACCATCCAACGCTCCACTCCTAACAAATCTAAAGTAGACTTGTTTTTAACTTTACGGATTATTTCCCGCTTTTTAGTTAATTTCCAACAAGGCAATGCTGGTTGAGGTACGCACACATTGTTTACATACCGATTTACAACAGATTTGACTTTCGCCAACATCAGCTGCAAATGTCATGAAGCAGAATCTGAGAAATACTCTGGCCTGAACCCGACAACTGCAGAAAATAGAAGTCAAGTGTCATCTCGAAAGAATCCTCATTGAATGTCACGCAAAGGCTCGAGACGATCATTCTCGTCCGTCATCAGAGTAGATCTTTGTTTCGTCTTCTATTTCTTCTCTTTGTCACTGATCTCCATCCATCCCCGGGCACCGTCACGCCTAATACTTTGATTCAATGAACACACCGTGTGTGCGAGGAAGGGTTTTATCCAGTGTGTGTTTGCGTGCAAGTGCTGGATTTTATCCCGAAATGAACTCACCAGTGGAGCTGAGGTTTGCCTGAGAGAAAAGAAAAGAAGAGTCCACGTAAACAAAACAGAGATATGAGGAAAGCAGCAGGAATAAGACAGAAATACATTCCAAGGAGAATTCAGGGACAATGCAGAGGACGGAAGCCATGGACAGTTTTGGGAATAACTCGTAAAAAAATAATATTCTTCTATCCAAGCCGGATATACAACTATAAAATAAAAGACGGAAATCAGGGGATCAGCTTGTATGACAGTATTTGGTTGTGTGTCACCAGTTGTGAATGCTAGGTTGTGCATCGGGACTGGGCGTGGCCTAAAAAGTAACAACAAACAGACAGAAAATCGATGGGGCAAATGTGACCACAGAATGCATGGTAAAAATTGTGCTGAAATTCTGGTCTTTTTATTTGTAAAATTGTGTTTGCAAGACACTATACCTGGAAAAAAAAGAACACCTTGAACAGTCTCTAGAAATTGAATCGTGGCTCTTGGATTGGTTTAAAACCCAAAGACAAAATGGATATGGAGTGTCTCAGCTAATGGTTCCTTTGCAAGCTCTCGAGATTGCAGAAGCCAGATTCCAAAGGTTGGTGTACACATGTTCTTCTATTTTAAAGCATTCTTAGGGCGGGGGGGTTCTATGCCAGTACATAGGGTAATTTGTAACAAGTAAGTTGTAAATGTGGCCTTCAAGTATTTGGCTTGCCAACCTCTGCACTGTATATTTTGTCCTAAGAAGACGAAAAGGTCTGAAGGACCCGTGTTTCTAAATTAACAAAAACGAAGCAGTCATTTTGGAGAACTTCCTGGACTTTGAACTCCTACCATGGAATTCACCTAAATCGATTTTGCAGACTCGATGTCCCTTTAGCAGCCCTTGCTCGTGCTATTATTTTCAATTGAGAAGGACTCAAAGTTCCTTTTTTATAATTTTGTGTATTCGTATCCACAACAACAACCTCGGCAATAAGGGCATAATGGGTGGAGGACCGGCAGATGTGGCCACTGGCACAAAAAAAGACATGACATCATTTCCAGATGGTTTACTTGCTAATATACCACAATGCAAAAATAACAAGAGCTGAAAATTAACACCAAATGGTTTCTACAGTCACAAAAGCAGGAAAGCCTGACAATACTCTGTCATTTTTTAAGATTTATTGGGGGTATGCTGGTGAAAATTTGCCCCAAAACTCTCATACTTCAGTAAGAAAATCAACAAAAAAGCGTTACCTCGTGTGAAAGTGTTGCATGAATTAAACCATTGACGCATAGTGAGGTTCTTTCCTGGAGAACAACATTCAGATTTACAAAAAAACGGACCTAAATACCTTTCATAATTCAATTGTCAGATCAAGAAATCAATATATAAAAGGTTGCATTTTTCTTACCTTAATGTATCAATACAGTTTAAGGGCTGTTCCTTTTGGAAAAACGCATAAATGTAAGTAATCATCTATTGTGAAAAAAGTCCATGCAATGAGTTGCCTTGCTGTTAGCTTGCCAATACTATCACCAATTCCATTGTTTGGGGCTGAAGTATAGGCCAAATCAAAATCATCAGTCTCGCTGTCGCCCTCTGCCCTGAGGCAATAGAAGTGTGTGCCTTACTCTGCATCTGGAGATGCTCAGCACTGTAATTAGTTACATGCAAATTGTATTAATAATATTCATAATATAATGGGAAAATTCTGCAATTTTGGGACAAGAAATCCCCAAATTGTGAAGATACATGAGAAATAATTTTAGCACTGAACACATATAATTGTTTGATGTATTTTTATTCTATATTTCCACAATATGCTTTGAGACGGCATGTCTTGGGATTAAGTAGTGTTTTCAGTTGGGTAAAAGCGGTAAGTTTCTTCAATACTTGCCAGACCCCGTCTAGACAAAGGGCTATTGTGAAGTAGGGATCTTTCCACTACCTCTTAAGTTTTGTTTTCGTCAAGGCCCGCCTTCCCAGTATAAAAAGTCTAAAAGTAATTCCCAACCATTTTAACTGCACTTTTGTGAATCCTACAAGCCATTGTCTTGTAGCTCATTCGCGCCTGGAATATCTGGTTATTCGGTTTTACCTGTCTCAAAACCCAGGTGTAGATGGAGCAGAGGAAGAAAATGTTATTCCTCTTCATCATCAAACAAGAATGACTTTCAAGGTATACCTAGCAATCATTGAGGTTTTTTCTACAACTTGCACAACAGAAGAATACACAAATGTATACATTTCCGATTCATAAATCTATAAGATTCCAAGAGGACTATAGCAGATTTGAGGACTGTGACTACTAGAATTGAAGCTCTTCTACAAAATTGAACGCCCACAGGACGCAGTAAACAGGTTTTATAGCATCAACGTATAATTGCATGTTACACTCAAGAGAAAGCTTCTATTCTTACCAATTCACTTGTGTGTTTGTGTATTTATATTTAGGACAAAATGGGACATGTTAAATGCAGGGATCAACAAGTTATTTTTATCCACCCTGTGTCCATCAATCAATAGACCAATAGTTCAATGAGAAGATTTGGCATATTAAATTGTCTTGAAACACAAAACGTTATCCAAATGCTTGAAATGACTGCAAAACAACAATTTGCTACTGATCAAGTTATACTGCTGAAATAGCTGAAGTATATGAATTACACCAACAAGTTCATTCTTGTTGTTTGGTCGGATCACTTAAACCCTAGGGTGGTAGGGGCACCCCTTCCTGTGGTGTGTCCTGAGCAAGTACAGCCTGGTGGCATCCATTCCTCTCGAGGCCAACCAGTCTTGAACCAGGGACCTTTCACGTGTGAGCCAAATGTGGTAACCACTGCACAACGGAAACTTTGTAGTAATTAGTTTTAGTGAAATATTAATAGCTTAAAACTGTTGCACTGTACATTCAATCGTAAATAAGTACATATTTCTGGATATTTTAGCTTTTATGGACAGTGAATTATGACAAGAAAAAACAGAAGTGGAAGGAAGTGATGATAATGGCGTGGTAGTCTGTGCAGTGTAATGCTGCAAACAAGTCACACTTGTAGCTTAAAGGTGATATTTCCACGTTGGCTCAAAAATATATCACAACCCCTTATATGTAATGCAATTGAGATTTTGTAGGATGCCAATTCCCTACTTTAACATTTATGGCGCACTGGTGTTCATTGTTTTGATTATTACATTGTTGTCACTATCGGCCAATCATGTTGCTGTTCTTTGATATCCACGTCTTTTTGGGCAGATATGTTTTTTTGTAACCTTGAAGATTTGATGAAAAAAAGGGGTCTCAGGGGAGGGCTTTAGAGCAGGATTTAATCCACTTATCTGAAGGCGCCTCTCCTGGTCCTTCTTGCAAGTTCAAAATCCATTGATGTCTTCTCTCCCTATTTTGATTGTCTAATAAAGTTTGAAGTTAAAAAAGGCATGGCAGCCAATAGAATCCACTCTCCAGCAACATCACCGACTAGCCATCAATTTTAACCCATGATCGTGTTGCAGTGAAAGAAAATATAATTGTCTTCCAAGTATATTAAACATCGCACCAAAAACTGATGTCATTTAATATTCTGAGCGCTGGACGGCGAGTTTTTCCAGGAGCATCTGGAATGGAAAACTTGTCGTAATGGTTCGGTTTGGAAACATGAAAGACTAGGTTGGGTTTCATGATGGGACAATCATTGGGGTTCAACTTGAGGTTAGGTGTGTCTTCTGGTTGTGTGTCATTAAAAACCAGGACGAATTCACGGCCACAAGCACGTCCTTGCTCTGCGCTCTATGCCACAAAATCTTTGGGTGCATTTTAAGTCTGCTCTTCCATTTATTACAAGACTATAATATACTCTATGGCATAAAGTTTATGCGTTTGATGCCATGATTTTTCAATTGTCCTCATAAAAACATCTAAAAAATGTTTCTTTGTTGGACAAAAATGACAACTGGAGTCATAAGAGCACTTGTACTTCAACTCATTTACCTTGTCTATAATTCTGAAATGATTTTAGCCTGTTTTATTGCCTTTAGCGATCATATCCCGATAATAGTGTTCCATAGTTTCATAATACAGTAATCCCTTGTTGTATCGCAGTTTACTTATCCCGGTTTAGCTACTTTGTGGATTTTCATTGTGCGTTGTGTTCAGCAGATTATAATGAAAATGATGGATTGTCGATGATTGGGTGGTACTGTTGTTCGAGCTTTCAGAAAGTTACTCTGAATGGAGAAAGCGGATCTTTTAATGGAGATTTAATGAAACTGTTCTGGTCAGAAACAGAGAATGAGGATTTTTCATGTTATGGATTACCAGTGAAAAATGTGAGTGCCAAACTGTTTTTTACTCGCTCTTTTTTTTATCTGTGTGTTTTACTTTGAAATCAGCACTTAAATAACCCACAAAAAACTCAGTTATGTTTCCGTTCTATTCCTTTGGATCCCATTGACCATTGTGGGGTGCAGCATGTGTGTGTGTGTGTGTGTGTATAAATAAAGTACATGAATTTAATTTGTAAAACAAATCCTTTAGTGTATAAATTGGGTTTGTTCATTGGTTTCACTCTAATAGAATTTTTAATGAATAGATAAATAACCAAAAGTTTCTACTTGACGGGTTTTGACTCACCATTTTGGAACGCAACCCCCGCAAAAATCGAGGGACTACTGTATATGAAAGTTATCACTTCATCAAAATGATGAAGATACATTAGTTAGCTTTCCATTGGTAATCCGGTAAATTACAGACAAGGTACTGTTTTGCTCTTGTATAAGCAGTACATCTTTTACCAAGGTCTCTTATTTCGTCTTCATTTCTACTTTTAAGTCCATCCTGAAATTTATTGCGTCAGCCATTTTGTTTGATTTGCGGCATCCTCCACTATTGTGTCCCCCCGGTGTGAGCTCACTCGCCATTTGTGGCTTTTGGAGAATGTAGGTCAGGCACTACAAAGAAAGAGGTTACGGAACGCCTATATTCAGATGGCCTGGTGCAACCCCCCGCAGGTCAACGCACATTAACCTCCTTTGTGTGCACAAATTTGTCGAAAATCGTACATTAAATAAAAGTTAATAACTTGGACAGGACAAGGTCAGGTACCTAGACAATGGAATTGATGTTGAAAACGGTAAATTACAAAACAAAAAGAGGTGCCCCCATGCGTGTAATATAGGTTTATATATATGGGCTCCAGCACCCCCACGACCCTACTGAGGATAAGCGTTGCAGACAATGTGGATATATATATATATATATATATATATATATATATATATATATATATAAATTATACAGTGAAGAAAATAAGTATTTAAATCCCTAGTATTTTGCTATTTCTCCGCTTAGAAATCATGGAGGGGTCTTAAATTTTCATCGTGGGTGCATGTCCACTGTGAGAGAGATAAACTAAAAAGAAAAATCCAGAAATCACAATGCATGATGTTTTTACCAATTTATTTGCTGCAAATAAGTATTTGAACATCTGAGAAAATTAGTGTTAATATTTGGTAGGGTAGCCTTTGTTTGTTATCACTGAGGTCAAATGTTTCCTGTAGTTTTTCACCGGATTTGCACACACTCCAGGAGTGATCTTGGTCCACTCCTCCACACAGATCTTCTCAAGATCCGTCAGGTTTCTGGTTTGTCACTGAGAAATACAGATTTTGAGCTCCCTCCAAAGATTTTCGATTGGGTTCAGATCTGGAGACTGGCTGGGCCATGCTACAACCTAGATATGCTTCTTACGGAGAAACTCCTGGGTTTTCTTGGCTGTGTGACCTATCTTCAATGTTCTGACTGAGGGTAGGAGGTTGTTCACCCAAATCTCACAATACACGGCCCCATTCATCTTCTCGTTAATGCAGTGCACTCATCCTGTCCCATATATATATACCGGACTGTCTCAGAAAATTAGAATATTGTGATAAAGTTCTTTATTTTCCGTAATGCAATTAAAAAAACAAAAATGTCATACATTCTAGATTCATTACACATCAACTGAACTATTTCAAGCCTTTTATTATTTGAATATTGCTGATTTTGGCTTACAGCTGAAAAAAACTCAAAAATCCTATCTCAAAATATTAGAATACTTCCTCAGACTAAGTAAAAAAAATAATTTTATAACAGCAAAACTAAATCAAACATTTGAAAATGTCCATTGATGCACTCAGTACTTGGTTGGGAATCCTTTTGCACGGATTACTGCATCAACCCGGCGTGGCATGGAGGCAGTCAGCCTGTGGCATTTCTGAGGTGTTATTGATGCCCAGGATGCTTCGATAGCGGCCTTCAGCTCATTTGCATTTGTAGGTCTGGTGTCTTTCATCTTCTTCTTAACTATACCCCACAAATTCTCGATGGGGTTCAGGTCAGGGGAATTAGCAGGGCAATCAAGGACAGTGATGCCATGGTCAGTGCACCAGTTACTGGTGGTTTTGGCACTGTGGGCAGGTGCCAGATCATGCTGGAAAATGAAATACTCATCTCCATAGAGCTTTTCAGCAGATGGAAGCATGTAGTGCTCTAAAATCTCTTGGTACACAGTTGCATTTACTCTGGACTTGATGAAACACAGCAGCTGACATGGCTCCCCAAACCATTGCTGACTGTGGGAACTTCACACTGGATTTCAAGCAACTTGGATTTTGCTCTTCTCCAGCCTTTCTCCAGACTCTGGCGCCTTGACTTCCAAATGAAATGCAAAACTTGCTTTCGTCTGAAAAGAGGACTTTGGACCACTCTGCAACTGTCCAGTGCTTCTTCTCCATAGCCCAAGTCAGACGCTTCTTCCGTTGTCTTGAGTTCAGAAGTGGCTTGACCATGGGAATACGGCTATTGTAGCCCATTTCCCGGACACGTCTGTGAACTGTGGCTTTTGATACCTGGACTCCAGCTTCAGCCCACTGTCTTTGAAGCTCCCTCAAATTCTGGAAGCGGCTCTTCTTCACAATTTTGTTAAGGCTGCGGTCATCTCTCTTGGTTGTGCAGCGTTTCCGGCCACATTTTTCCCTTCCAACAGACTTTGTGTGGATATGCTTTGAAACTGCACTCTGTGAACAGCCTGCTCTTTGAGAAATTTCTTTTTGTGTCTTACCCTCCTGATGGAGGGTATCAATAATGGTCCTCTGGACAGCAGTCAGATCAGCAGTGATTTAGTTTACTGAACCAAGCTGAGTGTTTTTAAGGCTCAGGAAACCCTCGCAAGGTGTTTCGAGTTAATTAGATGATTCAGGTGATTAGTTGAATAGCCTACTTGTATACTTTTTCATGATATTCTAATATTTTGAGATAGGATTTTTGAGTTTTCTTAAGCTGTAAGCCAAATTCAGCAATATTAAAATAATAAAAGGCTTGAAATAGTTCAGTTGATGTTTAATGAATCCAGAATGTATGACATTTTTGTTTTTTTTAATTGCATTACAGAAAATAAAGAACTTTATCACAATATTCTAATTTTCTGAGACAGTCCAGTATATATATATATATATATATATATATATATATATATATATATATATATATATATATATATATATATATATATATATATATATTATAATGTGTGTGTGTCCTATAACTGTTTCAGAACAATTGTTAAAAAAAGACGCAGCAACGTGACAAAAAATACAGACATGAAGATTAAAATACTTTCCATGTCACAATCCTTTGAAAATAACCTCGAGGTGTGAATAGGGTAAAAATACGATGTACAAACCTTTAACAATCTAAAAAAAGAAATACTTTTCCTGCATCTATTGTTTCAGAACAAAGGTCAAGCGAGTCCAACCCAAAGAACAGCAATGTAACAATATACAAATACTGTATAACAATGTCAAATAGACAACTAAAATAAAGGACTTTCTGGACTATGAGGCGCACGGGGCACATTATAATCTAGTGCCCCGTTAAAGAGCCGGAAACATAATAGAAATACATTACTAAAACAACATGCTTCTACATTTATGAAATAATCGATTCAATTATGTTGTTGAACCAGATTCCCTGATACTTAAAATAATAGAATTCATTTTGTATCTTCTGTTTTAATGTCATGTGCCTTAAAGTTCGATTCGCCTTATACAAAACTCAATTCCAATGAAGTTGGGAAAGTGTGTTAATTGCAAATAAAAATTGATCCAAGTAAATTGCAAATTCTTTTCAACCCATATTTAAATGAATGCACAGCAAAGACAACATATTTATTGTCTTCACTCATAAACTTTATTGTTTTGGGAGAAAATCATCAACTCTGTAATTTGATGACAGCAACACGTGCCAAAATAGTTGGGACAGGTGTCAATAACTACTCAGAAAGTGGATGAATGGAAATCAACCAACTATTTGCAGGTGAACAGATGAATTAGCAACAGGTGAGAGTTGTTACTGGGTATAAAAAAGGGAGACCCGAACAAGCTAAGTCATTCACATGCAAGGATGGGGCGAGGTTCACCTCTTTGTGAACAACTGCGTGAGCAAATTGTTGAACAGTTTAAAAACAACATTCCTCAAAGTAGAATTGCAAGGAATTTAGGGATATCATCATCTACAGTCCATAATATTGTGAAAAGGTTCAGGGAATCTGGAGAAATCACTGTGCGTAAACGGCATGGCCGTAAACCATTATTGAATGCCCGTGACCTCCGAGCCCTCAAGCGGTACTGCATTAAGAACCGACATCAATGTGTAAAGGACATCACCACATGGGCTCAGGAACACTTTGGAAAACCACTGTCAGTCAATACAGTTCGACGCTATATCCGTAAGTGTGGGTTAAAACTTTATGTTGCAAAGCGTAAGCCATTCATCAACAACATCCAGAAACGCCGCAGGGTTCTCTGGGCCCGAGCCCATCTAAAATGGACTGATACAAAGTGGAAAAGTGTTCTGTGGTCTGATGAGTCAGTTTTCCAAATTGTGTTTGGAAATTGTGGACGTCGTGTCCTCCGGTCCAAAGAAGAACAGAACCACCCAGACTGTTATGCACGCAAAGTGCAAAAGCCAGCATCTGTGATGGTATGGGGGTGCATGAGTGGCCAAGGAATGGGTAACCTGCACATCTGTGAAGGCACCATTAATGCAGAAAAGTACATTCAGGTTTTGGAACAAAGTATGTTGCCATCCAAACAGAATCTTTACCATGGGCGCCCTTGCTTCTTCCAGCAGGATAATGCCAAGCCACACACTGCACGTCTCACGACAGCGTGGCTTCGTAGTAAGAGGGTGCGGGTGCTTGACTGGCCTGCCTGCAGTCCTGACCTGTCTCCCATTGAAAATGTGTGGCGCATTATAAAGCGCAGAATAAGACAAAGGAGACCCCGGACTGTTGAACAGCTGAAGCTGTACATAAAGCAAGAATGGGAAAGGATTCCACTATCAACGATTCAACAACTAGTCTCCTCACTTCCTAAACGTTTATTGAGTGTTATTAAAAGGAAAGGTGATGTAACACAATGGTGAAGAAGCCCCTTTCCCAACTACTTTGGCACTTGTTGCAATTATAAAATTCTAAGTTTATCATTATTTGCTTATGGAAATAAAGTTTATGAGTTTGAACATGGATAATCTTGTCTTTGTGGTGTATTCATTTAAATATGGGTTAGAAAAGGTTTGCAAGTCATTCTATTCTAATTTTACTGACATTTTAAACTTTTTCCCAACTTCAATGGAATTGACTTTTGTACATGAAAAACATTCAGTATTTTACAAAGGAGTTTTTTTCTAGGTGCGTCTCATATTCAGGTGCCGCTTATAGTCTTGAAAATACCTTTCGTTGCAGAGTATTTCGGAAATAAAATCAGTTGTGCAAAAAGGTGAAAACACGATTGGATTGAATTTGTAAGATGTAATATGCGTATAGTTTTACGACACACTAACAACAATATTATTGTGATAGTTATGATGGGAAGACAGTATTGATCTTTGGACAAGAGTATTGATCCGATCCAAGTACTTGCTCAGTATGGGTAAAATCGATCCGAATTTGGATCGATCCACCCACCCTTAATACTTTTTCATTTTTTTCAGCTGCCCCTTAATAAGTGCGATGCAACCTGGAGATGATTTGTTATCGCAGAGCCCAAATTGACAGCAATCAAACACAGCCGCAAGCACGCCAATGGACAATTTAGTCTTTAATCAACTTAAGGAACCTCATAACCGTGATGATCATCATGTTGCAGCGCTGTATTTATGATCAACAACTTTCCACATTTCTCACGAACCAATTGATTGCTCTGAAACCAATGAAGCATCTAGATGAAGTATACAACCTTTGGCAAGTAGCATATATCAAAAGATAACCACGCCAGGAATAAGGCAATTAAATTATTTTAAGAATTGATTTTACTGACTTGCAGCAGAGCGCAGGAGCATCCAGTTTAATCATTCCTCAAGCAATCAATAACTTCTTGGTAGCTGTCCAAATGTGTTTCCTCAGAAACCCCCCACTACAACTGAACACACAAAGACCCACTAGATTGGACAAAACGGGGGATAATTCATCCTTTGTGTCGCCTGCAGGGCCAACTGAGGACTTATCAAGCTCCCATTTGAGATGGGTAACAAAGAGGATCAGGACTTCCTCACGGCCATATTAATCAGAATGGTCTCAAAACACAAAGAGATCCAAAAGAGTAAGACAGAAGACGAGTCCAAGAGACTATCTCTGTCCTTGGTCAGTTCTGTGTTGTTGTTTTTTTATTGTTTAATCAAGGGAAGTGTGCACGCTTGTCTTGTTAATATATAGTTTTCAATTCACTTAAATGTAAGGTGGGACTCTTTTCCCCTCAGCATTTTGCAAAAAAAAAAAACTGACGGAAGACTGTTATATTATATTACACAATGATAATGAACAAGTGACAGAAGTCAGGGCAAGCAGTCACATTTTGATGAATACTTCATTGAACATGGATCGAATAGTGACACTGTATACTTGGCAAATACGTAAACAAAATTAATCAAATAAATATTAGTGTAAAAGCAGCAGTCACAGTCCTGTTTTTCCAACACAGGTCTATAATTACAAAGGATTTCCAGGTAAAAGTTTTGTACTTTAAGCGTAGGGGAAATGACATCAGACTTAAAAGCTACTGAAACAACACCTGAGGAGAACGATATGTTGATAATATTTAAAACTGAAGATCCAAGGATCCAAACATATCGTTGAGCAGTAAGCCCGGAAGTGGGTTGAACAGGCAGTTTGGCTGTACTCACCAGCTGTGTAGGACTACCAAGTGACAAATCACTATTAAAGAAAAAAATAATAATCTCCTTTAATTTCCAGATCTGTGACATGTGGCGTATTTACGTGGTCATTACAAATTTCTTCCCAGATGCGTTGAATCTTCTTTTCATAGAAAACCATAAAGTCATGAACTGATTGGTAAAACCTTCTGAAATAACTGTTTTCCTTGTGAGAGCTGCTACAGAGTGAAACTGGTTTCTGGTGTTATTTTATGTGCAGCAATGACCTTAGAGCAATACAGACGCTCCCCTACTTACGACCATTCGACTTACGATAAATGGTAGATACATTTTTTGGGGGATGTCGAAAAATGTCCGGACATTGCTCTAAGTTAGATTTTGTAGTGTCTGTACCTTTTTCTGACTACAGTACATTACTGTAGTACTTCTTTCTGCCACTACCGGCGTGTGGCGCTGTGAGAGGTCACCCAGCATCCACCCGGAAGTAAAGAAATCCGCTTCCCCTTCCTAGTTCGTGTGTAAACATTCTATACTGTCTATACTATCTCTATACTATCTCCAGCGCGCTAAGAACTGTGCCATTTTTATTGTTTAATATCTCGTGTATCCTTTCAACATGTTTGGTATAAATTGTAAAGAAGAGGAGAACCGTTTATTTTGAAATGAAAGTGGAATAAGAAAGCTTGATGCGGTTGAGAATATGGTTGGATCGCTTTTTTGCGGCCACTCTCTAACACGGAGGAGAACATCTTGAAGCTTATCTTCCAAAAGTAAGTTACACCTAACTTTATTTATCTATATAGAGCATATTTTTTAATGAAATGTTTATTCTTTTCGTTCAAAACAATAAAGGTTACTTACAAAAGCCTTAAATATACTCACATAAACCTTAAACATACAAAATATAGCACTGAAGCCACAATATATCCATGTATCTAGTTGTTTGGTACATCAATGATTGTCCTCTTTCTTGAAAGGACACTTGTGAAACCGTCATAGCCTTGTACTGTACTCTCAAGCCCAGAATATTCAGTTTTATTTATTTGTTTTAGTTTATTGTAATAAAGAGAACTCTAACTGTTCACACCAGCGCTCTTATTCACCCGTTTCGTGAGCCCGGATGTTGATTCAAACACGTAGAGGAAGTAAAGGTCTGTCCCCCTTCAATGCCAAGAAGGAAGGTTGTCACATCAACAACTACAAACAATAATTAATTCTACCTACCTATCTACATACTAACCAAACCCCTCCCCCCATACCTAAAGTTCAAACCACCCTCGATCCCAGTCTATCTCCCTGTAAGCCCACCCTATCTCCCTGTAAACCCACCCTGTTTACTGTGTCTGTCTGCCTGTATGTCTTCCTGCCTGCCTGCCTGCCTGCCTATCTTCCTAGTCATCTATCAGTTTTTTTTTAGCAGTTAAGCACTGTGGTATTATAATTTACTGCAGATTGTACTTCAATTCAAGATGGCATTTCTGGGTTTCTTTTTACCTCTAAGACAATAAATTGTATTTTTTTGTATGTTTTTGCAACTGCATAAGAATATTTGAATACATTTATGGTCTCATTGTCTTTTTTTCTCAATCAGAGCAGGATACCACCCCGGCTAAACAATGTGGATTTGTTTTTGCACCTTTGGACGGAATCATTTGAAGTGGCTGAGCTTCTGGGTGTGTCTCTTTCATTCTTCCTGCTCATTAAAAACAATGTTAGGGGGAAGGAGGTGTAACAGAATTGGGGGAAGGCCGAGGGGGCTCCCAGGTGCAGCCTACAGGGCTGGGCTCAGGCTAATGGCAGTTTCTGATCAATTACCGCTCAGCCGGGGCGCGGCGTCTATACATATTTCATGACGGGTGCCGGAACCTCTCACACCTTCATATGCCATTCACAAACCCCCACACTTACTCAAACCGCACCCAAGTCAACCAACCCTCCCATATCAACCCTGATGTGGACCCCTACCCCCTCTCGTCTACCTCGGAGGCATGGATGAAAGAAGGCTGGATTCATTAATGTGCCGAAGGTGAGGTTTACCCCGAGCTGCTTTTGTGTTGTTTCCGTCTGAGTGTGAAAAAAAAAATTAAATCATTCAACCATCTGTAAATATCTTCCAGCATCATGAAACACTCAAATGTCATCTTTTGTTTCAAAGATCACTGATGTTTTGCAAAAGGAATGAGTGTTCTCAAACTAAATCATCTTACTGAAAATCCATTAAAGCCGTGGGGATAGTTTCATTTAATGCAATGGATGTTTTGTCACAGTAATAATACTATTACTGAAGTTATTTTTTAGACTTTTGGGGAAAAATGTCTATTCTCAAAAAAAAACATGCTTAAGTCAAGTTAATGACTTGGGCAGAAAGGATATTTGTTTTGAAAGCTGATATAAGCAAATATCTCCATTTAGCCCCAATAAGTATGTTAGGCACTGAGTCAGATTATCAATTTGAGTATTGTGATAAAGACCTTTAACCTAACAGTACTAATGTTACGAGAGTGACGGTATGTTATAACTATACTTCATTCTATTTTTGTTGGACGGGCCAGATTAAAAAGATTCCCAGCCCCTAGTTGGCCTGCTAGTAAGTTGCTTCAGAGCTATATTTTAAATGTTTAAGGTTTATACAAGTATGTTTAAGGCTTGTTTAAGCAACCTGTAATGGCTTTTACTAAAAAAAATGAACATTTCATAAAATAATATGCTCTATAAAGATAAATGAATTTAAGTTTAACTTACTTTTGGAAGATGGGCTTCAAGAGTTAGGCTACTTCCTTCTCCATGGTAAAAAGTGGCAGGAAAAAAAACGATCCAACCATTTTCTCAACAGCATCAAGCTTTCATACTCCACTTTCATTTCAAATGACACGGCTCACCTATTTTTTATACTCTATACCAACCCTATTGAATGGATGCACCAGTTATTAAACAATAAAAATGTCAAAGTTCTTAGCGAGCTGGAGAAACAGTATAGAATGTTTACACACAAACTAGGAAGAAGAAGCGCATTTCTTCTTCGGGGTGGATGCTGGGTGACCTCTCACAGCGCCACTACACGCCGGTGGAAAGAAGCACTACAGTACTGTCCTGTACTCAGAAAAAGGTGCACACAGTATAAAATGTCCGGATATTTTTCGACATCCCGAAAAAAATGTTCATATCTACCGTTTTTCGTCGAATGGTCATAAGTAGGGGAGCGTCTGTATTAATATTTGGTATTGGTACTTGCCCATCCTTTTTTAAGGTTGACTCATTTGATCTCTGTAACCTTTACATTCGATATTTTTTTAGCAGGAATCTATAAATCCAAACTGAAATGACATAAAATAATGTATCCTCGAGGAAATTTTGAGTTGGAACAAATAGTAATCGAACAAAATTGACATTTGATTTCGCAACAGTAAAAATGGTTCAATGCAGACATGTATTTGCATATTTTACCAAGACCCGAGAGCACATCCACATGGGGTACTTCAGACTTTTTCAATTTTAGCAAACTCTTAATGTTTTACAACTGAGATAACTACTTTCGAACTAATCACATTTGCCCAGGTAACTTATGCCCACACCATTGCTGATCAGTATCAGACTAACTTTGAAGACATTTGCTGCTTTGCTTTGTGTGGGGCCATTTATAATTAAGGTTTCATTTCTTCCTTTGTAGGATTATAAACCGTTCTGTTCTCAAAGGGTCTTTCTTGATGTAGCACAATGACAAGATGTTGCCAATCTGTGTGATTACAAACGATCACATTGCGTGCTAAGCGGCCGATTGTCTTTTTAACAACAATCAGTGTTGACAGCGGCAACAAATAACACTTCATGTGCATGAAATACCAAATGTGAGCCTCTCATCATCGCAACGATAAACACCGAGTGGGGACTTGTGCAGACAAATGTCCAGCTGTTATTATGCGTTTGTGTGTGCGCGAGTGTATGTGAGCGTGTTTATAAATTTACCAGAGAAGGGATTGGTGGGAAAATCGTGTGTTTATCCCCCATCCAGACAAAAGTGTCAGCAGCTGTAATGCTCAGCATTCGCCACGGATTTTGCAAACCGATACACACAGCTGTACTCTGCAGCTGTGTGAGAAATCCAGGACAAACTAAGACCCCAGTACCATTATCAAACACATCTTGAGAATCTAATATCCCAAAAAAGGTGACAAACACTTCGTAAGATTATCATTTTACTTTGAGATACCGCCATTTATCGTTTATTGGTCCCCATTGACCGCATGTTATATGCAGAAATCCCCAATTTTAACATGCACTCTGCTTGTCCCCACTCACAGCAATAGTCAAACCTCGATAACGGATCGTGGCCAAAAGATTGTTGTTCATTTCAGGTGGGAAAAAGCCACCAAACTTGTAATTTAATAATTTAGCTTCTCAGCCATTGCCATTGACTTTGGAAAATGGATTGCAAGCAAATCAGTGCAGTTTATTTTAGGCAGGCCTCAATGCCACACTTCAGCAGCGCGAACCAAAAGAAAAAAAGCATTTTGCCAGCATAGTCAATCAGGGATACTGGGTCGAAGCCACAACTGTGCATTTGACACAAATTTGCTCTTTAGGCCGCTGCCAGCCAACCGAGGATAGGAGATTGCAGTTAAAACAATGCAGTTCATTTTAGGCAGGCCAGAGCAGCCTGAACAAAAACAATGCGCTCTGCAACTGTGCATTTGACACAAATTTGCTCTTTAGGCCGCTGCTAGCCAACTGAGGATAGGAGATTGCATTTAAAGCAATGCAGTTCATTTTAGGCAGGCCAGAGCAGCCTGAACAAAAACAATGCGCTCTGCCAGGCCCTGCAATCATCAATAGTCTACAGTGGATACTGGATCATTGCCACAACTGTGAATTTCATTTTAGGCATGCCAGAATGGCACGCCTCCGGATAAATGTACCTTCTGCCGATCAAAAGTGCGCTGTACAACTCTCCACCTGCAGCATTGTGTGATCGAGGATAATGGACAGCAGCTGCAGTTGACTTTTGGGTAGACTGAACGTCAAAAAAGTGTTAGAACTTGCACTCTTAGGCCTACTTACTTGTATGTTTTCTTTCTTTCCAAAACTCTCACTTGCTGTCTCTTGCTTGGCCTTGCCTTATAAGATTAATACTTCCTGGCTCACTACACACCTTGCGTCACTTGTCCTGATTACCCTACAATAACACCTCTCCCTTTTCACTATTTAAACACTATGTTTCCTCGGCTCTGTGCTAGCTCACTGCCTTCAAGTCATGTCCCAAGCACACTTGTCTCAGTGTTTTGTCATTGCAGTTAAATGAACCCCTGCCTGCCCTTCCGGATCATGAGTGCTGCCTAACAAAGTACATGTATTGGAATTTGTTTTATTAACCTGCAACCTGCGATAGATTAATGTAGTTCCTTGGCAAGAAAATGTCCATGACATACTTGAAACCATTACACTTCTCAATTCACTTCAAATTATTTCCTTGGGAAAAAAAAACAGGAAAAAAAAAAAAAAAAGATCTCAGCAAATGAGGAATTCATCCAATTTAGCTCCTTCAACTTTGCATATTGCGACTGATATGACAGACAATGATGCAACTGCACTGCAAGTAAATTAAATCCAACATAGTTTCCTGGGAAAATACGTATTGCAAGGTGAAAGCAAAGCACTCCATTGGAAATTAAGAATACCAGAGTATGATACTGACCACTTTGTCTGCTCGCTGACTCGTACGGGTCTTGAGAAACATTTATAGGTTGAAAACAAGCCTATTACAAACGGGATGCCACATAAAAATTGACCCCCATAGGGTGCTTTCATTTTACACGTAATCCACCCACAACTTACATGCGTTCTCCTAGATAATTATAAACATGTTTCTTTGTATACGGATTTTACATTTAAAAACATATATTTACTAACTTATAACTGTTTAAAGGAACATTGTGTGATACTAGATGTCACTGTGGAAAGTACTCTAACCTAAAACCTAAAACGAGTGCTATAGAAAACAAGGAAGACGACAAACTGACCCAAAGTGACCAAACCACACCAATTTTCCTCTTATTTTTCAGCCCAGCCATTCACAAGGTTTTTAAGTTTTTGGGGGGTACCCTTGACAGCATTATGGCGGACGATCATTTGTTTTTTTTGTATAAATACAATTTTTTTGCCCGACGAGTAGTTAAAAATGATAGTTCATGTATTTTTTATCATTATTAAAATAAATATTGTTTTTATTTTATGAATGACCTTATTTTACCACTACAGGACACCAGATAATACACACTTTCCCTTTAAAGCAGAGGTGTTAAACTCAATTGCATAGACGAAATTACTAAATACTTTGCTCTCCATTCAATTATCTCATGTAAAAACTACAGTATACACTCAAAATATGATTGTTTTAAAATTAAAGATAAAATTTGTGTTTTTCACTTTGGGATTTTGTTTGGGTGAAAAGCATCTGCTGTATCTTCATATTGTTTTTTAACTTTTCAACTTTTTTTATTTTCTGCTCTGCATTCAGGTTTTCTAGCTTATCCTGATGTTTTGTCTAGTAATGCCGTTTGTTTACATGATAGTCCTTACATACGGCCACATTTGCTCCACAAAGAAGACACATGGGTTTACCGGCAATGTCAGCAGTTTTAAAGCCTCTGTTTTCGGAATTAACTAATCGCTTGGCCATTGGTTAACCCTCTGCGTAATACTAACGCTCCCCTACTTACGACCATTCGACTTACAATAGACGGTAGCTACGAACATTTTTTTCGGGATGTCGAAAATTACCCGGACATTGCTGGAAGTTAGATTTTGTATTGTGTGCACCTTTTTCCGAGTGCAGGGCTTTACTGTAGTGCTTCTCTCCGCCCCTACCTGTGTGTGGCGCTGTGAGAGGTCACCCAGCATCCACCCGGAAGAAAAAAAAAATCTTCTTCCTTTTCCTAGTTCATGTGTAAACATTCTATACTGTCTATACTATGTCTATACTATCTCTAGCACTGTAATAACTTTGACATTGGTATTGTCTATATCTCGTGCATTCATTCGATATGGTTGGTGTAAAGTATAAAGAAAGGGTGACCCGTATCTTTAGAGACGAAAGTGGAATGAGAAAGCTTGATGCGGTTGAGAAAATGGTTGGATCGCTTTTTTTCAACCACTCTCTAACGCGGAGAAGGACCTCTTGAAGCTTATTTTCCAAAAATAAGTTAGACTTAACTATTTATCTTTATAGAGCATATTATTTTATGAAATACTTACTTTTTGGTACAAACAATACATGTTACTTATACAAGCCTTAAACATACTTATTTAAATCTTAAACATACATTCCATACAAAATATAGCACTGAAGCAACTTACGAACAAATTCAACTTACGAACGATCCTCCTGAACCTATCTCTTCGTAAGTAGGGCAGCGTCTGTACACAGCAACATAAGGCCACCTTGCTTTTCTCCATTTAACCTTCCGTTACATTGCGTTAGATAGAAGCTTGTCCCCAGGGTGTAATCTCCACTTCTTGACACTAAAAACTCAATGTTAATGCACCTATCAGTCTCTTTTTTCAGATAGTTTAGAAAGTGGCACCGCTCGACATGCTACGGCTAACGTGAATGATGCAGGAACTTTTCCGTGAATCTTGTGGCGGCAAGGCAGCTGAAGCACTGCATTATGGGATCTGTAGTTTGAGAGTTTTGAGCGTTTCATATAGTCAGGCCATTATTGTAGATGTTAATAACAGTATTTCACACCTACCAGTCTTATTCTTCTACAAGCCGACATGCTGTTCGTCAGTAAATAGTTTATAAAGTGGCAGCGCTCGTCAGGCTCCGACTAACACGATGGATGCGGAAACGTTTACAGAAATGTTGCTGTGGCTAGGCAGCTGAAGCGCTGCATTATGGAATCTGCAGTTTGAGAGTTAGCAGCTTTTCATATAGCTGGGCCCTTATAGTAGATAAAATAGTCGGTAAAATGATTTCACTTTCCGGATATGATTGCTCGCCTGGTCTGTTGTGGCCCATGGGGTGTGAGTTTGACACCTATGCATTAAAGAAATTGAAAGTGCAAGTCTCCTTTCTTGGCAGGTGGCGTGACGCACAGGCTTGAAGCATCCGCCAACACGTGGGCGCCAGAACGCGAGTGGTTGTGGCGGATAACGAGGCACAGCGGAAGGGCGTCGTTCTTTCATTTATCGCCAAATTAACTTTGCGACCCTTAGCTTATGTTAGGAGCTGGTGGGCCGATGACTAGGCATCTTTAGCCCCGCAAATAGCCTCTCGTTGCGCCCTGTCGCTCCATGCGAGACGCCTCATTGGTTACACCTGCAGCAAGTGATGAGCAACACATGCACTGCTGAAAAGCAAAATCATTCAAACAGCTTCAGGTTCTGATGATTCACACTTGGCTAACCGGTCCAGTCCTTGATACAAATAAACAACAACAAGTGATTGGATGCCCCTTGGGAAAAAAAAGAGCATAAAATCATTACAGCTCAAATAACTCTTGAAAAATAGACTAACTGCTTATATATTTCACGAATGCTATCTGTTTATACCAATTTAGCTTAATAACGAGGTTGCTAATCCAAACAGCAGCACTTCATTATCATGCCAATGCAGGGCTCACCAATCTTTTCAAGCTGAGAAGCCTTTCTGTTAGGATCCAAAACCCCACCATCATCAACAGCGCGAGTGGGCAGGTGGATTGGAGAATTCCCAAACCGGCCTCTCAACACCCACACCTGACTGTGCGACAGCAAAAGGTGCAGGATCGTTGCTGTTCATGTTTATATTCTTGCCTGCACTTGTTCCCTGACCTGCTGATGCCTGACTCAGATCAGCCTGTAGTTTGTCAGCTGTGAATTTAGTCCGAACCAGGTTTTTTGTTTAACATTTTCTCCCCTTTGTCTCAAGCCAGAAACGGAGACAGGACCCAGCAGCGTTTGTTTTATTAAGTTTTATTGAGAAAGAGAGCAGTGCTTGCTTCCACAATCCGATGATCGTCGGACACGGGTAGCTGATGACAGGAACGCGGAAGTGGCACTTCAGTGGGCGGCAGGAAAGCTGCTCGATAGCCGGGACGGGGGAGCAAGGGCGGTAACGAGTCCAGAAAAAAAGTCGGCAACAAGTATCAGGCAGGAGAAAACACGGCAGGAGATTTTCGGAAGATGCGGAGCTTGCCTAGTTGAAAGCGTAGGTTCGCAGGACGGTCTGACAGCTTCCCCTTGGAAGCCGGGGGTTTAAAAAGAGTCAGGGAACCAATCAGCGACCAGGGCTGTTGGCGCAAACGGGGCATTCACGGGTGCCCCGAATCAGCAATCATGACACCCTCCTACCATGTCACGGTCGCCATGGCTACCAGTCTGCCGCGCCCCCGAACTCAGCTGCAGCAGATCAGCTGATTGCTGGTCTGCTATTTAAGGCTGGATTTTGCGTTTGGCGGGCGCTGGCTCATTACACAATCCCAGGTCTGTTATGCCTTGTCCTGTTTTAGGTTTAAACATTTTCCGTCTGTTATGCCTTGTCCTATTGAGTTCGTGCCGGAGGAACTCTGTACCGTTCTGTTCTGATTGTAAGAATGTTTTTGTTTGTCTTGTCCTTGACTTTTGGACAACTTTTATTTTGTTAAATAAAACTTATGGATCGTCACGCAATTGAGTTCTCCCTTCCTGCCTCCTGCCTCCGTTCTGGTCCGATCACTCCTTCCCCCCACCACGCCTCGTGACATACCATGTGCTAAGCGCTTTTTGTTAATTACTTTTGCCCCCCAATAAATTGGTCATTTCTCTGTGTTTCTGCGCCTGAGTTTTCTATTATTAAACATAACCATTTTATCATTACTAGTTATAGCAAAGGGATATAGTTTTGTACAAGCATTTGTGAAATAACAACAAGCATGTTGTTTCTATTTTAATATTATCTTACTACCAGGTTGTAATTATAAGGACTGAGGCTAAAATCGACTCAGTCAACCACAAAAATATTATCATTAAAAATGGTGAGTCTATATCAGAAAATCTACAGTATATTAAAAAATGTTTATTGAGAATCAATCACTCTGAAAACAGCCAGATTTACAAACAACTGAACCTACATCTTATTAATCTTTGGCAGAGTAAGTAAGCAATTGGGTAAACCTACATCACACACAGGCGACCCCCTAAGTCTGCTTTAAAATTGCTACATACTACGGTAAATTAAATTAAAAATATTAATCAAACGTGTACTTTAAAAATGATGATGATTAAATTATGAAGATAGTAAGAATTATTCTACTGGTAGAAATATAACATTTTTAAACAATTTACCGTACCTTCCAGCTGCGCTTCAATGGCACTTGTACACCATTTTTGTATTGTCTTTTTCAACTCCATCATTGTGACTGTTGTTTGTTTCCTTCAACTTACCTACTTGGTACCCATTATTATGGAATGAAAATAAAATAAAACCGATAAAATGAGATATGGTCTCTCTCAAACACAATTGGAATGGAACCGCTATTTACTGTAAGGAGTGTAATTCACCCTGTTTTGTTCTTATTGGCATTTTTTTTTGCCAAGGCAAAGTCCCCACTGAAAATGTGTCCAAGGCCCACCAGTTGAGAAACACTGGTTTACAAAATGTTCCCCAAAAAATTACAATGACTCCTCACTGGTAAGCTATATTCACATTGGATCTACACAATAGCCAAGAGTTCCTTTTGGTGACCCTTTGTCTGAAGAAGTGTCAGTTTGTAGTACAGCGGAACCTCGGTTCTCGACCATAATTCGTTACAGAACCCTGTTCGAAAACCGATTTGGTCGATCACCGGAATCATTTTTCCCATTAAAAATAATGTAAATCGTTTTAATCCGTTCCAACACCCTGAATGTTTACTTTAAATGTTTAACGTAAACATAAAGCTAACCCAGGCTAATCGTACGTCCGTGTTATTGTAATCTTCCGTACGAAAGATTACGCTAATATGAACGTGTAAAAATAAAAAAGTCAGGTCGTTTACAAGTCATTTAGCACCCGGGTGAGCGGTTCATTGGAAATGGGGGCTCCGTTCCAACACCCTCAATGTTGGGCTCTGTTCCAACACCCTGAATGTTTACCTGAATGTTCAACGTAAACATAATGCTAACCCAGGCTAATTGTACGTTCGCGTTATCGTAATCTTCCGTACGAAAGATTACGCCAACATGAACGTGTAAAAATAAGAAAAAGGATAAAGAAAATAATTATGAATAGGATTTCTTACCTTTGTGGTGGTCAGCAGAAGGCGCAGGTGGACGGTGGGGAGAGGATCAGACACTCGCACACCTCCTTCATATTTTGCTATTATTTCTTTCTTAAATGCAAGTTGTAGTTATACGCACTACTTTTCTTTTTTCACCTGTAGCAACTTTGCTGCTTGCACTGACTTTCTTCGGAGGCATAATTAGGGGCTAAAACACTTGGTACACCTATATTGAAAGCGAAAGCAAAATGAAGCACGTCCGCACGCGATAACAGTTGGTCAAGAAAAGAGCGATCTACACCCGTACGCCGCTCAGCATAGCACCCTAGCGTACGCACGCATTACCGAACTCCGATTTTTTGACCGAACAGCGAGGCAAGAATTTCTCGAAATTTTTGGTCGGACTCCGATTTGTTCGAACTGAGAGTCGTTCGAAAACCGAGGTTCCAATGTATTTCTGTAGTCTTTCCATAGAAAAAATGTATTCTATGTCTGTAGTACGGATATAGTTGGAGTATTACTGCAGTTGTATTTTTGTATTATTCCTGTCATATTTTTTTGTTGCAGTAAAGTTTTACTGTGGTGGTATTTTAATAGTATTTTCAATTCATTTTAATAGGTTGCGTGTCATAATAATTATATAGTAATAATAATATGTTGTAATAATATTAACGTGTAGTAATTATGTAGTAATATTATATGTAGTAATATGCAATATTTATGTAGTAGTAGTAAGAGTTTTATTGGAGTGTTCTTTTTGTTGTATTTCTGCAGTAGTATTTTTGTGGTATTCCCATAGTAGTATTCTTGTAATATTTCTGTAGTATCTTTGTAATATTTCCACAGTAGAATTGTTATAATGTATTTGTAGAATTTTTGTATTAATGATGTAGTATCATTTTTATAGTATTTTTGTCATAATTTTTAGTTAATATAATAGTTTTATTGCAGTGGTATTTTTGCAGTATTTCTGTGGTATTTTATAATGTTTTTGAAACATTTCCTTTGTAATAATTTTGTAGTATTAGTGTAGTATTATTTCTACACTATTATTCTACTACTAATGTAATACCATAGTATCACTGTAGTAGTATTATTGTTGTAATTTCTTCAGAATTGTTTTTTTTTGAATGAAAGCAAAATGATAAATTTGGTCCCTGTTTTTAAGCTTTAAATTTTATATTTAGTTTTGTATTAATGTTGTAGTATCTCTGCAGTAGTATTTTGTTTTAGACACACAAATGGACAATGGGAACAATTGGGGGACAATGGCACCCAAAACATGTTTTCATTAGTAGTAATTTAGTAGTCATTTATTTACTATTTCATATATATGTATGGTCCTTATTCCTTATATTTTGACCATTTTCGTTTGAGGGCCAGAATGAAACAGCCTGCTGGGCTTCTTGTGGTTCGCGGACCGTCGTTTCCCGGCCCCATTCCTAGAGAAACTGTTTCTTTTCACAGAACCTGCATTTCAAGTCGCCTGTAACCGACCGAGCTTTAGTGGGCTGATGCATGGTCAAGTGCCACTTTTGTATTTAGCAGCCTCAAACCGGGTCAAGGTCCGTTTAGTGAAGGCTGAGAAAAATCCAATACAAGAGTACATAAGCGCTGACGACAACGAAGCCGTCTTTGAAGAGATCATATGTTCAAGGCTTCCACTTGTCCTTGGGGAAAGAATATGCAGAGAATGAAAGGAAGATTGGAGAGAATTGTGGTTTCGGAGCAGCTGGTCCAGATGTTTTTTAAGAGATTCACAAGTAAACAATTTATCCCTCAGTATTAATTACTATAAACTCTCTGGCAAGAGAGTAAAAGTATTTTAAATGTTGCACATGTTTTGTTGAATGATGACAACCTGACACATGGAGCTCTCTACTTTCACTCCCAGGAATGTGTCATTGTCTTTTTAACCAAAATTAGAATTAGAATTGTCTTTATTGCTGCTGATAACAATGTAGTGAAAGAACATTGTTTACTACGAGATTAGACATAAATTAAAAAAAAATAATAATAACATCAAAAGAATGTCAGAATAAACAGGAAAACATAATAACAGTGGTATGTCTACTTATGAATGTCTCTACATGCGAAAGTTTCTGATTAAGTACAGTGGAACCTCGGTTTTCGAACGCCTCTCAGTTCGGACAAATCGGTGTTCGACTAAAAATTTCGAGAAATTATTCGCTGTTCGGTCAAAAAATCGGAGTTCGAACGCTGGTACGCTAGGGTGCAATGCTGAGCGGCGTACGGGTGTTTTAGCCCCTAATTATGCCTCAGAAGAAGGTCGGTGCAAGCAGGACAGGTGAAAAAAGACAAGTTGTTCGTCCAAGTATTGCCTTTAAGAAATACATAATAGCTAAATATGAAAGAGGTGTATGAATTTACGATCTTGCTAATGAATACAGCATGGCTAAATCTACTATCAGTACGATAGTAAAGAATAAGGAGGCTGTGAAATCAAGTGATGCGGCTAAGGAAGTTAGCGCTATAAGCAAGCAACTCCCGTAAGTTTTTGAAGAGGTTGAAAAACTTTTGATGATTTTTCTCTCCCCACCGTCCACCACAAAGGTAAGAAATCCTATTCATAATCCTTTTTTTTTATTTTTACACGTTCATGTTAGCGTAATCTTTCGTACGGAAGATTACGATAACGCGAACGTACGATTAGCCTGGGTTAGCTTTGTTTACGTAAAACATTCAGGGTGTTGGATGGGAGCTCCCTTTCCAATGAAGCGCTAGCCACTTGTTGTGGAGACCCGGGTGCTAAATGACCTGTAAACGACCTGATTTTTTGATTTTTACACGTTCATGTTAGCGTAATCTTCCGTACGAAAGATTACGCTAACGCGAATGTACGATTAGCCTGGGTTAGCTTCATGTTTACGTTCATGTTAAACATTCAAGGTGTTGGAACAGATAAAACAAAGTTTATATTGCTTTTAATGGGAAAAACGATTTTCCGTGATCGACCAAATCGGTTTTCGAACAGGGTTCTGGAACAGATTATGGTCGAGAACCGACTGTAGTTGCTAAACAAGATTATATTGCTTCTAGTTACAAAAATACAGTATAGTGCACGCTGTTATTAGCCTCACCTAGAGTTTCAAGAACGTAAAGAAACAGGCTGAGTGTGCTCCTCGTGTCACTGTTACAGTTCAGAGTTCAGAGACCATATCAAGGACAAACAGGCTCAGAGACAGGACCATCATCAGCCTAAACGAGCGCACGAAATATCATTGTGACTGTATTTTTTTTCTTTGCTGATGCTAAATTAAACTGTAGAAATATACAGTATACGGTAAAATTCAGACTATAGAGCGCACCTAACTATAAGACGCATCCAGTACATTTTTTGAGGAAGAGAACGTATTGTACATACATAAGACACACCTTTTCGCCGCATTTGCCCAAATTAGAACAGGAGACATTTACATTTATCTTAGCCAATAGTGACCGATTCAAATGATGACTGACACATTGGTTAGGAAATGAAATGCTGGTATATATATATATCCCAGCATACACCACGGACTACTTATCCTACGGGGAAAACCTAGTCAATGGCTGCTTGCCTTAGTTGCGAGACCTTGCGACTCAATATTGATCCATATATAAGGCGCACTGTATTATAAGCCGCATGGTCAGCTTTTGAAAAAAAAAATAAAGCCTTTTAGGTGCACCTTATAGTTGTGAAAATACAGTACTAATGGCATCATAAATGACGTCGTTAACATGCTTTATGCGGAATACCTGGAATATGACCGTCTTACAACTTTTTATATTTTTCAAGATTTTGAAGCATAACAACCCATGGGGTTATTTTTGACTCCACTTCTGCATCCAAGGGGTCAAGAAACAATCTGAAGCATAGACACTAAAACGAGCATGGCAAAAGGTCAGACAAGCGCAACGTTGTCCTCATCTATCACATGTGCGCTCTTGTCAGTTCCTCATTATGGCGACGCACCATTTTTTGCCCGGCAACACAATTATCGGGCGCGCACAAAAGGTTAGCCTCATCGACCGCTAACAAAGTCGCTTTTGTATAATAGCTTCCGCCTCTTTTGACCTGCAATTAATATCTCATCAGCCAAGTGATATGCAAAAGAGGGGACAGGCAAAACACCACGTGGTGTTAACGTAGGCTTTATTGCATTGTCTAGACCAGTGTTTCTCAACAGGTGGGTTCGGACACAAAAGTGGGTCGCGGACCCGTTGTCAGTGGGTCTCGGGCCTTTGCCTTGGCAAGGAAATGCCAAAAAGAAGAAAATCACTGGGTCAATTACACTCTTTAACAGTAGATGGCTATAATGCCCTGCTCGATCTTTTGTTCCTGTTTAGGCAATCGGCGCCGTTTGAATCGTGATTGGGAGAGACCACATCTCATTTTATTGTGATTATGCTCATTTTATTTCCTTTTTCTTCCCAAAATAATGAGTCCCAAGAAAGTTAGTGATAACGGGGAAGGAAAAGTGGTAATAAACAGTGACAACAACGATCGAGGCGAAGAGGGAAACGATCGTGAAATATAAAAATAGTGTACAAGTGTTGGCACTTCTTATATTTTTAGCTTTTATACCAGAATATTAATCTTTATTATCTCAATAATTGGATTATTATTGTTGCATAGGTATACGTTGTATTAATATTTCAGGTTCTAATTTTTTTTACTATTTAGCTATATCAAAGCAGATTTAAGAGGTCACTTATATGCGATGTAGGCTTATATTTGAGTAGAAACGGTACTTGAAGTTGTTTTGCTGATCTTTAAAGAAAAAAAGTGAAGATTTTCGACTATCTATTCCTTAAAGTGCAAAATCTTTTCAATCAATACATTTAAGAGCTGCAGATTTTTTTCTTGATTTGTGTTGCAATAGGGTGGAATGGCGGGTCCTTAATTCAGACAGTTTGAGAACGTCTGATCTATAAATCTTTCTGTTGATTTATTTAATATATCAAGGTATAAATAAAATTTCATGCAAAATAAATTCAAAAATGAATTTTGAGCTAACCCTTGTTTGAGTTATTCAATACATATTATCAATATTAGTGCTTAAAAAGTCACTGTATGATATGTGGCCACCTTCACATGCCATCCTTTAAAGAGTAATGGTTTTTACTAAATCTGACATATACAGTACATGCTATTATGTCAAAAATCAATGGAGTAGTAGTGCTTTTTTCAAACTAAAAGGTGATATCTGACATGACAGCAACAAAACAAATATCAGTCATGAAAAACCTTTTGGTATGAAGTTAATACATGATAATTACATGATCTAAATCAAGTTAACATACGTCAGATATCAAACATGCAAACTGGTGGGAAGGCTGGTAGGTGGATTTGAACACAAGACCTTAAAACTGTGACGCGGACGTGGCCACCACTCAGCTGCCGAGTCTATTTTGATTTTTTTTAAAAACCGAATTTTTTTTCGTATTTCTTTTCCAGTGGAATGCCACCTAGTAGTAACCGTCATGTTTGTCTGGCGTCTTGCTGCTTGCTGTGGTACTGGTTTTGACTTTGATTTTTCCTAGTAAAAGAGACATGGTATATTTTCTGGTGCCTCCTAGTGGTAAAGAAAAAATCCATTAACTATAGAAAATACTAATTTGATGTAAATTATTAGCATAAATACATGAACTATTATATATATGTGCTTTATGTAAACACCAGTACCGCCAAAAATGTGTACTTTTTTTTTACACAAAAAAGCCTGATCTTGAAGGAGATGAGAGACAGTACTTTTCCGCCATGTAGCTCCATCTTGGTCACTTTAAGTGTCCATAGCAAGAAATCTTGCTCTTGCTTTGTAGCACTCATTTTTGTTTGCACTACACAATACAGCTACTGGTCAAATATTACAAGGTGTCCCTTTATAGAGGAACAAGTTTTGTTGAGAAAAACAGATCTTCACAAACTGCCAGAAAGGTGAGCAAAGGTGAAATGAGGTCACGAACAGTGAGTACTTAAGAGTCATACTTAAACTTCCCCCAAAGTGATATATCCATTCCTAACTGATTTGGGCTGGGGAAAGAAAGTTGATTTCAAGTTTCCCAAATAACAACATGACTAAATAGCAACAGCAACTCCCTCAATTAGCATCCTCGGGAAAAAAACATGACTCAAGCATCTCCAAGAGCTCACGGCAACCTTGCCAGACTTTTTTCACATGATTTCTTGATGAAGGGAGGTAATTCTGGCCGTCATTTGCTGAAGTTGCTTCTAATCAGCCGTCTCAAAAGGAAAACCGGCGCCCTGACACGTTCGAGCGCGAGGGGAAGTTTGGGGAGCGCTCAGCGCCATGAAAAGCATTCCTAACTATCAACATGGAGGAGGACTTTTATTTCAAAACATCTTCGTTTCAAGGCTGCCATGCCCTTTTGCAAAGCTTTTCAGGTCGTGTGCATGGATTTAAAGGTATTCCCAAATTCCCATGCAAAATATGAGGAAATAATTTATGTTCTTTGCATAAAATCGATATATATTTAACCGGTATATTCCAATTATTTTCTGATTAAATACATTTTGAAGACAGCATGTCTCGTTTTTGTGATTCCCGGGCTGTGACGCCATTGGAGAAACACCAGCCCCAAGCTAGTTTCTGTAGTGTTTTGCATGTTACATCCATCCATTATCTGCACCCCTTATCCTCAGTAGGGTCGCAGGGGTGCTGGAGTCCATCCCAGCTATGTTCGGGCAGAGGGCAGGGTACACCCTGAACTGGTTGCCAGCCAGTCGGAGGGCACAAAGAGACAGACAGCTCACTCGCTCATTCACACTTAGGGACAATTTGGAGTGGCCAATTAACCTGACATGCATGCTTTTGGAATGTGGGAGGAAAACAGAGTACCGGAAGGAAACCCACGCAGGCACAGGGAGAACATGTAAACTCCACACAGGAAGGTTTGAACCCATGACCTCAGAATTGTGTCGCACACGCGCTAACCACTGCGCTGCCTTGCATGTTACAGTTTTTCTCAAGTGTGTTAGTATGTTTTTCTGCTCGGAAATGAAATTCTCAAAATTATCTCTTCAATCCTGTTGTATTAAAATGTGTCAGTATGTTGTCACTATCTCATGAGTTTTCCAGTCATATTTGTTTTATTATTTAATGTCATTGCCTTGACAATCATATTATTGTGTTGTTTCTTTAGTGTGGTTCTATTAAAAATTATAATGAAATATCTGCAGAAATGTGAAGGGGTGTGCTCACTTGTGTGACATACTGTAAGTGATAAAATTGTGGAAAGAACAGTTTCAACCTAAAAATGTTTTTTTTTTTTCAAATTTGAAAATTCACTTTATACTATCTGAAATACGATTTACAATATTCGTCAGATCTGTTGCTCAGTTTGATGTATCTTAAACGACAAACTCAACGACAAACTCTGATTTGAACAGGGGGAAAGTGGACCAGATTTCCAGTACACATTTGCCATGCTTGCAGATAATCGACGATGTACTCTGGGCTGTTGTTAGCCATTTGGGTGCCCTAAGCACAAATGTTTTGTTCCCGGTGTTTTTGTTTTTTTGTCTTTTCTTCCTGCCCCCTTATTGTTTCTGGTATTAAAGGAGATCACATCTAATATGCCAGTGCGCCGGAGTAGTCGCATCCAATAGGCTATATGAGCCAACAAAAAATCATTCGAACCAATGAGAGTGCGCCCTTTAAAACAGTGCACCAAATGGGTGTGGAAATACGGTAGCTCCATCCATCCATCTTCTGCTACGCTTATCCCCACTGAGTCACGGGGATGCTGGAGCCCATCCCAGCTACTTTAAGGCAGTGGGCGGAGGACACCCTGAACTGGTTGCCAGTTGCCAGTCGCAGGGCGAAAAAAGACATACAACTCACTCGCTCATTCACACCTTGGGACAATTTGGACCGGCCGATTTACCTGACAAGCATGTTTTTGGAGTGTGGGAGGAAACCAGAGTGCCCGGAGGAAACCCACGCAGGCACAGGGAGAACAAACTCCACATGGGGATGTTGTGCTAGCTGTACTTGAACCCTAAAACTTTGCACCTTGGGGCTGTGCGCTAACCGTCCATTTGCCGTGCCGCCGAAATACGGGACAATAATGAGATTCATTTAACATTGAATACCATAGGGAGATCATTTTAACATTGAATACCGGCAAGCGACGGATGAGCTTCATCTCATTTCTTCTTTTTTCTTCTATTCTCCGCTCCAGACTCTTGTTGCCGTTTCGAGGCCATGTTCGCACAAGTGTTCACCAAATTGTGAATGAGGCTGAATCGAACATACCATTGGGAGGGGAGCACCATGAGACTGGAGATAGGCCGGGGCATGAAGCAGATTCACCCCTTTTCTCTGGAAATTTGGTTTATGCTGCTTTTGTATCGTTTAACCGTATTAGCGCATATTATTAACAGTTTTAACACTTTATAGTTGTTTTTTTCATGACTCTCTTGGTGCCCTCCTGGGTACTTGATGCCCTACACAGTATGCGTTATGTGCGTTTGCGGGGCTACTGCCCTGTGTACTCCTCCAAATTAGATGACTGTCACATCACAATTACCCGATTTGTCACTGACTACTGAACCAATTTCATATTCAAAGCAGCCAGACCATTCAAAAAAAAATCTGAGAGTCAAAATATCCATATCACAAACACCACAGGATAAATCTCTAAAGATCGGTACGAGAGCATCCTGCTCAAGAGTGACTTTTAAATGCCAAACACAGTCAGAATAAATGAATAATTTCATTGCTTGAGGGCTGCCAAGGTGTCACTTTTGATTGGCACATTAATGACGAACAAAGACACAATGATTTAAAAGAAAAATAATACTGGGGGGAGATAAGGAGATGTTGCATCATTATTATTTAAAGTCAAGCTGAAGAAAATTTGGTGGTCTGTATCTTATATCATTATCCAGTCCATTATTGTTATTATCCATCCATTATCTTTACCGCTTATCCCCAGTAGGGTCACTGGGTTATTATTAATAATGTTAATAAAATAATTTTCTAGTAGATTGATGAATTTTTTGATCATGAAGCTCCACCTGCAATACTTTAAAAGTAGAAAAGCCCCAAAGTCAGAAAAATGTTATGTAGATTGTGCCATTTACTTTTAATTAAATACCAAGTAAGTGAGCTGCATCTTAAGCCCTACTAGAAGTACTTAATCAGAAACCACATATTACATAGATTGGCAATTTATTTTAACCTTTTCATTTTTCAGTTTTTGGATTGGACAATGTTTAAATCCACAGATTATCAAGTCAAAAATGTAATATTACAATTTTCTTATCAAGTTTAACGAGAAAGGACTCATTGTTATCTCAAGCTTTGTTTCCATGTATTATTAGAATAGAATAGAATAGAATATACCTTTATTATCATTGTAACAAAATTAGCTGAACATATTTTGACAACGAAATTGGACGTGGCACTCCAGTTACTCATAAAGTCTGTATAAAATAAATGATTATAAAAAAGATAAAATGAATTTGGATATATATGAGCTCAAAATATTTACACAAAAAAATGTTGGCATGTTATTGCTTCTCTTTCGATCCCTGCAAGTGTTGGGCCCAAGATCATCAAATTAAAGTGTGTTACGAACAATTCTGAACTGAACAGAGATGAATTCCCAATGGGAGGGAGTTCAGTCACTAACATATTAGCATCTTCATGACGCCGTGGCACAGACTAATCGCAGGCCAGCATCTTATATGGCTTCTTGCTCAATTCCTGTTTTTGGGGTAAAATTTGATGTTTTTGTTAGAACATTCACATTTCCTACTATATGTGGCCTGTATGTGATCTCATTTGTAAACGCCACAAGTGACCTGCATGCGCAGAAGAGGACACGTGACGTCACCCGCAAAGCGCTGATGTTTGCGTATTCATGGATGTTAACTCATTTTAGCTCGGGGACCAAATGGTAGAAAACACTTTTTCACGGGGGCCGGATTAGTAAACTAATGGCATAAATAGTTTGTCTTAGCTGGAGGGGATGGGGGTGTTTTTGGACGGCTAAAATTATATTATCATTCAGAGATGTAAAATTTGATTATAATATGATTATAGAGTATTTGTTTTGTATTCTTCCTCCACTAAGATTGAATAGTGTGTTTATCAACCGTGCTTTCGTAAAGAGAAAAGTGAAAAGATAGTTGAATTAATTTCCTCTACAATTTATTGACCTCAATGTCACTCATGCGAACCAGAGAGTGACCGATACAGCACACAATCATATATTAAAGTGCAAATGAGTAAATAGTTTGTCCACCCATCCTTTTATGTTGTTGTAAGTCTTAGGTATGACGCGGCCAAGACTCGAACCAGCGACCTTCCAATCTTGGGGCGGGTGCCACTCACCCATTCACCCATCCCACCAACTTATGGCAAGGAAATTATTTTAATGACCTAAAACTTTTTTTCTGCTTTTCGTATTTTTTTCATCCAGATACTACCCGATGATTTGCAATCACTGGGGATAAAACACATAATTTAGTTGCAAATGTTGTAAGAGCAACATCCACACACCACACGTGAGTCCAGTAAATTGCCTTGGACAGCACGGCCATGACTTCTATATCAAGTAAAATAATACGGACTATATTTCCTAATGTGGTTCATAAATTGTAGTGTATGTTGGGCTCGAGAAGGATAGGCGCTACCAGGCTGTACTTGCTCAAGACACACCACAGGAAATGGTACCCCTACGACACTGGTGCTTAAGGGATCCAACTAGAGGTAAGATCGGGCCTAAAAAATTCAGCCCAACCTGACTCGAGTCGCAGGTATTTAAACCCGAACCTGCCCAATCCCGACAGATTAAATGTATTTGATAACTGAGCCCGAAATGAACATGAAGCTTTAATTCAAGCAGCAAATGCTGAAATATTTGGTTGAAAAGCAGAAAGTTTGCAAAGCTTGTAAGCTATTGGCGAGAAGCGGATATGACGTCTGACGTGAGCGAAGTGAAAGGGGGAAACGGCACATCCTTTACCCCAACATCGAGGAAGAAAATTTCTTTGGATTAATGAAACTTCAATTATTTTATATTTTATTTTTAATTGTATTGTTTGTTAATGCAACATCCATTGCAGCCGGGTCATCCTGGAAGGGGAATTACCTCATGTGCGGTACCTTCTCAAGGTTTCGTCATTTTCCTCATGCTAAAGTTTCTGAGTTTTTCCTTGCCCTCGTGTAGATTTTAGATCAGGGGATGGTGCAATAATACTCTGTACTTTGCAAAAATCCTGTGCTGTCTATCGAGACTCCTTGTGATTAAAGGCATGCAAAAGAATATGACTTGACCTGACTTAATTTGGAGTTAGACTGATAGTTTGGTAAGCATGTTCTCTATCGTAATAATGACTTGAGTAAAAGTGAGTGAATGCTGTGTAGATCCTTCATGAAGGGAGAAAAAAATAACGGCGGAAAAGAAGTCCCGCTGGCCTCACTCAATGATTTACATTTTATGCCCAGGCCCAAGATCTTACATCCAGAGCCAAACAACCAATCAACCAAATCATCAAATACTTACGAATGAGATTGAATTTGTTTGTAAGTTGCTTTATTATGTATGTTTAAGGTTTATACGAGTATGTTTAAGACTTGTGTAGGTAGCCTGTTTTGTTTTGTACTAAAAAATAAACATTTCATAAAATAATATGCTCTATAAAGATAAATAAAATTGAGTTCAACTTACTTCAGGAAGATGCGCTTCAAGGGGTCCTCCTCTGTGGTAAAAAGTTGCCAAAAAAAAGCGTTCGGACCACTCGGAAGAGGAGGCTGGATTTCTTCTTCGGGGTGGATGCTGGGTGACCTCTCACAGCGTCACACGCCGGTAGCGACGGAAAGAAGCACTACAGTACTGTCCTGTACTGGGAAAAAGGTGCACAATACAAAATCTAACATATAGCACTGTCCGGATATTTTCGACATCCCGAAGAAAACGTTCGTAACTCGAATGTTCGTAAGTACGGGAGCGTCTGTACAGCTGTAACGCCTTTCTTTAGCGACATCCAGTGGACATATTCAAAACTCCAGGTAAATATTTGACATGAAACAGCTAGATTTTCTTTTGTGTCTTTCTCATCATTGTCTTGCTGGCCTGATGTGGCCCATGGGCCCTATGTCTGACACCCCATGCCCTAAACGCAACATAACAATGAGAAAAATGCACTGCATGGCTGGAAAGCATATTGAAAAATAGGGTCAAAAGGTTTTTTCACCGAGTGCCGCCGTAATGTGTCATGCTGCTGACAACGTGATTGGCGCATACAGCACAGCGCCAACCCATCAGTTGTGGTTGCCTGACAATAGCAGGAAGGAAAGAGAGGAAGGGGGGATGCTTGCGGACAAGCGTGCCGCTCTTTCACTGTCCTTCTCCATTACCGTGTGGCAGCTCTCCAATTGTACAAAGCCCGACTGCAGTTAAGTAGGACATAAAGACAAAAAGCCGCAAGGTTGTATTGCATTGCATCATTCGGCCTTCCGTAGTGCCAACATGAAAGATTAGCGGGTGAAACGTCGGATCGGCACAATAGTCATCCCTCACTAATTTCATCAGTAGCATCTGGACATTTTCTTCAAAATGTAGATATTCAATTTTTTCAGTTTTAAGCAGTGGTGAGCCATCAGGGCCAGCAAGATTTTCTCTGCTGGCCCAAAAAAATACTGGAATCATGTTATGTAATTAGGGCTGCACGGCAACTGAGTGGTTAGCGCATGAGCGGCACAGTTCTGATGTCATGAATTCAAATCCAGCTAAGAGCCATCCTGTGCAGAGTTTGCATGTTCTCCCCGTGCTTGCGTGGGTTACCTCCGGGTACTCCGGTTCCTCCCACATTTCAAACACATGCATGTCAGGATAATTGGCCGGTCCAAATTGGCCCTAGGTGTGAATGAGCGAGGAAGTTGTCTGTCTCTATGTGCCCTGCGACTGGATAGCAACCAGTTCAGGGTGTCCTCTGCCCACTGACCAATGATAGTTGCAACGGCCTCCAACATCCCCATGACCCTACTGAAGATCAGCAGTGCAGATAATAGATGGACGGATGTGTGGTTTTGTGCCTGACATTAAATTTGCTTCGTATAACAAGTATAAATGTATTTAAAGTGACTTTAGAGTGAAAAAATTAAATGCTATTATAGATTAGTAGAATAACAGAATTTCATGACCGCCCCACTATTGATACCAGGACAATGGTATCAATCCAATCCAAGTATTTGCTCAGTATCGATAACATTGATAATTGGATCAAACCCCCCACCCTTAATTAACCGATGGCATTTTATCTTGTAATAACGCAGATAATGGTCCATCTCTAATAAGTACAATCCATTTTTGTTTATCTAAATTGTCCATCAAAGATTTCGTAAAGAGTCATCTTAAGAGTACTTATTCTCTAAATCTGTTTATATTAACTGTATTAACTGTAAAAAACTATAAATTTTCAGGGAATACTTTAGATTTTTTCGTCCTTCTGAATACAGATAATAAATATTTATAGATTCAGGAAGTAGCTGAGATAAAAGCTAGATTCTGCGCTCAGGTAATGGCAGGTGCTCTCAACTCCTTCAAAACACCTTCAAAATACATTATTTTCATGAAATAGGTCAAAATGTCAAGAACTCACATTTAGAATGATATGAAATGATCTACTGAAGATCAAGAATTTCTTCTTTTCGTCACCCAAACTGTCGTGACTTGAAACAAGCAGGGGTTTCTTCTCATGTGCTTGTCTAAAAGTTAAGAACTCAATTGTTTATAAACCATGAAGTAGTGAAGACCAATGGGGTTTTTTTCACTAATGGTCAAAACATTAAAATTATTGTCTTTAAGAAGAAACTAATAGATTTGACATGGAATTTTTAACTAGCCGTGTGAATGAAGCAAATGTTTTCAAGAGTAGCTGAAATTCAAGTTTACTTTTTGGTACTAATCATCACTATTTTCAAATTGTTGTCCGTATAAAAACATTGCGAATTGTCTTCAATGGCACAGTCAGTTCTTTCATTAATAAAATAATATTTCTATGAAGAGTAAAATAAAACGTTTTATAGACTCGACAACCGACTTTGAAAAGGACAATAACAACTATTACGAGAATTTCATTCTTTAAGGTTAGAACAAAATTGTAGATGTTACGCGACACCTTCCCTTCGCAAATTCATGGAAGCTGTTTTCTCCTCCCTTTAAAGGGACATTTTGTAGTATTTAGTGCCTCTTAATTGTATAAAATAACTGTATTTATTAAAAGGAGATTGTGTCATATTTAGTTCCTCCTAGTGATACAAAAAAACTTTCATTGAATAAAAAAAAATGATTTGAATACAGGGCAAAAATACACTACATGAACTTTTATACCATTGATAATTTGTGTTAAAAAAAATCATAGGTCTAGACTGTTATTATGCCATCCCCTGATCTAAAACCTACATGAGGGCAAGGAAAAACCCAGAAATCTTAGCACAAGGAAAATGAAGAAACCTTGCGAAGGTACCACACATGAGGTACTCCTCTTCCAGACTCTAGAAATTTGTATTTATTTTACATAGTGGAATCCTACTTCAGGTTGATGCAATGTTTGTCTGACATCTTGCTTCTACGCTGTGCTCTTGGCACTGGTTTTCGTTGGCATTGGACAATACAGTGCCATTTAGTGGTTACATATTTTACACTTGGGCTTGGAAAAAGGAACACTATTGATTTGTCCAAGGCACACCTTAGGAGCCCCTACAACCCTGGTGGTTAAGGGATCCAACCAACCAACCATTGATTTGAATAATAAGCCAAAATACTTGAACTATCATATAAAAATGATTTTTTTTAAATACCCAATAGTCCAAAAAATACAATTATTTTCTATGAAAATAGACTCACATATTGGGAGCTGACATCTTGCTCGTAAGAGTACCCCCCAAAACCAGAAGACTTGTGAATGGCAGGAAAAGCACCATGAGAAAAGTAACGTTGCGGTTCGGTCACTTTTCAAGTTTGTAACCTTACTTGTGCTTTTGTAGCACTCATTTTCAAGAGCACTACACCAGGGGTATCAAACTCATTGTAACTCAGGGGCCATATGGTAGGAAAAAAACTCTTATGGGGGCCTAACTCGTAAATTAATCGCATAAAAAGTATGCCTTAGCTGAAGGGCCGGGGATCATTCAGACCAGCACAGTTAAATTATGATTATGATTCCTGGGGTGAAAGATTTTATTATTCAATATTGTTTTGTTGACTTAGAATTCATCTTTTGTACTTTTTATGAACTGTGTTGTGTTTTTTTAAAAAGCAAACTAACAATAGAATTATTTCCATGACAGTTTATTTAACTCAAAGAAATACATGCAAACTGGAAATTGACAAAATGAGAACACTAACACTAATTTAAGTGCAAACAAACATTATTTTTCTGCTTCTTATTTTGATTTCTTTCGGAAATGTTTACCTGGATTTGAGAACTTCCCCGTTAGGTTTTATATCTTACAAAAAGGCTAAAGCTTCTGAAAGCTTCTGCAAGGACACTGAGGGGCTATTTTTAAATTGTGTGTTTTTCAAACCAAGTGCTAACTGACAATATCCAATCGCTGGGGATAAAAAGTGTAGTTTAGTAGAAATTGTCAAAAGACTCCAATGCACCACACACGAGTACAATCATATTGCCTCAAACAGCACGTCCGTGAGATTTATTGTAAGTGAAATGACATCGGGATGGCGGTTTCCTCATAGGTTCTCTGGTTGATGAATAATAGTCAGCAAATACATCATCAGTTGCTTTGGGAGTGGCGCCTGGCTTTGGTAGCACCCATTGGACATATGTAAAACTGCAGGTCATTGTTTGACTTGATGCAGCTCGTTTTTCTGTTGTGCTTCTCCCAGGATTGTCTAGCAGACCAGATTCATTTCGTTGGCAGGACTGATTCGGCCCGAGGGGTGATGTTAGACATCCCTGCACTACGCAATCCAGTGACATCTTGTGTTCAAATATGACAGTGTCCTTTGAAAGAAAAAAATCAATTGTAATTCGCCATGGATAACTATGATGAACACAGCCCTGAAAAAGTATCTGCAGTTGATGCTAACGCTAACGGCCTCCAAGGCACCAGAGGGCCTCTCACCCAAAAGAAAAAAAAAACTTTCTCATTCCCTCCCCAGCTGATAAATTGCAAAAGCAGCGCCAAATGTTATTGGACGCTGGATGTTACACGTCGCATGTCTGATATACTGCCAGACGCTCCGGCCATTAATGCCACAAAAGTCCAAATTTATGGCTAGCCTCTGTGGTGGAAGGACTGCACGGTGAATGTATAAGTGCCTGTGCATTCAATTGATTAGAAAGAAAGAAACCTTGACTTGAATCTTAATTGGATTCTGTGGGCTACTAAGTCATACCTTCTGTAGGAATAGTGGAAACATTGTAAAAGCCACTGGAACTCATGTTAACAAAAAATGTCATGGAAATTTGGAATGGCATATCATATATATTTTTTTATCCTCCTTAAGGCACGTCAAAAAAAACAGCATAGTCCTGGCAGGCTTTCACCAACATTTTGTGTCTACCAACCAATTAAAAGTGTAAAGTTTGCTTCTGAAAAGAACATATTCACTGATGCAGGACGGACTTTTCTTTCCTCCGTGTGTTCAAATCAACGTGCGGGTCCAGAGACAGGATGGGTAAAAAACAGCAGTGGAGTGAACAGTTTGAGGTTTTGCATAACAAAAAAATACAATTTAAAAAATGTACTGGGTTTGTGAGTACAAAAGTACAAAAAAAGGCTATAATGATTTCCCAAATGCACTTTCAAAATAACTTAATACAAAAGGGGTGGATCACAGAGTTTAGGAGATACTTCCCAAGGAACACTGCACACCCGCCAAGGGATATACTGTGGTAACCAGCGAATAAAATAAAAAGTAAACAAGTACATTCAACTATATGGATAATCACAAGGTGCATTGATGATCACTAAATGATTAAGTTGATAGAAATATTCACGTGGTTATTTCAAACAGACAAATCAAACTTAGGGCTCTCGGGTCGGATGATTGAATGATTTAATCCGGCCCATCAAACATTTCTGAGTATGGAAAATGAAGTCACAAGCTCATTTCCAACAAAAGCTATAATTTTTAAAAAATAAATACAGATCAAATGCTCCTCCTCGCCACTAGAGGGCAGTAAAGGTGTAAAATATTTGACGTCCTGTACCATTTTGAGTAAAAACCAATTGTGCAGTACTTTCTCAGCTTTAGTAGGCCCAGTCAAGTAGTTTGATCTGACATTATTGCCCGTTCACTGCTAAAACTGTTATTTTGTATTCTATTTTATTTATTTCATTTGTAGGGTAGGGTTCAAAAGCACCATGACAATCGAGGCAAGTATATATTTATTTACAGCTGACACTTGAGTTTGTTTGTTTGTGATGTTTGTGGTGAGTGTGTTTAGATGTAAAGTTGCAATTATTCAATTATTAAAATAAACACATTTTTAACACGCCCTGAATATGTTTTCCCATTTGTTTGTGAATAGATGTGTTGTACTTAAAACAGATCCCTTATTGTCTGTGATTATTATTTGAAGGGTAAGGTTAAAATGTAATCTGTATGATAAAGCATAATACTGAAAAGCAAGCTAATTACTTTGTGTTGACATGTGTTAACTGATCCGGCCAATCTCAGAATACTGTATACAGTGCCTAGCAAAGGAATTGGGCCCCCAAGAACAGATATATGGCTTTAAACTTAAAGCTATGTAAATGAAAATATTTTCCACAAATCAACAACAGGTGAGACACATTTATGGACAGAAACCAAATTTTTCAACATTTATATTATATTTACAATGAAAAAATTCAGAAGCAGGTGTTACAAAAATATTGGCCCAAAGAACACAACAGGTCTGTCTGATATAAAGTCTCGGAAAACTTAAAAGCAGGAAGCGTTTGCAACATTTACAAATCTTCCAGAACACTTTGCAATTAATGATATTGAGATGGAAAGAGGATAAAACCACTGTAAACTTACCAAGACCTGGCCATCCCTCTAAACTTTGGTCCAACCTAAGAGAAAACTACTCAGAGAAGCAACTAAGAAGCCCATGATCACATTGGATGGCCTGCAGGCCTTACACAGCTGAGATGGGACGATCTGTGCATATGAAAACTATTAGTCGTACTCTGTATAAATAGACCCTTTATGCAAGAGTGGCAAAGAGAAATCCCTTTCTAAAAGATTACCACAAATAGGCCAGTTTATCATTTGCAAAAACAATACATGGGAGACATAAATATCTTTTAGGTGCTTTTTTGGGGCTGAATGCAAAGCTGTCAAACATGGTGGTGGGAGGATCATGCTCTGGGGTTCCTCTCTTCAGCAGGGATTGGTAGGTTTGTTAGAGCTAATAGAACAATGGATGTAGCAGAATACAGAGTGATTCTGCCAGTAAATCTTTTGGAGTCGGGTGAGACCACAGAATGGGGTGCCAGTTCACTTTCCAACAGGTCAACTACCCTAAACATAAAACTAATTCTACAATGGAATACTTTAGATCTAACAATAGGTGTTAAAATACCGAAGCTAAAGTCCAGATCTGAAAAATGCTGTGCACAAATGATCACCATCAAACCTTAAAGATCTTGAGCTCTTTTGTGAGGAAGAATGGGAAAATATTTCTATTTCAAGGTGTGCAAAACTTGCAGTGACATACCCAAAATGACATGTGGCTGTGATCGCAGCAAAAGGAGGTGGTATAAAATATTAACTCAAACAGGGCCAACATATTTTCTACCCCTACTTTACAATGTAAATATCTGTTAGCACCATATAAAATGTAGTTTCTTTTCACAATTGTGTCTCACAGCTTGTTGATTCTTGGAAAATACTTTGAGTAGTTTATCTATTAGTTTGAAACCTGAAATATAGCAATTTGACAAAATGTTCTTGGGAAGCAATACTTTTGCATGGCACTGTAAGGTCTTGATCCAGCCCCTTACCAACTGACTTTGACATACCTGATTCAAAAGAATGAAAAGTTATACCTTGAAAAGTAATACAATTATGAGTATACAGTATATGGTGACATGTTCAATACCGTATTCTTACAAGATTGCATTTTCAATGGCAGCAGCTGCACCTCATACCCAAGACGCTGTTTTTAAAACCCTTACATGTCAGTTAATATTATTAACCGGCGGATGTGTCACGGCGCCACATTTCTCTTGAGGGAAGCTTCAACAGCAGAACTGACAGCTGAACTACCGTGCTGTCGTTGTGCTAAACAAGCACAGCTTTGACTGTCGCTACTAGTGATCACAGTGACTCACTGATGATTACTCTCAGTGGATCAAACCAAGGCGTACAACAGAGCGCCTTTGATCGTCCGTGAGCCTCGTCTTGCCCAGACCGGTTAATGAACTTACAGTGACTTCTGGACTCCGTTTTTTTTACATCAACACCTTCACCTCAGTACAGTGCATATAATGAAAAATCAGGCTGAGGGAGTAACGTAATACATGTCTACAGCGTTACGTAATGAGAATTTTTTTTAATTGTATCCCGTTACAGTTACTGAAAAAAAGCAGTGATCAAAGTACAGAAATAAACTGGAGATCAAATTAGAGAACAACTTTGTCATGAACCAGAACACTATCAGGACCCAAACGCGTGGCGTTCTCACAAAAGCCTTTTATTTTACAGGAAATGGTGAGCAGCAGTCGGGCGTGAAATGATAGGAAGCCAGAGGCAGACGAGATCGATACCAATTGCCCGAGTCGATATCGGACAGATGGGGTCGATACCGGACAGGACGGGACAGACAGGATAGATAAAGAAACAGGATATAAAAATAAACAGGGCAAACTCGACAGGAAGGAAAACTGGAGAAAATAATAGACAGGAGTAAAACAGACAAAAACAAAACTGGAAACCGAAATTAAACAGGACAAAATAAACGGGAACAATACCGGACAGGAAATACCAACAGGAACAGGACTGAGTCGAAACCCACGTCTTGCGGGGCAGAAGTTCGTTGACGGACTGACAAAAGGTAATTGAGAGTACTGAGCTTACGTAGAAGGAAAGCCAATCCATCAAGGAGCCACAGCTGGCACCACACGCGCGGGGCCAACTGGGCGCCATGGCAACCGTGACAAACTTAAAACAAAAAAAAATAAATCCTTTTTAAATAATACTTCTCAAACGTTTAAGGAGATATTCACAAAACGTATAAGGCATTTCAACCAAAAAAAACTGTAATTTACCAAATATGCACTGATCAAAATTAGAGAACACTTTTAGGTGCCTCCCAATTAATGGTGCTATTCCAGCACATGGTGTTTATTTCCTTGATTAGCTGCCAACCCCCATTTAACTGGCATTCTATCTGCCAGTTTTACTGACTTTGCAAGATGGTGGGCCGTCTTAAGTGATTGAAAGTCTCCTGCGGCAGGTTGTCCACATGAAAATGAAATGGGTGACACGATGAGCCATAGCAAGACAAGTTAATTGTTCCAAACCTGTGATATTAAGACTATTGAATCTTGACACTCAAGTTTCCCCAAAAAGCTGGTTGCCTACGGAGGACAAATGTAAGAGGACAGGTCACTGCAGAGGACGTCAATGTGTAATCGTTTCCACTGCAGCTGGAATTGCTTGCCAGTTGAGTGCTGAACATGGTAAGGATCTGTCTCACCATTTAGTGTCTCGCTGTTTAAGATGCTGTAACCAAACCGCTCATTAGCAGAAAAAATAAAAAAGCTAGACTGAGCTTTGCTGAGGATCTTGTGTGGACAGAGAAGAAAAGGTCCAGAGTTCACTTTAATGATGAACGAAAATGTAATTTTTTTGGGCCTGATGGGAAGCATTATGTTTGGCGACACATTGGAATAAGAGTAAACCAAAGTGTGTAAAAAAAAGTCAGTGAAAGGTGGAGGAGAAAGTGTCATGGTTTGGGGCATGATTTCTGCAGTAGCATTTGGGCCTTTTGTACAGCTAAATAGCTGATAATTGCACATGTGTATCAGAACCTTCTTCAAAAGCACTGTGTTCTCGAATTGCGTTCTTTTCCTAATCAGCCTGCGGCCTACATGAGGGACAATGCTCCATGTCAAACAGCAAAATGGGTAAAGAATTTCCTTAAAGGTGAACACATTAAATTAATGGCATGACCTTCCCAGGGTCCGGATCTCAACCCAGTAAAAAACCTCTGGAAAAATCCTGGTGACAAATGGTTCAGAAACGCAATTCAATCATTGAACTGTGAAGAAGGCTAGAAGAAGAATGGACCAAAATCACACCAGAGCAGTGTGAGAGATTACTACTATCCTGTGCCCGCAGATGTGTTGAAGTCATTCTTAGCAGAGGATTGTACACTTCTTACTAATTGCTGAGTGTTGTAACCTTCAGAATTTGTTTAAACGCCAAAGTCATTGTTATTCTCGAATTTCGATCAGTGCTTTTTCTGAAAAAGTCATATATATATCTCATCTCATCTCATTAGCTACACCGCTTATCCTCAGTAGGGTCGCGGGGGTGCTGGAGCCCATCCCAGGCATCATCGGGCAGTGGGCAGGGGACATCCTGAACTGGTTGCCAGCCAATCGCAGGGCACACAGGTACAGACAACTCACTCGCTCATTCACACCTAGGGACAATTTGGACCGGCCAATTCACCTGAAATGCATGTTTTTTGGAATGTGGGAGGAAACCGGAGTGCCCGAAGGAAACCCACGCAAGCACGGGGAGAACATACAAACTCCGCACAGGAAGTCTGGAGCTGGATTTGAACCCACGCAGGAAGTTCCCAAGACATGAACTGTACCACTGCGCCGCCGTGCTGCCCATACATATATATATATATATATATATATATATATATATATATATATATATATATATATATATATATTATAATGTCTTGAGTCATTTTGTGAAAAAAAAATCTTGTAGTACTATTATATAGACACAATAAAATGTAATAATTTAACTGTGGAACAGTGAAGATGGTATTATTTACAAAAAATTACATTTTTACAAGTTGTTCTCTTATTTTGATGTCTGCAGTATTTTGTAAATATAAGGATTACCTTGCACTGTTTGCAGGATTATATTTTGATTTAAAAGCATATTTTTGTTGCACAAATCAGGGGAAGATATTCAAGTCTGGTGTGTGTCAGTCTTTTTATTGTTTTTCACAGCTACATTGGCAGTTACATTTGCCACATCTGTTCGAGCCTCTCTCTCTCTGCCGTGTCATCCAATCAACACGCAGACACTGGTGCGCGCACTCTCCGGACCCCCTGCAGGTGCCTGACTACAAAACATGACGATATGACCAAAAACTTCGCAAAACTTACAGAAAGTGTTATGTCATTAAAGTGCAACTAACAAGACACCACCAACAAAAAAGTATGAACATGCTGAATAAATTGAAGAACATAAAATTAAATTTGCCCTGCAACTGGCTGGCGACCAGTTCAGGGTGTCCCCTGCCTACTGCCCGAAGATGGCTGGGATGGGCTCCAGCACCCCCGCGACCCTACTGAGGATAAGCGATGCAGATAATGGATGGACGGATAATGAAATGATTAATGCAATTGAATGCCTGGGGGCTTGTTGGCCTGTTGGACTGTTCACTCTGCTAGCCTCTGGGAAGAGGTACTGCAGTGTGCGGTGCAGGACCACCAGGCTCCGCAATAGTCTAGTCCCCCTGGCCATTAGAATGTTAAATGGTCAATCTAACATATAGTTAACTTAAATCTAAACGGCTGCTAATCTGACTTTTGCACTACTGGCAGTTTTTTTTATAGCTTGCCACTCCTTGCACATTGCTCTCTGCACTATTGTAATTACAGCGTTATTGTTACAGTGTTAATGTTACTGTGTACCTGACTTGTTAACCTGACTGCCCATATTGCACATCTGGTTAGCTACTCTTCTTGCACTATCGGCACTATGGTAAAATACTACACGTAGCCAAAATACAATACCACATTATTTATATCTGTACATTCAAGGAAACTGTTGGGGGTCAGATGCATCGACATTTCGTTCTGTATACACGTGTACTAGAATGACAATAAAGTAGATCTGAATCTGAATCTGAATCTGAATCTTGTGCCTTCTTCCACAGCATCCTTTTATTAACTTCTGGCACTCATTCACATGAATCTCACATTTACATATATATTATGCACTGATGGATGAATTGTGTCTATCATAATTTGAATAACTGATACTAGAGAGACAGACAACAATACATCCCAGAGTTTGGAGGAAATTTAGAAACGTTCTTGTATTTCAAAAAATATTGGGTTAATTTGAACTAAAACAAAGCAGATATCATCTGCCATGTGAAAGAGAAAGTTTAATTTTTGCTACCTGATCTTGGTTTCCTCCATTTCTTTTTCAAGGTTGCATTGTTCATTTATCTTAAACAAAATTGTATTCACACGTTAGTTTATTTTGTCATTTATATAAGTATATTTTATATTGGAGTAATCAAAAATTAATTGAAAGTATCAAGTTACATTGATTTAATATTGTAGTTTTCAGATTATGTAACAACACTGATTATATTTTTCAACAAGTAACTTGTAACTTGTATCTGATTTTTAAAGTAATCCTCCCAACCCTATAAATTTTATAGATAGTCTCGAGAACTTATTTTTCAAACTAACACCAGTGCAATTTGTTAAATTTAACGTCGCTAAATACTGTACATTGCAAAAACCATTAACTTTTAACCATAAACCATGTAGAAAATCGGCAGCATGGCGGCACAGTGGTTAGCGCGTGTGCGGCACAGTTCTAAGGTCTTGGGAACCTCCTGTGTGGGTTCAAATCCAGCTACCAGACTTCCTGTGCGGAGTTTGTATGTTCTCCCCGTGCTTGCATGGGTTTCCTCCGGGCACTCCGGTTTCCTCCCACATTCCAAAAATATGCATTTCAGGTGAATTGGCCAGTCCAAATTGTCCCCAGGTGTGAATGAGCGAGTGAGTTGTCTGTCCCCGTGTGCCCTGTGATTGGCTGGCAACCAGTTCAGGGTGTCCCCTGCCCACTGCCCAGAGATGGCTGGGATGGGCTCCAGCCCCGTGCGACCCTAATGAGGATAAGCGGTACAGCTAATGAGATGAGAGAGATGAGAAGTTACATTGATTTAATATTGTAGTATTCAGATTATGTAACAATACTGATTATATTTTTCAACAAGTAACTTGTAACTTGTATCTGATTTTTAAAGTAATCCTCCCAACCCTATAAATTTTATAGTCTCGAGAACTTATTTTCCAAACTAACACCAGTACAATTTGTTCAATTTAACGTTGCGAATATTGTACATTGCAAAAACCATTAACTTTTAACTATAAACCATGTAGAAAATCCCTAGAACCCCATAAATGACCGAAGACCACAATAATACAATACAACAACGGTTGAAGGCATACGATTAATGTACACATTGCATGTTTGCATGTTTAAATCTTCTGACTACAAAATATGCAATTTTCAATACCACAGCAGCTGTTTAGGTCTTTTATGCTAACCGTCCGTCCATCCAACCACCCATTTTCTGCACAGCTTATCCTCAGTGGAGTCGCGGGGATGCTTATTCGAAATATAAGCCTTTAATGGCCCATAAATGATTTTTTCCCCGTTTACATAGGCTCCTTAATTTACATTCCTTAATTTTGAGTGTGGGGAGAAGGAGTTGTAAATGGGAAGATAGAATTGTCATCCTTTGGCTTGAACGGAACGGTGTCCATTTTGCATTCTTATAGCGCAATCGATTTGAATTTGTGATATTTTCCGAAACTTGAAAAGAAAAGGGTGTTTGTGAGTGTATCACTAGTGCAAGAAGAAATTAGCGTCAACTTGGTATTGGTGGATTAGAGGTGTGGTAAGATGATGACGCATGCCTTGGTTGACAGTCAGACGTCAAGCGCCCACACATCCTCCTGGAAAATGAAAGGTTACAAAACTGTGCGTTACTACCATCTGCTGGACAATAATCAGCAGCACACCCCTCGAGGGAAACTAAACTGGAAAACCTTTGTTAGGAAAAAATATTTTCCCAGGACGATGAAAGATATTGAGGTAAAGATTAAGCTATATGATATCCTGCAAATACTTAAATGCGTCATTTTAAACCCTGACGGCATTTTTATCATTGGAGTAAGGTAGTAGTCCTGTTATTTACCACGCAGTAAAAACTTGGATTAAAACATAAACAAATAAATAAATCAAATGTGGAAAAAAATATATTTTCCGTATATAATTTCTCTGGTGGATAATTTTAACCATTTATTGAACCTTTTCCTTGTGTTATAATAAAATTCACAAATGTTTGTGTCTACAAACTGTAAAAAGTCAAAAATTTCAGCATTATCACACTTATTTTATAATGTTTTTTATGCTTGCAACTGTGCAGTGAAAAAAAATGTAATAAAAAGCCAAGGGGAATTTAAATTAAAAAAAAATACCGTAAAATAGAAATTGTTTGCAGATTTTTGCCAACATTTATATTCTATGCTGAATTTTTGACTTCTTTATAGTGGAATGACTTACTCAAGTATAATGTTTTGTACGTTTAAATAATTGCTGAGCGATGTCGCCTCACAAACGTTAGAATTGCGAATAACAATACAGCCTAAATTTGCACCGAAGAAATGCTGCTCTCTCGTGGAATTGCCATGCAAATGCATCTTTTTAAAAATAATATTAACTCCACATCCGCATCCTACAATAATGTTCACTATGGTAATGGTAAAAATAGTTGTTACTGTTGTGTATGCAAATGTATTTACATATTAATGTAAAGTCATACTTTGTATAGTCCATGCTATCAGGACCATTTAACTAACCACAGACACTAGAAAATTAAATCAACTTTGCATTGATACCGAAAAAGCCTTCCCACCTGCAATGCTAATGATTTGAAGTACTTGCCCAAGACACACCATAGGGAATGGTGCCCGTACAACCCTAGAGGTTAAGGGATCCAACCAACCAACCAACCAACCAACCAACCAACCAACCAACCAACCAACCAACCAACCTACCAACCAACCAACTATTCATTTAAATACAGTATAGAAATATTTGGAATATAGATACAAAAAATATGAAATGCAAAGTCCTTTATTTTATCTGACAAAGATTCTCTGAGCCATTTATATGTTACAAAAACAAAGGACCTAAGGTCATCAACACAGTTTGTTTCTCAAGAAAAATGTAAAGCCACAAGTAATACAATGCATTTTGCACAATGTGAATATGAACAAAACGGGCCCAATTTAAATTTCGTAACAAAATATTTTTCCACCAGTGATTTATGACGTATTACCAGTATTGTCATATGCCAGTGATCGTCAAAACAGAGATCATATCCGAAGAGTGTGATGACGCTTTATACTGAAAAACAACAAGACGAGGGCTTTACGGTGGATGAGTGGTTAGCACAGTTCTGAGATCATAGGATCGAATCCTCCTGTGCAGAGTTTGCATGTACTCCCCATGCTTGTCTGGGTTTACTTCAGGCACTCCGGTTCCCTCCCGCGTTCCAAAAACTTGCATTTTGGGGTCTTTGGCCTGTCCAAGTTGTCCCTAGGTGTGAATGAGCGAGTGAGTGGTCTGTCCCTGTGTGCCCTGGGACTGGCTGGCAACCGTTAAGGTTTCAGCACACCCGTGACTCTGCTGAGGCTAAACGGTGCAGATAATGGATGGATGGATGGACAACCAGATGACGTAGGTGCTGTATATCAGGAAACGTCTCTTGCTACTGGTAAACATGGAAATCAGCACTAGATGTTTCATGTAGGGGAGAAAACATCAACCCAAAGAAATGGCCTGGAGAGGGATATGTACCACCACGCTGTACTTTTCCCAAGAAACACCACAGGAAGTGGTGCTCCTATGACCCAGGGGGTTAATGTATCCCTGAAGCTTGAACCGTGAACTAGTAGCACACAGTTGACATTCGTCCGCCCGTCTTCCATAATCTGCAATGAACGTTGTCTGTTAAAGCTGCCATCAGTGACCATAAATCAACATAGATGGATTCCAAAGCAGCTCACAGGCCAAGCTATCTCCCTTCACCTCCTAAATCCCTGATAGTGTGTGGGAGTGGAAGAGGCCACGTGTAATAGTGAAGCACTTATTTCCTCCTGTCATCCTCGGATGTGCAAGCTAAGCGGGGATCTAGCTCCATCCAGTCCCCGTCGGGGAAGGACTTGATGAATCTAGCTGGCGGATTCATGACCGAGCTGGCAGCTCTTCAAAATTTTGAAAAGTCCTCTGAGGGTCTGACTGAATTCCAAGAAATATCCAGCAGAATTGTATTGTAATATATTGCCGGAATTATAGTTTCTTGTTTTATTTCATATATTTTTATTTACATTCTCTCTTTACTGGTAGTAGAGAAGTTGAAGGAGACAGTAAACAGTGGTCTCCATTGAAAAGCAATTTGTAAGTATGACATTTACCACCTAAACAGCACACTTAGCCACACATTTACACCATCCAGGGGAAACAAAAATAAGAATACTTATGTTTTTTTTATCTGTTTATCTAGGTAACAGTTCCCCTCATTACTTTTACAACTGCAAAATGGCTAAGACAAATACGGACGGACAGACAGACAAAGACAGACAGCAACAGACAGATACAGAGACAGACAGACAGACAGAGACAGATGGGCACCACGATGATTCAATGAGATTGAGCATTCTATAAAACAAGGACTGTGATGTCAAGGTTCATCTTGCACACTTTTGAGACTTTTTTAATTAGAAACAATAGGGGAAAAGTGTGAATCACTAAACTAGCCATTGGATGGATAGATGGATGGATGGATGGATGACTAGGAAGGTAGGTAGGTAGGTGCTACTCTTGACAAATTATCACTTCAACTACATTCCTATATATCACAATGTCCATTACTGGTTAGCTATTTTTAGAACAGGTTGGCAGGCATGAAGGGGGTTTTTGTACACAATGAAACATCATTGATAATGCAACCCTCAGCCACCGGGTGGCAGTAGTTTAGAGTCAGGGAGACACTCAAACAGGACTTACTCAAATAATGTTGTATTTGTTGATTTATTATGATTTATTATTATAAAAATCCATTGCAGAAATATAATTCACGAGTGCATTTTATTGCACTAACTAAAAAATAGCATAAAACTAGCATTTGATAACGAGCTCTTGAAATAAATTATTTAAAAAATGAGTATAGATTTAAAAAAAAACTGACCCCCTAACATCAATACAACCATAGGTAATAAACATACTTTACATGGTTCTATGTGATATCTGAAAAAATAAACTACCCTAATAGTGCATATGTTAAAGGCACATAAGCATTCACACACAATGTGAGCCCTTGGAGAAATTCCTAGAATTTTTAGTTGGCATTTGTCTCCAAACATAAGAGAGCAGCCGACTGTAGAATTTTGACAGCATTTGAGTACGAAAGCGTTTCGAGCCTTTTTCTTCTACTTTAGCCATCTGTACAGCATTTGTACGCATTCCAACACGCTTTTTTTGAGGAAAAGTCGCCTTTTCATCATCACTTGCACGTTACCCGATAGCTTCTTCTCTGAGCGTTTATTCTTATTGCGAACATGGCGTGAAAAACGTTTAGAAAACACTTCACCTCTTTTCCTTGTTGTTAGGCAAACTCTGCAAATGTCTTAGTGGGAAAGAAGGCTTGTTCTGTTGAGGCACAGTCAGATTTATAAATTAATGAACCTACATCTTATTTGATATTTGATTGGCAGAGCAAGATAACAACAAATAAACTGTGGCACACAAATAAAAAACTTTTTGGTCTACGTTAACTTATAAATTACATTTTGTACTGCTTTTTTTATTAAAAGCATCACTGGAAAATTTCTTGAAACAAAAAAAAATTAGTCTCACCATCGCTCTCTGCCATGAGGCAAAGGAATTGTTTGCCTCACTCTCCATCTGCGGACGCTCAGCACGGCACTATGTTACAAACTAATTGTATTAATGATATTCATAATATAACGTGGGTGGCACGGCGGATGGGTGTTTAGCACGCAGCCCCACTGTGCCGGGGTTCAGGGTTCAAGTCCAGCAGCCTCTCCATGTGGAGTTTGCATGTACTCCCTGCGCCTGTGTGGATTTTCTCCTGGCACTCCGGTTTCCTCCCACATTCCAAAAACATACATGTCAGGTTAATTGGCCGGTCAAAATAGTTCTTACGTGTGAATGAGCAAGCAAGTTGTCTGTCCCTGTGTGCCCTGCGACTGGCTGGCAACCAGTTCAGGGTGTCCCCTGCCCACTGCCCGAAGATGGCTGGGATGGGCTCCAGCAATCCCGCAACCCTACTGAAGATAAGCGGTGCCGATATTGGAAGGATGGATAATATAACGTGGAAATTCAGCCATTTTGAAATAGAAATTTACGTTAGATGGGGAAAAAACCTTAACACTGAATAAGCATAATCATTTAATGTATTTTTACTTTTATATCTCCATTATGACAGGTGAGGCACAGCCTCATCGGCTTCTCCTGATTGCTTGTCACTGGTTAAGCATGAGATGATTTTAGAATGAAAATATTGCACCAAATAAGGGTAAAAAAATAAACATATTTTGTTGAATTTTATTTTTTCTACGCTATCCATAGTAACACATTTTCACTGCCTAGACCATAGGTGTCAAACAGGCGACCCGCGGGCCGAATCAGGCTCGCCAAGGGTTTTAATCAGGCCCGCAAGACGACACTGAGGGAAGCGTGAGAGAAACATGAGCCGCAGTGTTAAATATGTCCACTTGATCGCAGCTAACCCAGCCATCAGTCGCAAAGCAACTGTAGTAAAATTTCTCTCCCTCTCTCTCTTTCTATCCCTCTCTTGCTCTCTCTTTCACTCTTTTATTCTATTTTTCTCTCTCTCATTTTTCCTCTTTCACTCCTTCCTTTTCCCTCACTTTTTCTCTGTCTTTCTCACTCTCTTTATCTTTCTCTAATGTTCATTCTTTTCCTCTCTCTTTCTCTATTTGTTTTTATTTTTCTCGCATTCTTCCGATCTTACTCTTTCTATTTCTCACTTTGCCTTTTTATTTCTTTTTCTTTTTCTGTCTCTTTCGCTCCCACCTCTCTCTATTGTGCTCGCTCTTTTCCCCTCACTCTTTCTCCCTTTTTCTGTCTTACCTTCTCACTCTTACTATAGCTCCCTTGTTCTCTATTTTTTAATCTCTCTATTTCCTTCACCTTTTTTATTTCTCTCTTTCTCTTAAACCTACTGGTCCGGCCCCCGTGAGTTTTTTTTTCTAACATGTGGCCCCCGGCTCAAATGAGTGACACCCCTGGCCTAGACCTTTATTTGGCAACCTGTTTTCTGCACTCTTCAACTCGGACCAACATTTCCAATTGCCAGCAGAGGCCAGTATATGTCAGGGGTGTCGAAGAAGTTAACACAAAGAGCCGAGATTTTTAACTGTGAGAGTCAAAGAGCCACACCACGCACTGAAATGGAGCCAGAGTTTCAATTAAATCCACAAAACACTGTTTCAAAAACTCGCCTTTGCTGTATGTTTTTTTTAGCACGGGCAATGTTCCATTCCACTTTATAGGAGGTAAGTGTCACAGTTTCTCCATGCTTAATCAATCGCTGAAACATTTGAGACTGTCTTTTTACCCTCTTTTCAAGGTGCTCATTTTTTTGCTTGCGTAGTTCAGCACCTTTGGGGAATTCCGTTTCAATCTTAGCATGGGCTGTGCTAAAATGACGCTGAAGATTTGAAGTCTTGAAATGGGATATCGTGGTACTGCATAATAAACAGAGTGATTTGCCATTCCGTGCAACAAAAAAGTAAGAATTTTCCCATTCTTCCTCAAATGCCCTGTGTTCATCTTCATATTTCCGTTTTGCTTTGCATTTTTCCATTTTGACAATGAGGGGAACCGTCTGCACCCTCATGAAATGTTTACTTAATTTCCCGGCATTAGACGTAACTTACGCAGATGATTGGCAGTCAGTTATGTGTCCGGAGCAGCATAAAAACAAAAAATCAGCCAAATTAATTTCAGAACATTATTTATTATTTGTTATTAACTCTGATGAATTCAAGTGTGTTTTAAGAGGGGGGAAAACTAAACATGAAACGAGGCAAAGAGCCACAGTATATAGAAAATATGATGAGGCAAAGAGCCGCATTCTTATTGGCCAAGAGCCGCATGCGGCTCTAGAGCCGCGTGTTCGCCACCCCGGTATACCTGTATGTTAAAGTGCACTTGAATGCCCCAAATATAAGGAGGGCAAAAGAGCTTGCCAAGTTAAAGAAGAACTTTGCTTGAGTTTTCCTTTTGAAGTAAAAACTATTCAATTGATTTTTTTGGTACTGTAGTGAAAGTTATAAAGAAAGAGACAAGGTACATTCAAGGTGAGTCAGGTCTCTTAGCGCACTTTTCCATCTCTGTCGTCCAGATGAGCAACCTAATTCGGAAAAGGCCCCGTACCTTTTTCCGTTCCCGGTCGGGCTCCACATCAAAGCGCGAGTGCACTTCCACAGGAGATGCCTTTTCCTTTCCGAAGGCCTGCGTTATCGCTTATGATCGATATTAAACAGACGCAGCGCATAAATCACGCGGACGGCGGAACCCCAAAACTACTTTCAAGTGCATGAAAACTCTGTGGTCGGAAAGCAATTCGCAGGCTGACCTGCTGCTATTTTCTCAGTTTGCCGAAAGCAAAAAAAGCTACGTTCGCACTGCAGGAAAATCTGATTTTTTTTTTGCACGAACAAACCTGTATCCGATCGGTTAAAGCCTGTCCGAACGGCACATGTTCAATTTTTTTCACACCAAACCCAGGCCCTTTCATATGAATAATAGTACAATAACTTTAACTTTAATGTTAACATCCATGAGTACTCCTGCAATCATTGAGCGCATAACGTCATGTCTTGTCTTCTGCGGACGTTGGACAGTTGTAGTGTTCACACAAAGAGGCATAAACGAGCTGAGTTACTGCTTAGGGGCCTGCAACCACTAGGGGGCCTCCAAGAATGGTTAACATTTTTGGTACAACAAAAGTACTGTACTACAGAAATATTAAAAAAAACACTACTATAAAATACTACGTTAAAAATAACTTCAGAAATGCTACAAAAATAGTACAACAATAAAACTACAGTAACACTAAAAAAACGACAGAATTTGAATAAAAATCCGAATTCAGAAATACTAAAAAAATAAAAACTTTATAAAAAACCTACAGTAATACTCCAAATCTAAATAACAAACAAAGTGCTTAAAACAGGGACCTAGTATAATATTTTGCTCTAATTGTGGTCAATCCAAAACCAATTTGATGAAACTTATCTATTTAAAAAGTATAAGATGTTACATGGGCCCCCTAACTCCAAATAGTTGCCCACCCCTGGAGTAGAACACGGAATGAGTTCTACTAGGTATGCAAATTAACAAGCAATAGGGGGCCCAAAATCTAATTTTGCTTAGGGCCCCATGAAGGCTTGGGCCGGTCCTCTTCACACATGATTTCAGATCACATACAAGTCGCATTTAGTTGGAAATGTGAACATCTTACAAAAACATTGGATATGACCAATGTATCAGAATTAAGAATTAGGCTCTGCAGTGTGAACCTACCCCAGGTGATTTGGATGGGAAGTATCGCTTAGCTGTTAACCTTTACGATTTTCCCGTATGTCATGAGTCGTCTTATCATTTTGAATATGTGTACGTTGCAGAACTCAAAATGAATAACCTTGTCCCACTAGATAATTTGTGAGTTTTTTCAAGGAAAATAAGAGACATGAGCCATGTCTTGCATTAGCACCCGTCCCACCAAGGATCCACATTCAGGCTGGACTGGATGATGAAGCTTCTATTTCAGTTACGTTAGCAGCGCGCTGGAGACTGCAATGAGCGACACAACATACAGACACCATGTGGTTAGCACCTCCGCTGGTTCTCAACATCGTTAGCAGCGTGCTGGAGACTGCTAACAATATAAAATAGTTTTCTTTACAGTTGAGACACAATACAAGTTCAGAAAATCAACCATGACAATTATTTTTACATCCATTTTAACAAGGTACTTTTAACAAGTGATCGTATAGTGGTTTTAATGTTGTTAATAAACCTTTTGTGGAGCACCAAAAAGTTGTGGCTTACCGTGGAGACTGCTTGCAATATCCGCCTTCCTGTCATAATAGCAGAGGCTAAACTAAACCTTACCCCATACCAGCAGGTAGCACTGTTGGACTCGTCATTGCAGGACACTTATACACAACTATACAAACATATTTCAGCAGGAATGTCAACAAAACAAAAGGTATTATTACACCCGTTACATATATATTTTTTAATTTAACAGAACATCATCTGTGACCTGGACTCTCATACTCTTAAGCAACACATCAAATAGCTCATCTTTCATACTTACAACACAAAAAACAAAACATTCAAAATTTGAAGCTATGCGCACACGCCTACCATCACATCTGTTTCTATATATTCAAAGGTCGGGTGTTTATGTTGTAACAGAAGAATCAACCAGTTCTAATCGTGGAAGTAAGGATGGAATAACCGACAAGTAAGAAGAGAAGAACCGGAGGATCGGGTCAACACAAAAAGGGATTGGAAATCTCTCCAAGGCAAATACGCTGAATGGATTAAATCGTTAACAAAAGGACCGCCTTCCTTGTTCTGTGTTCCATGTCAAAAGGATGTGAAGGTTGCTCCTCGTGGATGCAGACACTGAAAGTGTTCAGCCATCTTAGGAAAGTACAAGGTATTGGTAGACGAAGGGGACTGATACCGAGACCTCTTTGTTACAAATTGTGATTCTATTACACAGTAAAAGCATTTGTAGAATACATCAAGTCTGCACTGCTATGTTTAATAAACAACATTAAATTAACTCCAAGTAGGGAAATAACTAAAAAGAATATGTTGAAATAATTATTTTGTGTTATCTAAATGGCAAACAAAAAGACAGTTTACACAAAACTCCTTGTTTTTATTCCACAGAGTTGATCTTGTAAATAGGTGCTTCGCTGTGTCTGTAAGGTTTATGATCACGTCATAAAGTGAATTGCTATCCTTTATAGAGGAAGACAATGACATTGACTGAGGTCGACAGTTATTGTTACGTTCCATACACTGAGAATAGATACCAGGAAACACGCAAAGACATGCACTCACACACAACTGTGTGTTTCCCTATGTGGGTTGTTCAAACCTCACATTGTGCTTGCTGTTAAAAAAGACATATTGATATATAATATTGTGAATGTGCTTAATTGCTGTTGAGATTGTCATGATTGTTTTCTGTTATTAGTATCAATAAATTTGTTCAAACCAAAAAAAAAAAATGTGCTCACACTGGGTGAACATTTTTTATTCCTAAACCTAAGGCAAACAGCCCTATAAACTGTTCGATTTGTTTTATCGTTTTCGGCTTTGGTTATTTCCACTCTCCCAACAGAGGAGGAATAAAACGCTTTAATGAAAGCAGGAACCTGTGATTTGGCGTCCTCTGCTGATTTTTTGCAGAATTACAAGTAATACAAAAATCGTGGCATCCTGCTCAATTGGGAGAAGAACTATTATTTCATCTATTTTACGATACATACTTTTACTTACTTATCCTGTACAATGAGAATGAAAGTCTTTCAAATGAGACAAGTTGTCTGTTATGAAAAAAATGTGTTTTTGTAATTTTTAAATATAATTAAAAATATTGTAATGTCTTTGGTTAATTTTGTTTATTTTCACGTATGAAACCTTTATGGGAGATTTTGTGCATCTTTCACATTCCAGTATTTTTTTTTATTAACATGTAAAATAATTTAATCTCTATAGTCTGTTTCTTATTTTAGAAAAGAATAATTCCTAAAACAAACAAAATTATCTGCTTTGTTTGTTTGTGTTGGTGGCGCGCCAAAACCTGACACACGGTCCCTTTAAGGCTATTTACTGTATTTGCTCCATAGTAAAAGTTGGACTGCACAAACTTACACAGAAAGAAGGAACATGTAGATCAAAAATACATATAATTTTAAAATTGTTACATCTTATATAACGATACGGCTAAATAGTTTTTTAAAAAATATCGATGCTAGATGATGATGCTAGATTTTGGTGTGGAAAAATAGAACACTAGCTTTCCACACAGAATAAGACAATGCTAGCTTTTGGTACATGAATAAGAAAATCGGCAACAAGTAACACATAGTGTAATATTGTTGTCGGTGCTTTGACTTGTGGCAATGTGGGACTTAAGAATTAGATGTGCTTATGTTTTAGGGTGTTTATTTATTGTTTTTGGATAACTGCACTACAGTCACCTAAAGCAATGTTTCTAAACTGCTGTGTCGGGACCCAAAAGTGGGTCGCGGGCCTGTTTTCAGCGGGTCGCGTGCCTCTGCTTTAGCAAAATTTTGCTAAGAAGAAAAAAATATGGAGTCAGTTACAAAATAGTAGATGGCGATAATGCCCTGCTCGATCTTTTCTTCTGTTTAGTCATTTGCTGCATTTAAGGGGGAACCTATCTCATTCTATTGTGATTTTGTTGGATTTAGTTACTTTCTCTGCCCGGGATAATGGTTCCCAAAAAAGTCAGCGATAAGTAAAAGGAAGAGCGGAAAACAGTGAGAATTATCACGACCGGAACAAACAGTGGACCCAAATACGTAACATTTCACACATTGCTTTATTAAGAGATCGAGGAAGTTAGGGTGAGAGGAAAAGACCGCGATCTGGTGCTCGCTGGATAGGTGGAACAGGATGCCACCGCGGCCGATGACAAATGGCGAGGCAGACAGGCGGGGCCGGAGAGCAGAGCGTGATCGTGAACCGGACGAGTCAGGTAGCTGGGACAGGAGAATGAAGCGTGATCGTGGATCGGAACAAGTCTGGTAGCCAGGACAGGTAAACAAAGCGTGATCGTGGTTTGAAACAAGTCGGGTAGTCAAACGGGAGAACGAAGTCTGGTTGGGTGATCGATACAGGAAACAGGGGACGGAACCAAGAAGGTTACGGGTGGACGGGACAGGAGAATGGAGCGTGGATTGGGGATCAATACAGGAAACAGGATACAGAATCAGGCAGGATACAGGTAACTGACACAGGAGAACGGAGCGTGAATCAGGGATCGATAAAGGAAACGGGAGCCAGATTCAAAATTGCTTGCCTTGCATGCGCTGAGGTTAGCTGACGGAATAATTAGGGAACGAGTGGCAGCTGGGGCTGAAAAAGTGAGCGCAGGTGAGGGAAATTAGTGGGCATGTGACAGAATCGTGACAGAGAACAATGATTGAGTCAAAGACGGATGGTGGGGTCAGATCCCTTAACCACTAGGGTCGTGGGCTACCATTTTGTGTGGTGTGTCTTGGGTAAATGTAAAGTAAATGAAAAATGTAAATGGTCTGCATTTATACAGCGCATTTCAAGTCAATGAAGACCTCCCAAAGTGCTTTACAATTTGCTTCACACTTTCCCCCTTTTTCCACACACAAACTTGATCCCAAGACGAGCGCTTTACCTCCTGAGCCTCTGCTGCATGGCGGCGCCCATCCCTCTCCCGGCCAACAAATGTTTCCAACCAGTATTGAACCGAGGACCTTTTGCATGTTCGGCGAATGTGCTGACCACTGCACTGCAAAATATGAAAATGATTTTTGAGTGTCTGCCTTAAAGCGCTGCTGGATAGTATGGTAAATAGTTTAAAATGTTATATTCTAAGCTTTTTACCATTTTAGTAATCTTTGTTAACTACATAATTAAATAATTAGTGAAGTTTAGGTACACAATTTATTAATATTCTTTATGTCTTGGCTATTTTAAAGCAGTTGTAGGGGTTTGCTTGCTTATATAAAATGTAGGCTTATATGCGAGTATGTACGGTACTTGAAGTCGTTTTGGTTTTGCTGTTCATATATTCTACTATCTCTGATTTATACTGCACAAGCATTTCTTTTGAATACATTTGAGAAGTGGACATCTTTTTTTGTTTGGGTTGCAGCTTTTCATTTGGGTGGAATGGTTGGTACTGAAGTTGGACCAGTTAAGAACCAGTGAACAAGAGTAGACCAAATATTCTTTCAGTGTACTTTTAGTTCAAAAATACTTGCAGTTGTGAATGAGCTAGTGATTGGCAGAGCCTGCATTGTAACATAAGTACCCGTACATTTTATTTCCCCTTCTGTATCTACTCTGCTATTAAGTGACAGCACATTGTTGTCAAGGAACAATGAAGTGCAGGTACTGGGCCTAATCCGGTGCATCCATGCGACTTTTAACCGCAGAAAACAAACAAACAGATCGTGTTCTTGTCACGAAAGGCATGCGAGTTGGCTGTTTGCCAAACTGTAATCCCACATTCAGCTACAGTTTATAGACACTTGCAGGTGAGGTACTATAAAAAAAAAACGGAACAGATTACACAAGTACAAGTACAAAAGCTGCAGCCAGGATTTTCACCAGTGTGTTCCACTTCATTATTGTTGATTCTTCACGAGAAATTACAGTTTTATATCTTTATGTTTGAAGTCTGAAATGTGGCAAAAGGGCACAAAGTTCAAGGGGGCCAAATCGTTTCACAAGCCACTGTATATATGTATACATATATATATATATATATATATATATATATATATATATATATATATATATATATATATATATATATATATATATATATATATATATATTTATAGGGCAGCACGGCGGCACAGTTCTGACATCCTGTGTGCAGTTTGCATGTTCTCCCAGTTCTTGCGTTGGTTTTCCTCCGGGCACTCCGGTTTAAATGAGCGAGCGAATTGTCTGTCCCTGTGTGCCCTGCGACTGGCTGGCAACCATTTCAGGATGTCCCCTGCCCACTCCCCGAAGATAGCTGGGATGGGCTCCAGCACCCCCGCGACCCTACTGAGAAAACTTTCATTCCAGAAAAAAAGCTTAGGGCTTATATAGTAAAATAATATAAAATTAAAGAAATTCTTAGACCCTGTGTAAACATTGTAATGCATTAAATTTTCAGGGTCCTGTGTGGAGGCAAATTTCATGGATCTTTTTGGATTCTGTATAAAATAAATAAGTATATCAAATCTTGACTATTGTTTGAATGGTCCTGCACAGAAGGTACATTAATTGCTGATCTGCTGTGACGACCTATATGCGACTTGTTGCTGGCTCTCTTTAAAAGAAAAAAAGAATCAAACTCTAAGACGAGTAGGAATAATCTCCTTAAAAGAGGACGTGGACAGGAATTGGGAATCAGTGACGTGGTTCAAAGGGAGCGGCGAGGCCAAAACCTTCCACAAGGACTTGAAAAGGCCAGCAGGGGGGCCGTCTCGGTCATTATTCTGCCGGCTCCGAGCGCCACCTCCTTCTCGCAAGACTTCAGAAGCCCACCCAGAGGTCTCCTGGCTTGCAGATGTTTGAAGTTGGGATGTCGAATTTAGGGGAAAAAAAATCTCTAAACAAACGCACATTCACTGCCAACTATGCCTCACGCAAGAATCCGTTCCTGGAAAAGGCAATGGATGGTGTTGGATTAAAAGGTGAGAAGAGGGAAAAAAAGGACAGAAGCTCTTTAATTAAAAAAAAAAACTCCTACGTCCTGGCCTCCCTGCTTGGTGCTCCTCCAGAAGCGATACTTCATGAAACGTAGAACAGACAATGGCTCAGTGGCAGAAGTCACCCTTAATGCTCCTTTTGATCAGGCGCCAGCTTTTGTGCTCTGCATTCTTCGCTTTTGCTGCTCGTGCGCTAAGTTGAGAATGATTAGTGTCTGGAGACAAATCCCCTTATTTGCTTCCTCGAGCTTCTTCACAGCTGCTCAGCTTAGCATCATGCTACCGCACAATACCGGGCCGAGGACCGGTACTAGGCTGCGGACGGGCTGTAGTCTGAGAGAAAAATAAGTTTCTATTATTCTTTGAAAAATTTAGTTTTACTGACACCCTTACTGAATGTGAACCGGGTGTTTAAGGTGCTGCATTGCCTGTTGGGCGGTGCAACTGTCACGTTGGAAACAAGGATTCCCACCTGCCAAAGATACAGTGAAGAATAAATAAAACCAAACGTTTGTGCTTATAGCCAATCAGCACGGAGAATGGTCATTGACCAAGGAAAATCTTTTCGCAACGGTGTTGGAGGATGCATGGATCTCAATCTCAAAAACATGACATAGAGACCATATAAAACCAAAGCAGTTTTGCCAGAGTTGGTTCCTTTGGTGAGTTAGTATTTTTAATTACTTGTCACATAGATCAAGGCGACGGTTTGCGTTGACCGTTACGATAGCGACAAGAGTGTTTTGCTATCAGCACATCCACATCAATCACAGTTCCGAGGTTCCAGGTTTAATTCCAGCTACCTGCTTCTCTGTGTAAAGTCAAGTCAAGCGTATTTGTACAGCCCTCAATCATAAGTCTCAAAGGGCTGCACAGACTATTGCAAATTACAGTCTATTATTACACCGTCCCCTGACCTAAAACCTACATGAAGGCAAGGAAAAACTAAAAAAACCTCAGCAAGAGCTAAGGCTCTTGTATAATACCAACAGAACCTTAAGATCACATCTTAAGATGACAATGCAGGTTAGCTAAAATCAGGGTCATATGTTTAAACTTACTTGTCTTAGTTACCGGCTTTGCAAGCCCGGGTGCAGGCTCTTGATTTTGGACTTCACAAAAGTGGTTCGGAAAATGAATGTATAATGTAACTTTGGTACAATGACGATATCCAAAGTTCTACACAATTAAACAGCAATGAGCATTGTTTACAATGAGATTAGACATAGGATTATAACCATGTATTGTTCACGATTCATTTAATCAAAACTTTTATGTACATATTTCTTTATTCATGTGTTTTTAATCAAACTATGTTTTGAATTATTTATGTTTTTATTTAACTTATGTTAAATAATAATAGTTAATTTTGAAGGAACCATTTCACTTTTATCATTCTATCTATAGTAATAATTTAAATAATTTGAATATAGATACAAAACTATATAAATTGCAAAGTCCTTTACCTGTCAAAGAAACTTTAAAATGTCACGCAAACAAAGGACCTAACATCATCTCTACATAGTTACTTTTTGAAAATACAAAAGCCACAAATGATGTAATGCATATTGTAGGTTGTGATACTAAGTTGTAAATGCATCAGAACAAAAGTGCAATGAAAAGTAGTGTAGTAACATTTTGCAGCGACAAAATTCTAAACAAGTCGATAAGGTATGACAATTTATATACATGCAAATAATATCTACACATACTGTAGGCGAGATTTATTTTTTCACATCATCAAATTGTATACATGATGGCACTAATTTTTAATTATTAGAAGTGAAGGAAAAATATTGAAAACTAGATACTTGTAAGTAAAAATGTTGTAGATTGGCTAAATAATAACCACCAGTAACAATGAATGTACCATTTGTTATTCAAACAGGATTTGTCGCCATCCTGTGGGCATTTCACAAAGAGAACAAACATAAAAAAGACACAAATAGCTGTGGTTAAGTTCTGTGACGAAGACGTGTTACTGCTTTGAAGAAAAAACAAACAAATCCAGCACGGCGGTTATTGCTACATTGTGGTAGCGTAAACGCACTCAAGATCTTTGGTGCAGCTGCACCAAACACGAGACGAGATTGAATATAATCGCGTTGCCTTCGTGTAACGTGGGATTTTGCAGCCAGAAGGCCGTCGCCTCGAGCACTTGAAGCACTTCCTCCTTTATCTTTACCAGCTCCAGATAACGAGCCCAAGCCTTCATGCTTGGCCCCACGGCTGAGTGCGCCCAACAAGGAGTGGGGGGGATGTGGGGCCCCCGCATGTTGTGGCCCGAAGCCTTCCGTCCCCTAACTTATCTCCGGCCGTGTGATGTGGGAGCCGGGCTACAGATAAAATCATTCATTACGCGGTTTTGTTCGGCGCGTTCATGCTACGTCGACAGGCTTCTATGAACAGAGATAATGGCCAGAAGAAATAAGGTGGCGCAAGCACGCAAAAGACCGGCTCGGCCATATTGCCGTTAAAAACCTTCGCAGCTGGTATTCCAATAAAATTCACAATGAAATTAGACAAAGTAATCGTTCGCTGTAACTCGGTTTCTCTGCTTTGTGGATTATCACCATGCGTTGTGTTCTGCATTCTGATTGTCAGTTGCCCCTCCCCTTTTCTGCCTGTGTCTGACTGTGGTTTAAGTTGTACACAAATAGCTTGACAAACCTACTGTGAGTGTGCGTAAATCTTTCGTAAATCTCGAAAAGCCATCCCTTCCACAAAATGCTCTGGGCCGACTAAAGCACCAAAAGGCGGAGGAAAATGCTTTCCCCATAAAGTCCACAAGATGGCTAGAAAATATCATCTGAAGTAAAAAAGTGGATGGTGACCTTGAATCATTTTCAACGCCATAGTGCAATACAGTATAGTAGCAAAAATATTTTTTTAAATAAAATGATAAACCCAGATACACTGTGTCAGCACCATCCACTAGGGATCTAGATGGCACTGAAAAATGCATTTGATTTTGTCTCATCAACTATTTTACTCTAGGTACCACAATATACAACATTGTTTCTGCTTAACTCTTTCCCATAATGTTCCATCAAAACATTTTACAACGAGTAAATATAGTTTGGTGTTTCCGTAGGGCAGTGGTTAGCACACTCACCTGACACACAAGAGGTCCCCGGTTCGAGACCAGGTGGAAACACATGTTGGCCTGTAGAGGGATGGGCGCCACCAGGCTGTACTTGCCCAAGACACACCACAGGAAATGGTGCCCCTACAACCAAATTAGTTAAGGGATCCAATCAACCAAATACATTTTGATGGTGAGATAAAATCTAATGCATTTTCCTTTATCATCTACGATCCTAATAGCCTAGTAATGTTTGGCTCTCTCACTGCCACGTTCCGGGTTTGATTGCTGTTGCATCCAGGGCTGAGCAAATGAGAGCAGTGATATTTGCTAAATTACTGTGATATACTACCATGTATAACACGCATCCACATATTAGGGTAAAACAAATTTGCATGTTTAAATACAGTCTCTGCAAAATATAACCCAATTATTTTTCTTTCTGTGTGGTTCGGTAACAAACGACCCCAGTGGTTGTCGACACTTGACGTAGAGTTCATTATTTCCTGTTGACGTTTAAATGTTGAAAATAAACATGAGTGTTTGTCTCTCATCCAGTGGGTCTCGTACAATTCAAGGAGAAAAGTTGTGGGCATATATATGTATACAAGCCGGAGCACGTCCGGGCCCGCAGGCGGCGTACCGAGTGATAGCGAGTTCAGGTCCGAACGGCTTGCCAAAAAGGAAATGATGGTAAAGCGGGAGGAGGGGGGGGCTGTTCTGGCAAATAAGACCCCCTGACTGACACCAGCAAGTAATCCCTGGCCGTAATTAAAGGATGAAGGGAGATCAAAGCACAAGTGTTAAGAAAAGAACATCCTTGTAGGATTTTACGCAAGATAATAATATCGCTTTGTGATCTTCCCGGCCCGGAAGGAATGGCAAAGGACAAAATGATTGACTGGTACCGCAAAATCCCTCTCGTGGGCCACTACATGCCTGCGTGGACAATTTTGCTTTTGTTTTTGAACGGAAGCTGTAAAACCCTCTTTAAAGGAGCATTGTGTTATATTTAGCGCCTCGTTTAGCTAAAACATGTAATTCATAAAAAAAATATATATATATATTGATTTGAAAAATGAGCAAACATACAAATAATATGCATTGTTTTGAATATTCGCAGGTTGAGAAGTTTGTATTTATTTTAAATAACATAAGGCTCACTTTGGAGGGGGCTGAAATGATTGTCTGGCATCTTGCTGCTTGCTCCCAAAAAGGCTAGGCAAAAAGTCAACCAGAAAAATCGCCCGTAAGTCATTAAAAAAAAACAATATTGATTTTTTTTAAATTAAGAAAAATACATAAACTATGATATCGACGTGCAATTTTAAAAATGCAGATGGAAAAAAAACCTTGCGAAAGGCTCGGCTAAGAAAAATTAGAAGAAAAATTATGCATTGTGGTCACTGTGAGTCTTTGGAGTTTGCATTCATCTTTGTGCTTGTTAGCCCTCGTTTTTTCATTGCACTGCAAAAATATTGGGCAAATCTTACACAGTGTCCATTTTAATTTAGAAATGTTCATCATTATTAGTTCAGTCAAATTTAAGGCTTTGTTTTAAAGTGTATTATTTACCTCTGGCATTGCTCCAAAATAGTGTGCTGCTTTAAATCAAGTTAAAGCATTAACTTTGAGTGTAGACAACATGTTAACCTTAAATTTGAATGATGGAAATTGTTCATTTATTTTTCAAGTTTTATTTTTTTGAGTGTTATATTACTAGGGTTATGCTACAGTGGTAAGTTAAGATTTTCGACTATGCATTTTTGGCAAAGAGGGTCATTTAAGATGCCAAAAAATTAGAGCACGCCTCAATTTAAACGATCAAAACCTGTGTAATATTTTTTGCTTTTATTTACATCGATTCTTTTCAATAAACAATGGGAAAAACATACTTTTTATGAGTCTTACATGGAGGTATATGGCAAAAGACATATTTACTTGTTGCCAGTGATTGTATACGCTCTGTCAAAGTTAAACTAAAAAAAGGGTAACATGAAGCCCTACGACTGGCTGGCAACCAGTTCAGGGTGTCCCCTGCCCCCTGCCCAAAGATAGCTGAGATGGGCTTCAGCACCCCCGCGACCTTACTGAGGATAAGCGGTGCAGATAATGGATGGATGGATGGTAACAAGAAATATTATGAAAAAAAACATATTAAAATTAGCAAAATAATCCTGCAAGAGAACATGATTGGTTTTCTCTCTCGTAGGGAAATGTTTGCTTCCACTGAGACTAATGCCGATCATATTGACTCAAAATATAATTTAAAGTTAAAGCTTTGCTATGCTTTAAATCAGTAAATATTTAAGATTTTGACTTGAATATTATCTCCAACTCTTAATTGGGGGCCTGCAAATCTATACTTGCTCTAAAAGTAAAAGCTTTAAACGGCGTTAAATTGTTAACCCTAGTTAATGCTTTAACGTTGTTTCAAAACAGTAAATGTTTAATGATTCCACTTGAGTATTAATTCCAACACCAACAGCGGGCGGACTGATCAAAATATTGATATTATCGATACCAAGCAAGTACTTGGTCCGGATCAATACTATTGCCCTAGGATCGATACTTTGCTCTTCATTGCGTAGATAGCACAAGTATTTATGTATCAAGCCTCTGGGAACAATTTCAGTATGATAAATCACCACCAGATGGCAGGATTGCTTGGATCAGATATTTGTCAACACTTTGAGGAGCCCTCACTTCCCCAAGTTGCTCTTTTATACAGCAATTGAGAGTGTGCTGGTGACCCCTGGGTGACCAAAATTGTAGATCGCGCCACTGGAAATATCAAGTTCTTGCAGAATGTATGCCTCGTTAATGCATAAGTTCAGTAATCTTGCAAAAAATGTTACAAGATCACTTAGTATCACTTCCCAGTACTTGGGCTCTCACTCTCTCTCTCTCTCTCTCTCTCTCTCTCTCTCTCTCTCTCTCTCTCTCTCTCTCTCTCTCTCTCTCCCACACCCTGCCATCTGCAGCTCGAAGTCTATTACTTAGTGGGTGACTAGGCCCTTTACCTACCTGGCCACTGACTGGTATGCTGTATGCAGCCTGCCAGGCAGAAGAGAGAGCAAAGAAGAGTTTTAATCAGCCAGATCAATCTACCCACCTCTATCAGAAGTTAAAAATGACAGGGACAAACAGGGGGCACAACATGGTGTGGACTTATCTTCTTTTCCACAGCAAAGCACAATGCTAGGTTTAATTTGTGTGGTTAAGTGGTCTGCTCCTGTCGCAACACCACAAATTTATGTTAAAAAATAAAAAAGCTCCCCCTGGAGAGTACTACTGGGTGCAACCAAAAATGTAAACATGTTACTGTTCCTGAACCAAACGCTTTCATTTTCAAAATATTGCACAATAGAAGATATTTAGTTTTGTATTTTGTTGTCTTGTTGACATTGTTATACAGTATCTGTATTTTCGTTTAATGGCTTTTTCGGTTTGACTCTTGGCTTTTGTTCTGAAACAGTCGTAATGAAAATGTATTTGTAGTCATAGAGTTTTTTGATGACAAATAATTTTAATGCCTACAATTCTTGTGCCATGTTTATTGTAAATGAGGTTCTGGAGTGCATCTGTATCGATCAATACTACCCTCTATTTACTTGGATCGGATTAATACCAAAATTCCCAGTTTTGCCCACCCCTTCCTGATGACAAATTTTGTACCAAAGTTTCTTATGTTGTACCAAAATACTCTAAAAATACAGAAAAAGGTTTTAAATAAATTCGATAGAAAAAAAAGATCCATTCTTTAATTGCCGTTGTACACAAGCAATAATGGTTGAGCTTCGATGCCCAACCCCAAGACAAGTCAACCACAAAGCCAAACTTTTGAAAGATGCCTTGTTTTTTCTTACTTTCCCCGAGGGGCTAAAACACACCAGTTTCATTTCCTCCCTCTTCGCCGCGATCTCTGACAATGTTGATCTGGGCCTCAGTTGCCGGCCGTCAATCAAGCGCTCAGCAGGTACAGTAGATATCAGAGCAGTAGGCGGAAGCGGCCCAATGTAAAATAAACATTTCAAGGCCGAGAGAAAGCGTGAGCGGGCCGGCTCTAGGTGTGAGTGCAGCTGCAAGCTTGGGTGGGACGGCCTGGCTCCTGGAGAACGTTTTGTTATTTCCACATCAGGGAGTTTCCTTTCAAACTCGATGCTGCGCTTTCACGGACAGTCGCCCGCGGGCCCTTCTTCCTGCTTTTACCTCCACGGATGCCTTTTGTGCTAGCCTGACCCCTTTATAGTCTCGCAATATTGGTTTAGGAACAAAAGGGACCTGCTTCATTCAACGAAGCACCTTTTGCTCATAAAACGAGCTTGCATGCTTGTTGCGTTTGAGTGTATGTGCATTTGTGCGTGTGCATGTGGGAGGCCATGCTCGCATTGTGAGCTCGCACCAGGGAACAAATGACAAGCTTCCACATGGGACAGGAAAGGAGATTTTGAGTCAATATTACGCACAGCAGGAAAGTAATAAGCAGTCAATTCCAAAAGAGGGAGAACAAAAATCTTGTAAAGATTATTTTGTTCATTTTAGTATGATTTTTTCGAGTTGTTCCTATGTTCTAACATTTATTAGGTATTTTTTTGTCAATTGAACTTTTGGCATTGTGATACTGCAGGCTCTGAAGAAAACAGTTGGTAAGCAATTAGTGAGTCACTTAGTTTGGTAAGTAGGTAGGTAGGTAGGTAGGTAGGTAGGTAGGTAGGTAGGTAGGTAGGAAGGTAGGTAGGTAGGTAGGTAGGTAGGTAGGTAGGTAGGAAGGTAGGTAGGTAGGTAGGTAGGTAGGTAGGTAGGTAGGTAGGTAGGTAGGTAGGTAGGTAGGTAGGTAGAGATATACCCACTAGGTAAAGAAGTAGGTATGTAGAGAGGTACAGAAGTAAGGCTCGTTGGAGGATGAGGTACTTTGGTAGGTAGGTAGGCAGGGACATAAAGCAGTACGTAGCCAGGTTGGTTGGTTGGGAGCAGTGTTCCCTCTAAGCTGCGCGCGTGCGCAATTGCGCACTGCTCGCACATTCTTAGCGCACAAGAAAATCTAGCTGCGCACAAAAATAAGGGCTCAAAATTACTAATTAAGAAGCGACTTAAGTTAAAGTTACAGTGCATAAAGGTAAAAATACCCGGGTTCCCCTGACGTTGTGTCCTAAATGCGGTATTTTGAAGTCAATGTCGAACGAAGTTATAAAGTAAAGTTAGTAGTTTGTCGAGAACTGGCTTCTTTGGCTCGGCTCACTAAAAGGAACCGACTCTTTCGGGTCCTAAACAGCTCTTCAGGTTGTTTTTGCTTCTTTAATCCCAACATGACCAAATATTGTTTAAAACTATTCACAAAATGACTTAAAAGAAGGGGGGAATAGAACAAAAAAGAAAAAAATACCAAAATGAAAAAGTAGTGAAAAGCTGGGAAAAAAAGAAACAAAAGGAAGAGAAAAAAAGAAGGAAAAATTTTGAAAAAAGACAGAAAAAAAGAAAAGAAAGAAACGTAGGAAAAAAGTAAATTCAGAACAAAAAGAAAAAAGTAACAGCTTGGAAAAAATAAACACAGTGAGAATTTTTTTCTTTAAAGCAAATTTAAAAAAAAGTAGAAAAAAAACACGGAAAAAAGAAGAAAAAGTTTGTGTTGCATTCAAATAATTTCCAATTGTATCAAGTGAATCTTCTTGCCAACATTGTACTTCCACTAAAAAAATTGACTAAGTACAGTTCTGTATCTTGCAACCGACTAAATAAGCCCCAAAAATGTTAATATTATGCGACAAAATATATCAGGAAAAAAAAAGAAATGGATATCTTGTGAAAGAATTGTAAGATCAAACGACGTTTGTAGGCCGTACAACCTTTGCAATAGTACATGAGGCATAATCTTCATTACATTTGTAAATACAATCCAGAACGCCGAACTGAAATAGTACATGAGTCAATTCATTCAAAAGAGGAAAATAATTTTGCGGCAGTATCTCAGGAGGTAAAGCGCTCGTCTTGGGATCAAGGGATCCCAATTCGAATCCCGGCTCGTCCGTGTTACATGTCGAAGTGTCCTTGGGTAAGACACTGAACCCCTAATACCCCCAATAAGCAGGTTAGCGCCTTAAATGGCTGCAAGGCCGCTATTGGGAAATGTGGAGCACATTGTAAAGCGCTTTGGGAAGTCATTGACTTGAAAAGCGCTATATAAATGCAGATCATTTCATTTCATTGCCGGAAACTCAGCAAAATTAAACTTGATGTCAAATTTTGGACATGTTTGATTATTAATTATCTTGCCACATTTGGGATTATGGTTGCTCACTGTTGTTTTAAGCGTTGCTCACTGACTTTGTGTGAACGCTCAGACCCGTGGAAAATTAGAGGGAACATTGGTTGGTAGGTAGGCAAATAGCTAGGCATGTAGGTAGGTAAGTAGGCAGGCAGGTAGGTAGTAAGAAAAGGGACCTGCTTCAATCAGTAGAGAAACTCATTCAACAAGCTTGCATTCTTGTTCCACGTGCGTGTATGTATGTGCATATGCATGTGCATGTTGGAGGCCCTGCTTGCATTGTGTGCTTGCACCAAGGAACAAATGACATACTTCCACATGGAACAGGGAAGGAGATTTAGGGTCAATATATTGGCTATTATGCTTAGCGGGAGAGGAAAAAGTAAATAATTCCTAAAGAAAGAGAAGGATAAAACTTGTCGGATTACTTTGCCCATTTTTGTAAAACATTGCTTTTAAACTGGATTTATTGCATTGCGGAACAGCAGGAGTTGAAAAAAAACAACATACCTGTTTATATTTCATGTATATAGTTAGGTCGATTGGTAGACAGATAGGTGGGTGGGTAGGTAGGTAGGTAGGTAAGTAGGTAGGTAGGTAGGTAGGTGGGTGGGTTTAAGGGTACATACTATAGGTAGGTAGGTAGGTGGTTGGCTATTTAGGTAGGTAGGTAAATAGGTAGGTACTGTAGGTAGGTACTTACGAAGGGAATTAGGGATTAAGTATGTGGGAAAATAGAGCGATAAGAAGGTACAGGTAGAATGTAAAATAATTTGTCATCTGCTGAAAAAAAAGAATTGAAGTAGCATTAGTTATGAATGAATAGAAAAATGAGAAAAGTCCAACAATAAAAGTTCAAATTATTTTTTAGGAATTCTGAATTGTATTTACAAATGTAATGAAGATTATTTTTAGAAGTACTAAAATAACAAAACCAGAAAAGAGAAAAATGATCTGCTAGAGTAGCAAGCTTTTATTTTTACTTGGAAAGATGACTATTTTACTTGGATGAGTTTTTTTCAGGCTGGACTTTTTTGCAATGAAGTTGCTTTACCAACTGACCCCTTCGACATAATTCCTTGACACCAATTTCTACTTTACTATCAGTAAGTGCTTTACAAAATCCGTTGGTTTTCAATACAAGATACTACCCTCCTCCCAAACACTCATCCATGCAAATATATATTTGCAAATGGTAAACCATGATAAGTTGGGGATTGACCTCTTTTTTTTTCTAATGTCAATGTCACGTTCGCTTTTGTTTGTTGTACGAGTGCTGCCAAATCATGCGTGTGCGGGGTATCTACAGGTATCTCTGCAGGTATCTGTCTTCAGGCACCAACTGCCGACCCCCAGTCCCCCCCCCAACCCGTTTAGCTAAACTTGTTACACCGCCGAGGGCCTTCTCACATCAACGACAGGAGCCTGTTTTTGAGGGGCTTTGACAACTTGCAGCTCTTTGAGGATCAACATGACAGTTTCTCTCCGACAAGAGCCTTTTATTGGCGTGGGGAGCCAAACGTGAAGAAGCGAAAAAAAAAAAAAAGATTGAAAGAGAGAGAGCTGGCTGTCAAAGGCTGTAAACGGTGATTTTGTTTCACTTCCCTTAAGAATCAAAGCGTCATTGAAGCCCGTCCAAAAGCAGCATGTTTGGCCCTGCCGCCAGGAAAGACAGCCGTGTTATTTATTTCATAGCTGGAGGTTGTTCTCTCCGAGGTGTTGATGGAGCTTCGCTGCTGCGACAGACGTGTTCGGTGCTAAACCCCCAACACACACACCTAGGAATCACACTTTTTTTTTAACCCTTTTCTTGTGTCATGGGGTCGCCACTGACCTGTTATTAATCTTGAATGCATACAAAAAATACATACATTTGGTCATTTCACCAAGGGTTGTTGACTTTTTCAGGGGTGTCTATTTTAACAAAAACAATCACTCCATTTTAAAATGCTCTAATGTGTCAAACTCATGTCCGCCACCTATTTTATGTGGCCCTGTGAGAACTTAAAATGTCTTAATGTCTAAAGATAAATGGGTCAAAAGACTGCTTTGACCAAAAACTACATTTCCCACAATGCCTGTGGACTAATATAGTTGCCAAGTGACAGCTTTGTGCCACTACATGCCACTATATTTAACTCAATGAGTGCAATTGAGAACTAAATGGTCCTAAATTGTCCATAAATATTGTTAGATTCTGTTATGCAATAATACTACTGCATATTACAATAGTTTTTTCTGAATCATGCTCGTATCTAGAATTGCTCATATCGCAAGCAAATTCTCCCAATACGAAATAACTGAAAACCAATTAACTTGTTCCCAGCTAAGCAAAATCATCCAAGTTAAATAGTCAAGTCAACTGAAGTCAAGTCAAGTCAAGTCATGTGTATTATTTGTATAGCCCTTAATCACAGAGTCTCAAAGGGCTGCACAGATCAAAGGCTATTGCAAACTATTTTTACAGACTATTGCACCAAATGCATATGTTGACTATTTTTTTGCACTATGATGACTATTTTTGCACCAAATGTATAATTGCACAAACCCTTACGATACCAAACTGTATTACGATACCAACTGTATGTAACATCCTACATGCTGACATTTCTTGTGTAAATTATAACTATAACCTTATCCTCCTTGTTTTATAACCTTATGTTCTCTGTTCCTTTATCTTCTTGGCTTTTTTACCTCACTGTGAATGTGTGAAACTGGAGTGTCATGCCCAATCTCGTTGTCACAATATGTTAACCCATTTTGTAACAATGACAATAAAGGTATATTCTATTCTATTCTATTTTATTCTATTCTATTATAACACGATCCCCTGATATTGTCAACATGGAAAACACATGAGAATAGTAATCGGACATAAAAATAAATTAATAAGAGAAATAAAGAGACAATAAAATTACGTTAAATTCACTGTCCATAATTTGAAAATTTTTTACTTGCTGATGCCGTCTTCTGGCTTAAATCATCATTGCAGTCTCGCTCAAGATGGTGTGTGGCACTTGCAAGTACACGAACTTCTTACACGCAATAGGACAAACTCTTCTTTTTTCATCTTTTTAGGGATTTGGGTTGCCGTTTACAGTCCAATTGAAATATTTTCTTACTTTCACCAACTTACCTTACCCCCATTTCTCATGCCTAATGTGTTGCTATTCCTCAAAAGCTCTGATAAAATGAAGATACAAGCAGATAGGTGCAGTGGAAGGAAAATAAAGGAAACGCTTTTAAAATGGCAAATCCTTTCAACACAACATGTGAGACAAGCTCAGAAACAGACAGCAATTGTGGTCAACACCGATTGCATACCGCTGATTTTTGCTTGCAATTAGACGAGTGTGGCTTTTCCTTTGTGTTGTTCGCCTCGAGTGTCATGGTTGGTATTATTTCAGATAGTTTCCTGTTAGCGTCAAGCGGCCGAGGGCTTTCCAGTTTTGTTTGCTCCCGGATGGCGTAGGTTGGCCGCCCACCGTGTTTAGCCTGATAGCCTGGTATCAGAGCCTGTTTTACTTTGGTGCTCGGCTTGATTTTGACTAGCTTTGCGTTTGTCGCCATAGCCGTTTTTCGTTGTTGGTTACCAGTTAGCCAGACAGCTCATTGCGTGTTTTTTCGTCGGCCAGCCTCGTGTTTTTCCATTGAGGCTGCGGCCGTCTTTTGCTGATCGGTCCTGGTTAGCCAACTGTTGGCGGCTCTATGTGTGTGTGTGTTTTTTTCCAGTTAGCGCCTTTGTTGTACCATCATTGCATCCGCCTGCTACACACATGGGCATTCTCCACAATAACTACCTAAACTTTGTTACATATATTCGTACCCTCTTGGACTGATTAACATGTAAGACAATATGCAGAATGGCTTGCTTGTGTTCCTCCGATGATATCATAAGGATGACAAGGACAAAACATGCCAACCTGTATGGGGCGGCAGTGGCTCAGGAGGTAGAGCGCTCGTCTTGGGATCAAGAGATCGCAGTTTGAATCCCGGCTCCTCCGTGTTACATGTCGGATTGTCCCCTAATACCCCCAATAAGCAGGTTAGCGCCTTACATGGCTGCACGGCTGCTATTGGGAAATGTGAAGCACACTGTAAAGCGCTCTGGGAAGTCTTGACTTGAAAAGCGCTATATAAATGCAGATCATTTCATTTAATTTCATTCAAAATGCACTAGCTTGAAAAATAATTGAATATACCGATGCAATATAGATTTTTATGTAAAAACCATAGTGTATTACCTCACCTTTTTGCATGTTTGAGAATTTGAAAGTACCTGGTTGCCTCCAACCTGCTAAAATGGAGCGTGTTACCTGAAAACGAACACAAGAGGAGGGCAAAAAAGAAATGTTGGCGTCTCTCATCGATGCAGCTGGAATGCGAGAGGAGCCAAGTGCATGCCCGCTGGCTTTTTATCAGCCTGTCACATTAATGAAATACAACGCGTGTCGAGATTGCTCAACGTCCGCTTCAACTTTTAAACTTGTCTGGCAATGGTTCGGTGACGTAAGCGTTAAATGGAGCATTAAAATCACCAGGAGGCCACAAAGCAGAAGCCACACAATGCTAGAGTCGCCTCCAAAGATGGCTGCCGCTCACCACCGCGCTTTGAGATTTGATTGAAGGAATGTATTTACTGTCAGAATGTGGCAAGTGTGATGACCAGACTGTATGAAGTCATACCTCGTCCAACCTAGACCTCAAACGTAAAAAAGAACCCATGAGATCATTTTATGATTTTTTTATTATGAGGGGGGGCCCCAATGTTGGTTTCTCTCACATAATTTGCAGCCCTGTATTTAACGCTGAATAATTGTGGAAACCACAAATGACATGTGAGGTCTTCTATACTAGGAAAGCTTGAAAGCAAAACTAAATTGGTTAATGAGTGTAGTGTAGCAAAAGAAAATCAGCCGCATAAGTTAAAGTTGTTGGCGCCTATTTTGTGTTTTCATTTGAAACTTATATGCAATGAAAATCTGGTGACAAAGAACTACCGTATTTTCATGCGCACTGTGTGAAAGGGCGCAGTCTCCGTAGTTTGCTGTATACGAGGTGCAAATGCTCTGTGGTTTACTGTTCCATTACATTCCCTCCAAAAATTAGATATGAAAATGTTTTAATAATGTTTGCGTCACACGGGGGGACATTTTCATGCAGGACAGGTCATTGGGTCATTTAAGGGTGCTTATTTAAAAATACAGCGATAGCAAAACTGAGTTTGGTTAGGGTTTATTCAAGTACTTTCCACAAACTACAGCACACAAAAAAAACTTGTCGTAGTTCGTTTTCAGCATCCTCCAACTTGCAAACCTTCTATTCATTAATCCTACATTCTCTCGAGGCAGTTGCTCGGTTTCCATGTTCTTCCGCTTAGCGTGGTATTCAAAACACTATGGCAGATGAAAACACGGAAAGCATTTATTGAGGGAAAGTGAGGTTTTGGATTTAATTTATATTTGGGGGGGTCGACTCTATTCAGCCTCCGGTAGCACAATAATTTCAAAGTTGTTAGATACGCTACAGCGTTAGCAACAATGAGCACTTCCGCTAGTAATACATTGCGTGTGACGTTGCGCGTCCTCTTCCGCACAAAGGGGATATGATGTCACTTAAACAAGAGGCAGTTAAAAGTCACAGGAGACACATAGAAGTCACATTTTATCTAAATGTGAACAATCACACAAAAAAAACATTGGATTTCAACCCAAAATGTTGTAAGGCTTTACTCGGCCAAGGCTAGCAACTGTGACCTCCCATTCTCGAAAGTGGGCGCCCAATCCTAAGGCCACCGAGCTGGTCTCTGTCTGCTGCTCTGCATGAAAGACAGGGTGCATTGCTCGAAGAAAATCTAAGACCTTTATATGCGCCTATGGTTGTGAAAATATATGGTACACAAGTTAACCAGTCGGAAGCAGGCGAGGCTATCATGATAGAAATATAACATTTAAAATATATTAAAGGTGGTGTCCGTAACTTAAAAAAAATACTACTCTCTGACGCCATTTCAGGCTGACGTCAACATTGAGGTCTCTATCGAGCTGCCTATCTTGTGCACGGATGTGTCTCTCTTAGAAGGGCTCGGAAAAAAAATGCTTCCTTTTTTATCCTTTTGGGTGTTTGGGTTGGTATTTGGACTGGATTTGAAACCATCCTTCTATTAATTTGACCATTTTCATCCTTGAATAATTGAAAACTACTAACACGCCTGTGAAATCACTTCATACCCAAGCATTTTTTAGACACACGCCAAAAGACTCTTCTTTTTTCATCTTTTGGGCACTTGGGTATGTGTTTGGACTGTATTTAAAAATATATTTTCTTTCTTTTACTGTTTTCATGTTATACTGACAAAAAACTGCAATGGTGAGCATGAAGTCACTCTCCAACATCCCCCTGTGTCCCCAACTTTCCTTCTACCTAATGTTTCAAAAAACTCAAGATAAAAGCAGACAGGCGCAGTGGGGTGAAAAATAAAAGGCTCTTCGAACTCAGTTGGACATTGTTAGCACATATTTAAGAGAGAAAATATATTACTTTTGACATTTTAAGGATGTTTTTTTTTTTTTGGTTTGAACAAATTTATTGACACTAAAAACAGAAAACAATCATGACAATCTCAACAGCAATTAAGCACATTCACAATATTATATTCCAATATTACGTTTTTAACAGCAAACACAAAGTGAGGTTTGAACAAACCTTCTCGAAAATCAAACATATTCACAATTTCATTATATAACATCTTTGTTAGTGTCAATAGATCCGTCCAGGCCAAAGTCGATTGTTCTCGGTCTGAACAAATCCACTGACACCAACAGCAGCAAAACACAGCCATCAAGCATATTCACAATTTTTTTATATTTGACAATATGACGTGACGATATGACGTTTTAACATTTTTTCCTGACATTTCGGATGTGTCAAACGACCCATCCCACCTTTAATAAAGCAAATTAAAAACTAACATGTCCTGTATTGTTTTGTTTGGTGTCCGGTTGACCCACAATCAAAGCTTTGTGACGTCACAACTGACATTTAGATTGAAACAACTGTTGTTGTGGGTTAGGCAATGCTTAACCAACGGATACTAAAACCAGTCTTGCAGCTAGGAAACTGAAAACTCTTACTGCAAAGTCCTGGTCCCAAAAAAAAGGTAAAAGTGGGGGCGGGGCAATAGAAAACTACTCATCCGACAACTCACTTCAAGCTAATCCTGATTTTGTCATTCCTTTAATGATCGACGTGGAAAAATAATTAATGATGCGTGGAAGACCTCCCACTGATTCCATACGTTGATATTTTGAGTTCCATATATGCCGATTACTTCCAAGCGCGGACAACCAAGTGTAAGCGAGTTAAATACCTGTAATGTAATATTTGTTCCCCATGAAAGCCTGCAGTTATCTGGCTGCCTTTTTTCGCTTGGCTAGGAAGACTGGCAAGTCAGGTCATGCCTCTTGTCCCGTTATTACTAGAAAATAAAAAAGCCCGCCTAGCGCTCGTGTGTTTATTCACTCGCTTCTTGTTCCTCGAGGGCTTAGCTGTGGTCAAAAGCATTTCCTACAACCAAAGGCAAACGGCATAAAGTGAGTGCACGAGGACGTGTGCAGGAACATGACGTTTTATTAGACCTGCCGATGTTACACCTTGCAACAATACTATTTTGTTCGCTGGTAAGAGCGGATAAACAAGCACGGTAACTTGATTCATAGATTGACAGCTTGGAAGATATGCAGCCTGGCGGCTTACTCAAGCAGAAATTTGATTAATAGTTTGATAGATATATTAGTGTTGTCAACACTTATTTTGCTTTCACCTTAAAGCGGATTTAGCTTGAGTTAAATCTTCGAATCAGTTTGTATTCCAATACTGTAACATGCAGATGCAAAATTTTAAGAGCTACTTTAACATAAAATGTAAAGCTTTGAGCCAGCTTTATTTTTGTTTCAAACCTTAAAGGGTGTTTTAAATCAAGTTAAAACTGCAAAGGTTAATGTTTTAGAGTGGGGTTTGAACAATTTTTACTGACAGCAATTAGAGTGGCTTTAAATATATTTAAAGGAATCTAACTTGAATTAAAGCTTTAAAGCAGAGTTTATTTAATATTCAACACCAAATGCAATGCTTCGAAGCAGCTTTAATTTTGATTTAAAGCTTTAAAGTTGCTTAAGTCAAGTTAAAGCCACCAACTTTAAATATTTTGAGATACTTCAAAAGTGGGGTGTGTAATTTGAGGTGTCGTTAAAAAGTTTCAGATTAAATATTTTCTCTAGTAATGTTGTGCTAACAATGTGGAGCTGAGTTCAACTATATTTTTTGCCACCCTGCCTATCTGCTCTTATTTTACAGAGTGCATTATGCTGGAGGAAAGGAATTTTTTTTAGGTGATTTCACTCGTGTGCTGGTGGTTTTCTTTTATTCTACAATAAAACTGGTCAAAGTAAGAAAAGTACTGTTTCAAATACAGTCCAAATGCCAACTCAAAGAAGTTTAAAAAAGGAAGAGTTCATTTAAGTCGAAGAATTTCACATGCAACAAAATGAGCCCCAATGAGGATTTCAGCCAGAAGATGGCATCACCTGTGGTGTATGTAGTAAGGTTGTAGTAGGATTCAAGACAGGCACGGACGGTACATTCATAGAGTGTTTACTTAACTTCTTCATCGGTAGTTCTCAATCACAAGTACAAGGCTGCACATTAGTATACAGCGACACCGCAGGAAGGGGAGTGTATTACACGACACCACATCACCCAGTACAACAATTTGAAGTTACGGACACCACCTTTAAGGGAAAAAACTTCACTTGAATGAAAGCTTTAAAACTTTTTTAACACTTGAGTTAAGGCTTTATACCTGCAAAGGTTAAAGAATCAAAGATGTTTTAAAGCCGTAACCCAAAATGTAAAGCTTAAAGCAGCTTTAACTTGATTTGAATCTTTAAAGCTTTAAATGTGAAGGTTAAAGCTAAAGACCTGCTTTAACTCCAATCAAAGAACTGTTTACGCCTCTAAATTATAAATGAAACACACATTTAGCAGCATTGATAAGTAATGCCATTGCCTTCTAGGTTTCAACCCAACAGGCTAATCAAACAAAGAAAGTAAGAAAAAAGAAGAAAACAATGACTATCTGGGATAATCATTTGTTTTGTTTTTTGATGTTTACAAAAACAAACAACAACAATATTAACTAAAGACTCTGGTAATTTAAACCTGGTTATTCGTTGAGAATCTTCTGGTAATTCAACTTCCTACACAGGTAGCATTCGACTTGCACGTCTTATGCCCACTAGTACTTATGACGACAACCAGCAGATGGTAATTTTTTCCAGCACTGGCTCATTTTTTTCCAGCTTAGGCTATTTATATTTTTAGAATTCAATGTAGATGCTGGCAAAGCACGCAAATATTTTAGCAGCCACTTCGTACCACAATCTTCCACTATGCTCAGTAATTAGATACTGTCTTGGCAACACATCGACACATTTACGACGTGTTGGTCGGAACCCATCCCGGATGTAAGTTGGATGTTACCTGAAAATTGTTAATAGAGGAACCTTGAGTATTGAGATGCATTTCGTTTGAGTCTTCTGATGTTACAAATGATTAAGTGAAACACATATGTTTTATTCTAGCTTGAAACTTTTTAATTATGCCACGGATATTAGCTATCACAAGCGTCACTCCTCTACTATTACCGCTATGATAAACCAAGCCATTTTGAAAGGGACAATATCTCATTTACTGTCATTTAGTGATAAAGGAATTCTGAAGCAGGTGCTATACTTAACATAAATACATACATACATCATAATATGGCAAAAAAAACTTGCAAGTAGTGTTAAGAAGAATTTTCTGGAGCAGCCAAGAAAAGTGACTTATTTGTATTTATTTATTATTCAGCCAGTATAAACCATAAACATGATATAGGAAATCATTTGCCACGAGAACCTCTCGACGTGACACATCTCCTTCGATCGGCACCGGGTTTTTAGACCAAACTGCTGTGTTGGGAGTCATTAGGTGACCAAACCCCCCAATTCCAACCCTTAATGCCGAGCGCCAAGCAGGGAGGCAATGAGTACCAATGTTGTAACTCTTAGGTGGGACTCGGCCGAGGTTTGAACCAGCGACCTCCCAGTTTCGGAAAGGGCGCCCTACCATCTAGGCTACCGAGCTGGTCTTTCTTTTCTTTCTTTTTTTTTTTATCTGTTTAGAAGTCGCTAAAGAAGTTAACAAGAGAAGCTAGCAAAAGCTGTCCGAAGCAAAGAAGGGTGCAGCAAGTTGGTGGACTCCAAATTACAAGATTGAGTATCAACTAAAGAAGTGCTTTCAACATTTTTTGCACCAAGTCAAATTTCTTTCATTGAAAAAAATCCCGGGGCATCTCCTATAAAAGTGCATCCAAATGAGAGCTTTCATTAGACCACACAGGCACACAAATTGGATATGGTCCCGTCACCAAATCATCAGGACATGCCAAGATATTCTAGGGTACAGTCTTAGGGGCAGGAGGAGAGGAAAAAGTAAAAGAACAAGTCGACAACATCAAGGAATTGACTAGTTCCAACTTTGCCAAGACCCAAAAACAGGCCATGAACCTTCAGCAGTGGAGAAAGCTGTCAGAGTTGCAACCTCAGTTGTGACATGACGACCCAGGCGGTTTAGGGATCCGTGAATCGTGAATTACCTATATTTTAAGTCAATGTCGTGTATGCTGCGTAGTCTCTGTTGATGCCGTTAAAACATCCATTGCTGTCTGGTCATTGTGGAGGGGGGATTACCTCGTGTGCGACTCCTTCTCAAGGTTTCATAATTGTCCTCACACGTTTTTTTTTTTTTCTTGCCTTCATGTCAAGTCAAGTCATGTTTATTTGTATAGCCCTTTGTCACAAGGATCCTCAAAGGGCTGCATAGACAACAGATGATTACAAACCACAGACTATTATTACACGATCCCCTAATCTAAAACCTACATTAGGGCAAGGAAAAACTCAAAACCTCAACATGAGGTAAATGAAGAATCTTTGAGAAGGCAGCGCACATGAGGTAATACCCCTTCCAGAATGACCAGGCTGCAATGGATGTAAACAATACACAGATATTGTCAACATGAAATAAAGGTCATTCATAAGCTAGAGAATAGAAGTGTGTTTTAAACCGATATTTAAACAGTTTCACTGAGGTTGCAGATCAAATCTCAGGGGGCAGAGCATTCCACAACAGTGGGACCTGAATGGAGAATGCTCTCAAACCTGTGGTTCTCCTCCAGGGCTCTGAGGATCACTAGTAGACTAGTAGTAGAATTTTCAGAGTGAAAGCTCTGTTTTGGAACATAGGGGGAAATTAAATCTGAAAGATATAAGGGAGCAAGTCCATGCATGATTTTGTATAATACCAACAGAACCTTAAAATCACATCTTAAGCTAACAGGGAGCCAATGCAGTTTAGCTAAAATATGGGTAATGGTAAATGGTCTGCATTTATATAGCGCTTTTCAAGTCAATGAAGACCTCCCAAAGCACTTTACAATGTGCTTCACACTTACCCATTCACACACACACTCACACACCAATAGGGAGTCAGCCATGCAAGGAGCCTACCTCCTTATTGGGGGCATTAGGGATTCAGTGTCTTGCCCAAGGACCCTTCGACATATAACACGGAGGAGCCGGGAATCGAATCTGCGACATCTTGATCCCAAAACGAGCGCTCTACAGTCCAGTCTATATAGGACATAATTTTAACCACAGTTTACAGTCAGTGTATTACACCAGATAACCCCGTTTTGGCTGTAAAACGCTAAATAATCCTTAAGCTCATTCAAACAATGTAGGTTCATCGTCAATACACTTTATTATGAACACTTATAGAACAAACTTGAACCCAAAACAGACGTTTTACCCGGAAGCAGGAGGGAGTCAAAATTTAATTGGTATTGATATGGGTCACAGGCTCTGGCACTATTATTGTTTAATAGACTTTATGAAACCACAGTGAAATAAAATATGCTAAAGAATTAATGGAGAATGGCACTGGAAAATTTGTCTGGAAAGCACGTTTGGCTGTTTTGTTGAACTTTGTCTTCTAATATATGATGTGTCTCTCCCCACAAAAAATCTAAACATTTTTCCCTTTATGGCTCTGGGTCAATAAGGTCCCCGACCCCTGATTTAAAGGATTAATGACAACATCCTTATCCGAAGATGTAATTTGTGTAGTAAAATGTTGTTTCATTTTATTTCTTGACAACAACAGGCACAAAGGGGCCATTTGCCCTCTCTGCCACCCATCAGCGAGAGCGGACTGCTGAGCGAGGCTATAGGCTGAGGACTCAAAAGAGCTTTGACAGGCTGCTTTTTGGGCGGCCTTGTGAGCCTTGTCGCTTGTGACGGCTTTGGTGAATGCAGACAAGCAGGGACACAGCTGAGCATGCTAATAGAGTCATTGTGATGGGATTTCAGCGGACCGGAGCCGGAAGCCTCAAACACAAGACGCAAACTCCCACCGCGGCCACCTCCTAACCCTTTACAAACCCAGCCTCTCCTCCACTGAAAAAGCCAGCCAAAACTTGCACGGTTATTCTGAGCGCTGGCTTGCCAAGCGACCGATCCC